>NW_004955503.1:4688643-4713459 GCF_000276665.1 Chinchilla lanigera
TTTTTTGGCTTTTCTCTGGTACAGGGAACCGAACTCACGACCTTGCGCTTGCCAGGCAGGCGCTTTTTGCCACTGAGCTAAATCCCCAGCCCCTATTGCTTTTTAATTGTGATTACATTAAATCTGTATAACAGTTTTGTAACTATTGCCATTTTCTCTATATTGGTTGTGTCTATCCAACAGTGAGGGCTATCTTTCATTTTCTGATATCCACTTTGTTCTCCTTTCTCAAAATTCTGTAGCTTTCAATGTAAAGTTCTTTTATTTCCTTTGCTAGATTGATTGGGAAGTATTTTCATTTTTCTTGATGCTACCACGAAAGGTACTGTTTCCCTAATTTCTTTCTCAGTGAGTTTCTTTTTTGTGTACAGTAATGTTATTGACTTTTCAGTTTTTACTTTCTATCCTGGTATTTTTCTAAATTTGATTATTAAATTTAGGAAACTTTTGGTGGGGATTTGCAGATTTCTATATAGAGTATAATGTAATCTGCAAATAATGATAATTTAACTTTTTCCTTTTACATCTGTACTTGTTTTATTTCTCTCTTTTGTCTCGTTGACAATTGTATTGAACAGGAACTGTGATATTGGACATCATTGTCTTGTTCTTGATTTTAGAGAAAAAGCTTTTAGTTTTTGACCATTAGAATTTAGGATGATGTTGGCTTTTTGTTTTTTTTATAGATGGCTTTCATCAGGTTAAGATAGAGAACCTCTATTCCAATTTTCTGTAGGTTTTTTAATCATGAATTTGTTTTAGACTTTAACAGATGCTTTTTTTTTCCATCCGTTGCAATGATCATGTGGTTTCTCTACTTGGTTCTGTTAGTGTAATGTATTGCACAGATGAAACATCCTTGCTTACCTAAGCTAAATCATATCTAGTCATTGTGCATAATCTTTTTGATAATTTGGTGAATTCTTTTTGCAAGTATCTTGAGGAGTTTTGCATCTATGTTCATTAAAAAAGATTGCTTTGTAGTGCCCTTTTTTGGCTGGGTCCTTTCTTGATTTTGGTATCAGGGTAATGTTTGCTTCCTCAAATGACTTTTGAATTTTTGCTTTTATTATGATTTTATTAAAAATTTTGGGGGTAGTAGCATTTAATATTCTCTGAAGTTCTTATAGAGTTCAGCAGTGAATCCATTAGGTCCTGGACATTTTTTTGTTAATATGTTCTGTTTTGTTTGATTTTTTTCTGGTACTGGGAGTTGAACTCACGACCTTGTGCTTGCCAGGCAGGTGCTGTGCCTCTGAGCTAAATCCCCAGCCCCTGTTAATATGTTTTTATTACTGCTATGTGCTTTCATTGTAGGACTGCTTTTATTGTGTCACATAAGTTCTAGAATGTTGTATTGCATTATCATTCAATTGTACAAAATGTGTATTTTCTTCTTTAATTTCATCTGTTGCCTATTGGATGTTCAAGAGCATATTGTTTAATTTTCAAATGAGTGTATATCTTTTGTAGTTTTTTGCCATGTTATTTCCAATTTCATTAAAGTATGATCTAGTAATACGCATGGGCTTGTTTGAATTCATTTATATTTTCTTAAGCATGTTCTACAAGCTATTATGTTGTCTGTTGTAGAGAAAGTCCTGTGTGCTGCAGAGGAGAATCTGTATTCTCTTCTTGGGTGGAACAGTCTGTAGACACCTACTAAATTATTCTGTTAAGACGTTTGGTTCAGCTCTATTTCTGTGTGTGTGTGTGTGTGTGTGTGTGTGTGTGTGTGTGTGTGTAGTTGATCTGTTTATTTGTGAAACTGGGTGTTGAGGTCAAATATTAAAATTGTATTACTGTTTATGTGGTTTTATATATCCATTAGTGTTTCTTTTATGTAGTTGGGAGTATTTGAATTTGGTGCATATATATTTATGATGTTTATCTATTCCTCTTAGATCATTCCCTTAATAAGTATTTAGTGACCTTTTCTGTCTCTTCTGACCAGTTTAGGCTTGAAATCAAATATGTCTCTGGAAATGGAATTGGTACTCACATTATTTTTTCATGGTTTCTGTAACATGTAGTGCTTTTTATACTATTTTTCTTTTTTACTTTATTTTAAAGAGAAAAAATAAAAAAATTCAAAAGAAGATAATAGGAGAATAACAATAGTTAATACACTGCATATTGTGTTCTTTAAACTAGTTGCAAGAGTACAAGATATAGGCATTTAATTGTCCAAACAATATTAGCATAAAACTTTCTTTTCAATGAACAAAGAAAAATTTTAGTATAACTATCTTAACTACTATATATATATGCTTTCCCCTTCTTTTTTCCTTTCCCCCATACCACTTTCTGTTTCCTTTTAAGCAGTTTCTTCCCATTTCACAAAATCTAGTATATATTTTGGATCTTATTCACTTTTTCAGCTTTTCGCATTAGGGAGACAATACTATTTTTACACATGTGAGTCTGATTTATTTGACTTATGAGTATGGTCTCCAGTTGTATCAATTTGCCTGTAAATCTAGAGTTCATCCTTACTATGGTTGAGTAGTACTCCATTGCATTCAAAAGACAGCATCTTATTTATCCATTCCTCAATTGATAAACATTTGATTGTTTCCAAGATTTAGCTATTAAAAACTGTACTGCTATAAGCACAGGTGCATATATATTGATGTGGTACAATGTTTTTAATTCTTCTGGGAAAATACCCAGCAGGGGACTAGCTGGTTCAAATGGAACCTCTAATCCTAGTTTTTTGAGGAATCTCCACACTGATTTCCGCAGTGGCTGCACCACTCTACACTCTTACCAACAGTGGAGAAAAGTTCTTTTCCCCCAAAAGCTACTCCAGCATTTGTTACTGGTTCAGCTCTTGATGATAGCCATTCTTTGTGGGGTGAGATGAAGCCTTAGTGTTGTTTAAACTTGCATCTCTTGCATGACTAGTAATGTTGAACATTTTGTCATATGTTTATTTGCCATTTGTATTGCTTCATCTGAGAAGTGTGTGTTCATTTCAAATGCCCATTTTTGAACTGGGTCTTTAAGTTTGGGAGGTCTAAATTTTTTGAGTTCTGGATAGTAATCATTTGTCTGAGGAACAGCTGGCAAACACTTTTTCTCACATTGTGGGTTGTTTCTTCACCCTATTGGTGGCTTCTCTTGCTGCAAAGCCTTTTCCTAAGATGAGATCCCAGTTTTTGATGATTTGCGATAGCTCCTGTGAAATTGGGATTTTATTCATAAAGTCATTTTTATATCAATATCTTCAAGAGTTTTACTTATTGTAGCTTTCAGCAGATTTAGTGTTTCTGTTTTAACATTTAGACCTGTGTTTTATTTTAACTTTAGTTTAGTGCACAGTGAAAGATATTGGTTCAATTTTAATCTTTGGCATGTGCAAAACCACCTTTTCCTGCACCATTCATTAAAGAGGCTATCTTTCTTCCAGTGAATGTGTTTGGCACCATTTGAAAGATAAGGTGGCTGAGTATGTTTGGAGTTGTTTCTGTGTTTTTTAATTTGTTTCATTTATCCTCATCTACTCTTTTCCTTTCAGTCTTTGAATTTCTTTTGGAGTTAAATGTGTTTATTTTATGCAAGATTTTGTGGGACATTGCTTCTTGATCTATTCTGCTAATATGCTTCTTTTAATTGGAGAATTAAGATTATTCATATTGACAGTTACAACTGGCAGGTTTTGACTTATTCTTTTCACTCTATTATTTTCCTGTTCTCATTTCCCTTATTTTCAATTGCTTGCCTTATCAGGTGCAGTCATTCTTGGGATTTCCAAAATAGGTATCTTCATTTTCTCTTTCTAGAATATCTTTCTGAAATTTTTGGAGTGATGATTTTGTGGTCATGAACTTCTTCTTGAGCAGTGAGTGCATTCTGATGGGTTTTCTTTTATAGGTGATTTGTTTCTTTTCTCTAAGATCTTTTAAGATTCTGTTCTTGGGTTGAGTTTCTGGAATCTTGAGTATTACCTGCCTTTACGTGGAGTTTTTCTGATCCTGGCTAATTGAGTTTCTAGAGCCATTTATTTTTATGTCAAATTACTTTCCCATGGTTAGGAATTATTCTGTTATTACTTCTGTGAACAGTGTTTTCATTTCCTTTGCATTATCATCTGATTTTTCACTGATTCAATTAACCTTATATTATTCTTCTTTACATCATACGGTAGCTGTTGGATATAGTTTTTGTGGTTCCTTGCTATTTTAAAGAAGCCTTCCCTTTAATAATATCCAGTCACAACTCTCATTGCTAGATATGATATTCTATCTTAACATTTGTTGATTCTATTATGTATGCTTTAAATACAATTTTTTATTTCATGAATATCTGTTTTGGTCATCCAGTTTTTCCTATGTTGGATATTCATGATTTTTCTAAGTTCTTCTATTTTTTAAAATCTATCAAATCTAGACTCACTTAACATTCCTTCATTGTGGTAAGTATTTCTTTAGTTACCTGCATGACTAACTCTCTTGTGTTTTTGTCCAGAGAGCTAGTCATCTGCTTTGTTACTTTTACTGCTACCATTTTGTAAAATTCAGCTGGAAGACATGTTATGTCTTCAACCTTGATGCCCTATGGGCATGTTTGGGGCAAAATGACAGTGTTGGATTCTAACTTTTTTGTGTTTTCTCGTTTTCTATTTTTTAATTTATTGTCCACATTGAGACTCTTAAATTCCTTATGATATGTACTTTTATTACTATCATCAAGATCTCTTTAAGTAATGACTACATTTTAAAGCTGTTTTCTAGTTGTAGCTGTCTTTTGGTCCTTAAATCTTTCCCAAGATCCTCCCTCTTCTGTTTAATAGGGACAAAAATTTGCAACCTGTTTGGTCCAGCACCCAGTTTTTTAGTACTGGGCTATAATATTGTTTTTGTCCCCCAGACAATCTAGGTATCAGCACACAAGAAGGATCAATTGATCACAAGAGCAAAGTCACATTGGCTGACCAATTGCACTCACTAATAACTATATTGTCAGAGAAACTGGAAAATATCATACTTTAATAACCAATACTTTGTTACATTTAACCCCAGGCACAAGACTTACAGTTATTTTACAAGATTTAGTGAAATAAGAAAATTATATGTGGTAAATAGCCCTTCAATAGAAAAATATGCTCCCTTTCTCTACAAAACAGTATTCATCCATAGTAAGAAATTGTTAACCACTTATAGATTCGTAAGTGTAGGTGGTATGAGTGTGGTTGTATGAAGAAAAATGAGTGAAAGAGAAATATTATGAAAAATAAAGCAATATAAGATGGTAACAATGTTAGTAGAAAGATAAATAATAGGAAGTGGAGATTAAACTAGAGGGAAAGAAAATTTTAAAAAATACTAAGGGAAGAAGATGAAAGAAAGTGAGAAGACTAGAGAGAGAGTAAAAATGATGAACTATTAAAAGAGGTAAATCAAAGAAATATTAAAATGAGGAATAAGAAATGGTGGTGAGAGTCTGAACACTACCAAAAGGAAAACATACTGAAAAAGCATAAACATATTAATAATGGAGAAGGAAAAAAAAGACACAAAATTTTAAAAGAGAAAAAAGCACCTATGTATTTCCAGAGGTGTGTTTTCTTTAAAGATTGGTAGTCTTTAATCTTACAAATCACATTCCTCTCTACACCTCTCTACAATCTGTGAGTTTTTAAGGGGCTACTTTGTTCAAGGGGCCTCTTGTGGCAGTTCCCTATTTATGGTAGCTATTCATTTTGTCTAACTGGACCAGGGAAGGTGTTTGGACTTGTTTCTGAGGCTATTGTTGGGGACTTCTTTTGGCTGGGGGTTGTTGCTTGTTACCTGATGTATTTTTCAATGTCTTTGGGAAAGGCTCCCAGTGTGTAGAGGTTCCTGTAGCCCCTCTGACGTGATTCTCAGCCACGGGAGAAACAATTCTGCCCGGGACTAATGTATACACATTATTACAACCCAGTAGGATTCAGAGCACTGGATGTTGTCTCATGGGTGTCCAGAGTACAGGGCAAAATAGGCAGCAATTAACCTTTGCTGCTTAACTAGGTAAAGGTTGGTCTACTGTCTTAAGCCGGTACTTTGTTCTGGGCTCTGACTCATGCAGAGGGGGGACTCTGCTGTTCCAAGTGCACTTAGAAACCCCCAAGTAAACCCCAAGAAATGGTTTTAGATGTCAGAGACTTTGGAGGATCTAGGATTGTCACAAGGCAGTGAAAGCTGAGTGTAGATACAAGTGAGTCTGGGGTGCTGAGTACAGACTCAAACCAGACCAGTGTTAACACTTTACTCTGAATGAATGTCCTAGGTGGTTTTGTATTTTTGTTTTTCTGGTTTTTTTTTTGGATTACCTGAAGCCTCCCAGTGGTCACTTAGATGAGCTTGGGATCTAATACTGAAAACTCCCAAGGCAGGCATTGGTTTTAATCATTCTTTTACTCTGAGAACAATTGGAAAGTGGGGAAAGGGAGTGCACTCTGGTCATTCATTCCAGATGTGTGATGGTGAAAAATGCTTCCAGGCTGAAGTATGCTCTATTGGGAGATAGGGCAATGAGGCAAAGAGCACATATACATTAATTCTATCCTGAGTGGCTTCACACTGTCATGCTGCTTGAATCCTGCTAAATATTTGGGAACTTCTCAAAATGGCAGTTTCTATGTTTAGAATGGCTTGAGTCCCTGAAGATTTTTCTGTCTGCCTGCCTCTTTTAAAAACTCCTTTGTCTATGTTTTATTTTATTTACAAGTTTCTTCTTTCAAATTGATTTTTTTTTTGCATCTGAGTATATGACTCCCCTTTCTCCAATTACCTCTGTATTTAGTTGATTGTTTCTGAGTCTTTCATATGTGAATCCTCCTCTATTTAGCCATTTTCAAAAGAAGTAGACTCTGAAATTCTGTATTTGGGTTTAGCTATTCAAATTTAAAAACTCCATTTGTAAGTTTTAAAAAATTCTATGAAAATATTAGATTTCTTCGTACCACCAATGGTACAAGACGCCCAAATGAAACAAGCATACATATACAATCAACAGATACAGATGACTAATGAAACATCAGTGCAGGTATTACTGGTGGTACAGTGCTCCTGGAATGTGAAAGGAAATTACAAGGTTTATTTATTCATTTTTATTGGAAAGAGAGTAGTAAATGAGAAACAAATAAACAAAATAAAACAAAAAAAAAACAATAACAGCATACAAGTATCACAAACATAAACAAACCAAAGCAAGAACATTTAAAGTGATACTGGGTTTCAAAACAAAATAATACCAATTAACAGTGATTGTTATATTACATACCACTATCCTCAACTCCCTTGCTCAGATTACTAGATGTAAGAATGGCAGATTGTTCAAACCAATAAAGAGGATAAGAAAATAATTACTAGATAAAACATTAGAGATAATACAGAATTTCACTAGATAAGATGGTAAGAATTCACTGTGGTAATTCCATCTCCTATTGTTACCTTCGAATCAGTTGCTCAGATTACCAGATATAAACATACAAATTTGATCAGAACATAAAAAATTTTAAGCATTAACTGTTCCTTTCAGTATGCCATCAGATATCAACAATACAGTTATTGCAGCTATTCATACATACATTTATATTTTGCCTTCCTTCTTTCTTTTTTCTTCTCTCCCTCATTCCAGTCATTCTTCCCTTTGAGCAGTTTCTTTCCCTTTCCCATCATCTATTGTACATTTTGTATTATTTTGAGTTTTACTTATTCTTTCATGTCCCTACACCAAGGAGACAATGTGGTATTTATACATGTGTGCTTGATTTATTTCACTTATGAATATAGTCTCTAGTTGCATCCATTTAACTTCAAAAGCCTCAAGTTTATCTTCTTTATAGTTGAGTAATAATCTATTGTATAAAAATACCACATCTTTTTCATCCATTCCTCAGTGATTGAGCATTTGGGTTGTTTCCCAGATTTAGCTATAACAAATTGTGCAGCTATAAACATGGGTGCACATATATCTCTGTGGTATGATGTTCTTAATTCTTCTGGGAAAGTACTCAGAAGGGGAATACCTAAGTTAAATGGGACTTCCACTCCTAGCTTTGTGAGGAATCTCCAAACTCATTTCCATAGTGGTTTCACCAATCTACACTCCCACCAACAGTGAAGAAGAGTTCCTTTCTCCCCACAGCCTCTTCAGCATTTGTTATTGGTTGATTTCTTGATGATAGCCATTCTTTCTGGGGTGGGATGGAATTTCAGTGTTATTTTAATTTGCATTTCTCAAATGACTAATGATGTCGAGCATTTTTTCATGTATTTATTCGCCATTAGTATTTCTTCATTTAAGAAATGTATATTCATCTCAGATGCCCATTTTTGGATTTGTTCTTTGAATTTGGGGGACTGATTTTTTTTTTAAATTCTTTATATAACCTAGATAGAAGTCCTTTGTCTGAGGTGCAGTTGGGTAGAAAGTTTTCCCAGTTCATGGGTTTTCTTTTTTCTCTTTTGGTGATTTCTTGTGATGTGCAAAAACTTTTCCAGAAGATGTGATCTGAGTTGTTGATTGTTTGGAGTATAACCCATGCAGCTTTGTTTTTGTTCATGAACTCTCTGCCTACCCCAATGTCTTCAAGACTTTAACCTACTTTCCTTTCCAATAAATTTAATGTTCCTCTTTTAATATTTAGATCTTTGATCCATTTTGACTTTAATTTAGTGCATGGTGAAAGACAAGGGTCTGGTTTTAGTCTTCAGCATGTGGAAAGCCAGTTTTTCTAGCACCATTTATTAAAAAGTCTGGCTTTCTTCCATTGAACATGTTTGGCCCCTTCCTCAAAGGTAAGGTGATTGAGTGTGTTTGCAGTTGTGTCTGTATCTTCTAATCCATTCCATTGATCTCCAGGTCTGCTTTTGGGCCAGTGCCATGCTGATTTTATCACAGTAGCTTTGTAATATAATTTCAAGTCAGGAATTGTGATGCCTCATACCCTTCCTTTGTTTCCCAGGGTTGCTTTTGCTATTCGAGGCCTTTTCTGATTCCAGATGAACTTTAGCAATGTTTTCTCTAGATCCGTGAGGTATAGTAATGGTATTTTAATTGGGATTGCATTGAATCTGTACAACAATTTTGTGAGTGTGGCCATTTTCACAGTCTTGGTTCTTCCTATTCATGAGTAAGGAATATCTCTCCTTTTTCTGATATCCTCTTGACCTCTTTTTTTCAAAGCAATATAATTTCCACAATATAGATCTTTTACTTCTTTTGTTAGATTGATTCCTAAGTATTTCATCTTTTTAGATGCTATTGTGAAAGGTGTGGTTTCCCTAATTTCTGTCTCAGTCTGTTTGTTGCTTGTGTACAGGATTGTTATTGATTTTTGGGTGTTTACTTTGTATCCAGCTATGCTACTGAGTTTGGTTATTAAATCCATAAGCCTTTTGGTGGAGTGTTGGGGTCTTGTACATAGACTATTGTGTCATCTGTGAATAATGATAATTTCACTTCTTCCTTTCCTATCCTTATTCCTTTTATTTCTCTCTCTTGTCTAATTTCTTTAGCTAATATTTCCAGACCTATATTGAATAGAAATAGTGACAGTGGACATCCATGTCTTGTCCCTGATTTTAAAGTGAAAGCTTTCAATTTTTGACCATTTAGTATGATCTTAACCATTGGTTTATCTTGGATGGCATTGATCAGCTTGAGGCAAAGGCCATCTATTTCTATTTTCTATAAGGTTTTTATCATAAATGATTGTTGAACTTTATCAGAAGCTTTTTCTGCATTGATGGAGATGATCATGTGATTTTTGTCTTTGGCTCTTTTGCCATGTGCATTACATTAATTAATTTCCTTATATTGAATCATCCCTTCATTTCTGGGATGAATCCCACTTGGTTGTGGTGTATAATCTTCTTGATGATTTGTTGTATTCTGTTTGCTAGCATTGTATTGAGATTTTTTGCATCAATATTGATTATGGAGATTGGCTTGTAGTTCTCTTTTTTGGTTGGGTGTTTCTCTGATTTTGGTATCAAGATAATACTTGCCTCCAGGAATGAGTTGGGGAGAATTCCTTCCCTTTCAATTTCACTAAAGAGTTTGAGAAGAACTGGTGTTAAATCTTCTCCAAATTTCTTGTAGAATTCAGGTGTGACTCCATCAGGACCTGGGCTTTTCTTCATTGGCGCTCTTTTTATTACATTTTCAATTTCACTGACTGATATTGAATTATTCAGGATTTTTTTTTATCTTCCTCATTAAGCTTTGTTAATTCATATGTATCTAGAAATCTGTCCATTTCCTCTGTTTTCCATCCTATGAGAGTAAAGGTTTTCAAAGTAGGTACTGGTGATCTTCTGAATTTCTTCAGGATCTGTAGTGATCTCACCACTTTCACTCCTTATTGCTTGTATTTTAAATTTTTCTTTGCTTTTTGATAAGGTTGGTTAGAAATTTATCTATTTTATTTATTTTTTCAAAGAACCAACTTTTCAATTCATTACTTCTTTGTACTGTTTTTTTAGTCTCTACTACATTAATTTCTGCACTGAGCTTTATAATTTCCTGTTTTCTTTTGGCTTTGGGTTAGACTTGCTCTTCTTTTTCTAGGAACTTGAGGTGCAGCATATGATTGTTTACTTGTACTTATTCTGTTTTCTTGAGGTTGTAATTCACCACTATCAATTTACCTTGAGGACTGCTTTCATTGCATCCCACAGGTTCCTGTAGGTTTTATGTACATTATAAGGCTTAGAACAGAAATCAAGAATACAAAAATAGAATCAACAAACCAAATAAACAGTTTTCTGAAAGTATGAACAAAATAGATAATCCCTTAGCCCAACTTAGCAATAAGAAAGAAAAGACTCACATTAGTGCAATTAGAAATGAGAAGAATAAAAAAATGAAAAGAGTGAAATCACAACATATATGACAATACAGAAGGTAGTAATTACTATGAAAAACTGTATTCCAAGAATGTGGAAAATTCTGAAGAAATGCACAGATTCTACACACACACAAATTTACCAAAGCTAATCCAAGAATATACAAAAATACCAAACAAATCAGTAAATGGCAATAAAATTGACACCAAAATGAATAAAGAACCTACCAACTAAAAACAAAACAAAACATGAAAAGCTCAGGATATGATGGATGCACTTCTGAATTCTACCAAATATTAAAGGATATCATATCTCCTGTATTCCTTGAGCTTATCCAAAAAATTGAAAAGAATGGCGCGCTCCCAAATTCACTTATGTAAACAAACACCACTGTGATTCCAAGACCAGATAAATATGTAAATAAAAGATGAATACAGTCCAAAATATGTAATGAAAATAGATGCAAAAGCCTTTAAAAATATTAGTGAACAGAATGCAGCATATCATGACTAAGTAGGATTCATTTTAGAGATGCAAATATGGTTCAATATGCACAATTCCACAAACAGATGATCATATTAATAGAGGCTAAAAGGCATTTGAACAAAATTCAACATCCTTTTGTAATATAAGCCCTGGAAAAAAAATAGTAAAGAAGTACCATACTGGAACTTCACCAAAGGTATTTATGACAGATCAACAGCCAACATCACCTTAAATTGGGAAAATGTAAATCACTCACGTTAAAATGTGGAACAAGAAAAGAATACCTACTATCACCGTTTCTATTCAACATACTACACAAATATTGGCCAGAACTGGGCAGAGAAAAACATAAAAGTGATGCATATTGGAAAGGAAGAACTCAAATTATTATTTTCAGATGACGTGATTCTCTATATAGAAGACTCAAAGAATTTCACAAAAAAAATTATAACTAATCACGAATTTCATCAATGTAAGAGTATATAAAAATCAACACTCAAAAATCAATAGAATTTGTGTACACCAATAATGAATGTAATTTGTGTACACCAGTAATGAACCAATAATTCAATTCAATGAATTCAGCAATACAATTCAGGTAGCATTATGAAAAATTAAATAGGAATTAACCTAATCAAGGAAGTAAAGTACCTTTATAAAAAATAGTCTTCTGAAAAGAAAATATCAGAGAATATCAGAAAATGCAAAGAAATCATTTGTTTTTAAATAGGCAGAACTAATATTGCAAACATGATCACACTCTCAAAACTGTTGTATACATTCAATATATTCCCAATTAAAATGCCAATAGCATATTTCAAAGATATAGAGACAAAAGATCTTAAAATACCTATAGATACAAAGGAGACTCAGGGTAGCAAAAGCAATGCTGGACAGCGAAGGAGGAGGTATTACAACACCTAACTTCAAACAATACTAGAAAGCAACAGTGATAAAAATGGTATCATACTCGAACAAAAACAGACATGTGGATTAAAAGAATAGAATAGTTGGCACAGAAATATTCCCAGAAACATTAAGCTATGTGCTTTCTCACAAATGGGCCAAAACTGTACAATGGGGGATAGATGGCCTATTCATCAAATAGTGCTGGGCACAATGGACATCTGATCACAGAAGATGGAAACAAGAACCATATCTCTCACCATGTACCAAACTAAAATCTAAATGCATCAAAGGTATAAACATGTTTCTCAACAGAAATATTGACCTATTTGAAGATAAAATTGAAAAGTAAAACGTTCAATTCATAGGTGTACGAAAGATTATACCCAAAGAGAACAGTTGCAATCAAATTAAAAGGTAAAGCATTCAACTCATAGGTGTAGGAAAGATTACCCCCAAAGAGCACAATTGCAGCAGAAATAACACCAAGGATCAGCAAAAGGAATGATAACAAATTAAAAATCTTCTGCTCAACAAAGGCATAAATTATTGGAGTTAAAAGAAAACCTACTCATAGGAAAAATATTTGCCAACAATTCTTCAGACATAAGACCAATATGTATATTATACAAAGTTCTCAAAAATTAGATCACCTAAAATAAAAAACCCAATCCAGAAATGGGGAAGTGAAATAAACAGATATTTCTCAGAAGTAGAAGAACAAGTAGCCAACAAACATGAAAAAATTTCATCATTTGGCCAGTAGAGAAAAGCAAGTTATAGTAACACTAAGACTCCATTTTATCCCAGAAAACACGCCAATCACCCTGAAATGAAAAGATAAAAAATCCTGGCATGGCTGTGGTGAAAAAGAAACCTCAACCCTAAAATGTCAGTTTGAGTGTAAACTAATACAACCAGTATGAAAATCAATACAAATTTGATATTTTTCAAGGTGAGCCTAGATGCAAAATGTATACCTATCAAAACTTGATTGGATTAAGAAAATGAGTTATCTGTACATAATGGAATTCTATTTGAGTGTAAAGAAAGACAAATTTGGGACACTTGTAGTAAAATAGATATACTAAGAATATATAATTTTGAATGTATATTTTAAAAGTCATAATCATGAGCTATGAATGATGACAAGAACGAAAATGAGGAAAGGGGATTTAGAAGAGAAAGGATGGATGTGGGAAGAAAGAGGAAAACGATTTTTAAAATAAGCTGTATTATGTACATGTACCAACTCTCCAAAATGATTGTAAACATCACAAACTGCCAACATGTACTGAGGGAAAAAAGTAATACAGAAGCACTAACTGATATAATGTGAAAATGGCATCATGAGTGACAGAAATCTATAGGAGGACATAGAAACCTCTGCCTCAAAATCTCCATTTAACATATTCAAGATGGTGTCATTCATTATTCATATATCTTGGCACCATACAGCTCTGAAACAACAGTAGTACATTCATCACTCTCCCATAGGGTGGCATGGGACAGTCCCATTAGGTGGTATAAGCTGCTTGATGTGACAGTCCTGCATGTACTATCAGTGGTTCAAGCCAGTGGGAATGTGCTAATCATACTGTGTAATCAATAATAAGAAGTATGTGTATGTCTTAACAGAATGTTTCTCTGCAGTTTAATTAGCTTCCAAGGGTTGAAAGAAAGTTAACTTTCAAGAATCAAATTCCACTGAAAAGTAGTGGTTACTTGATTTCTAATTAAGAATAACCCCAAGGGGTAACCCACTTGGTACCCCTCCTGTCCTTCAGGAGCTATTTCTGGTTACAAAAAACCAAAAAAAAAAAAAACAAAAAAAAAACCAAAAAAAAAACATTTCTATGTTTAACCTTCTTCATTCTTTGGAATTAATTCTTCCATTTCAGGAGACACAAACTCAGCATATCTGATATGTAGCAGTTTTTAAGTTATGTTTCTCACATATCATTTTAAAAATTCCATTGAGATCTTTGGAAGCAAGTAAGAGTTTGCATTTGTTTCATGGTAACCCTAAATAATTTGACTGGATTCTGGATTGGGATTCATTCAGTAATCAAAAACCTTTGTCGGTTATTTGCTGGTTGCTTTTGTGTTAAAGGTTGAGAGTGGGAAAAATTGTGATGTCTTCATATTTAGGTTTCTTTGTAGGCAGGCTCTTATACTCTTGTTTTGTATATACTGCATTTATATTTCTACCCTGGTCACTGGATTTGCTTGTATTCCTTTCTTGAGGATTATGTGATGGTTTATTGCCTTATTTTGTGCAGCTGTTCAGAATGGCTTTTGGAATATCCAATTAGTGTGCAGCTAGTGCCCTTGGGTTCATCTGAAACTAGTGTATATGTTCTAACAATTCACCTCTGTTATGGATGGTTGTTGTCATTGTCAGCAAATGGAAATATGCTCCTCTTTATCATCATGAAAATCATTTTTCCTTTTCAACTGGAAGCTCCTGAATGCCTTGAAAATGAGGGCTGATCTATAATCAGTCTTTATAGACTACATAACACCATATCTAGCATAGAACGGAATAAGAATCCATGCTCATCCAGAAAGGCACACATGATGGTTTTGGGAGACCCAATGCTCCAGCAAGGATTTTTCTCCTGCAAACAGCGGAAACACCAAGAGAACACTTGTAGGTGTTAAGGACTATTCAGCATTGATCATTTGTGGCTGGCAATGCTTCCCTTCTTAAACAGGGCTGTCATAGTAGGAATCAGCTGTAGCTTTCTCTTTTGCAAATACACTGTGGAGTTAAAAATATGAATTTTTAGATGAAGTAGATGCATGCATAGAGAAGGCTGGCTAGTCTGGCACAATCTACCTTCCGGTCATTCTCCAAATAGAAGCCACTGCTGTGGAAGATGGTAAGTTTCATAGAATGCCCTGAGGGCATATATAAAACAAGAGAGTTTCAAAAGGATACCTTCATTCCCTGCTTTTGTTTTGTAGGTAGGAAACTCAAGGGTGAATTTCCTTTCTCCCTTTGAGTGTATTCTTAATGACTGGAAATTTTTTGGCCCTCACACTCTGAGGAAGAGCTGTTTAATATTTTTGGCACTGACATATAATATGCCTATCCCCTGAAGGAAGAATGGAATGCAGAATGAAGTTGATTGTAATAATAGTTTACAACTGGAGTTGTACTGTAAGATAGAGAGAAATAATTTTTGGTGTTACCTTATGTTCAAATTTTCTTAAGATTGGCAGATAGTTCTGACCTGTGTTTAAAGTGTAGATATACCTCACTGGAAAACCAGATGCCTCTGGTCCTTAAACTACCATCTGATGCAACTAGAATTACTGAGCCAAAGCTTCTTTTCCTTTGTCTTCTAATCACAAGAACTGAGCCTCTGAATTACATTAAGTTGTAAATTATTAATCAGGAAAAAAATTAAACACTCCTTGCAAATAAAAATTGTTAAAATTACCTTTAAGAGTCTTTCCCTATAGAGAGAATACTTACATGTGGCTATCAAAGCAGCGGTTTTAGCTGTCAGCCATCACTATCAAATAACTGTGGGTATGAAAACAATAAGAATCCCTGTATAGCTGCCTATTCTACCCAGATAGACCATCAGCCTAGCTAGGGCTTCTTTTAAAAAGTGTTTTGCTTTTGCAGGTGTAAAAGGATTTATTTTTTAACCTTCTGTTTACTACTACAAAAGATCTCTGTAAATTGATGACCCATAAGAAAAGTGTTGAATAGCCTACTTATAGTTACAAACCTAAACATTGTAAGAGGGTTATCATCGTTTGACTTGATCCAATATACCTGAGAGAACATTATGATTCAAATCATCCTGTGTATGTTTGTCTGTCTATTAAATGTGTGTTAATAACTGGTAAAATCACCTGTATCTGCTCTGTTTAAATTTTTTTTTGACTGAAAAAAATTCTTGGCTCTTTTTCAGATTTCCATGGAAATTCATATCTATACATGTTTAGGGTAGCCAACCACACTTAAAAGTTTACCTGATGGAGACTAACAGCTTCAAGGCTTACAGAAGAATAAAAGCCTTAACATTTGATAGTATAAATGTCACATACAATTTAGGTTAATATGTATTTGTTTATATTTGTTAACTTTCAGTTGTATATTTTATTCCAAAAGTTTTACTTAAATTGACTTATAGATAAATAAATACTAAATGTGTTATCTTAAATTCTTCTGGTGCATATAGTTTAACAGTAAGCCAATTTATTTTTAAGGCTGGTAACATAGGTAGCCAATATAATATGAAAATCATTCCTATAAATGTTATGCTATTACTGACTTTGTACCATGGCATAAGCGATATTCCTAGTCAGAGAGAGTACATATAGGTTTAAATATGTGTTATCTATTATGATGTATCATCTAGAATAGTTATTTTGCTTATAATTAAAAGGTTAAATTTTCTATGTTGAAAAAATACGTTTTTCTAAAATACGGAGGTACTTAAACTTACAATAGTAGATTTAAAAACAAAAGTTCTATATTTTACTAAAATAAGTTTATGTTTTCATCATTAGATTTTTTTGCTACTAAAGTGTGAGTATATAGTTTTAAACAGTATTTGAATGTTAATTTATATAATGTTTTCAATAATCAGTTCAGGATTGGATAAATATCTCAGTTTATGAAATAACATATTTGGGCATATAGATAAGTGTACATCTAAGAACAAGGCATGCTGTGTCTAACCTTTAAGTTTGTAGAGCTTAGAATGTTATTTTAATACATACAAGTAACTAATAGGTGCTCTCTTTTATGCAATATATGACATTAAACATAAAATGATTGAAATTTCACTTTTTATTAAAAAAATTGGTCCTGACATTTAAACTTAATCTACATGTACTACTTTTGATTATACAAGCATTTTCCTATTGTATCAATGAAATGCACTCATATGTTGAGTAATAAGTCTATTTTCAGCCATTAACCCTGTTTTCTGAATTTATCAGAGTTGAAAAGATGACCATAATTATTCTCACTATAGTTACACCTTATAAAACTTGTTCAAGTCATCTAAAATTTGTTTTAAGTGTGAAAACTAGATATACATAGATTTTTATATAGCCTGAATACCAATTATTGTTAACTTTATTGTATGTTAAATGGTATACTAGTATTTCCCAAATGTATAGGTCTGAAAAACACTGAAACTGAAAAATATCTTACAATGGTGGCGTTCAGATTACACTTATTTATGATGATAAACATTTTGGGTTCAAACATCTGACATTCTCTTTCTTATGCTTCAGCTATTTGTGATGATGTATGCATATTGATCCAGTTTGATATAGTCAACAAAATGACATGAATACTTATTTATGCTTATGTCTGCATAATTTTTATGTATTTGTGCTATAATAATTAGAAGTAACTAAACACTGTGCAGTCCAATGTAACTGTAGTAATTAGAGATTATGAACTGGTAATCTATAAAGTACTTCTATATACAAGTACATTGCACCCTCTCATTTTGTAGCAGGATAGATAAGATAAAACATTAGATAGGGGTTTTTAAATGTCATTTAATATCTTATAATTAGATAAAGTTACTTGACTAAAAATTATTCTATAATTAAGTGAACAGTTAAATATGTATCAGAGGTAATAGCAAAACCTATAAGTTATAATATAGTAATATCATCTTGGTTATTATGCTGAAATATTGTGTTGCACTCAATCTCAAGTTTTCTCTGTATAATGTTCCAATTGCTATCTACTAACATTCTGCATGGATCCAACTTCTAAGATATCCATAATTGCTAAAGAAATAACAGCTTATTGGCCATAGTATGTATTTCAAAATGCCTGATATCTAGGTAACATGATAAAATTAAACCTACTGCTTCCACAGTAATACTGCTATAATTGATCTTATCTTTTATGTGTTAAATAACTGAGGTTTGGAGACCAGAGCTAGAAAAATAACTGGGCTAAGAGTACAGACAATATTTTGGTCCTGTTCCCTCAAGGTTAAGAAGGACCCAGGACTGCAGATGACCTTTTCTACAAGATCCTGTAATTTGCAGAGTTGTCCAACCTCCTGATCAGGGAAATTTTTGGATCTAAAGGGTATAGGAGTCAATCAACATACAATGTGCCAATAAAGACGGGGAAGAGAGATACTGAGAGAGAAAGAGAGGGAGGGGGGAGAAAGATAGATTTCTCTCACTGACAGAGGAGTTGAAATCTTCATACATGGTTCCAAAAGTAAATGCCAGTGAGCCTTAACTGACCTTGATACATAGCAAGAGGTTAAATTTTATTAAAACAGTTCTCACTTTAATTTGATCTTAAACGCCCAACACAAAAGTGTAGGCAAAAGTTGTATAAGAATAATACCATAGTAATAAAGGCTAGATATAGAAAGAGGGCTCCAGTCACTAAAATGGTCCCTGCTAGAAGTCCCCAGCTACACCTGTAGCTGAACACTCATATGGTTTGATAAGGCTAGAAAGCTACAGTTAAAGCTATAAAAGTTCAGCAAGAATCTCTAAGTTCCTTAACTAAAATTGTCCTTCAGAACCACCAAACTATCCATTTCTTATGTCTAAGACTGGAGGAACTTAAGAACTAATAAATAAAATTTATTATCTTTAGATAAATATTTTTATCTTAATTTTTTAAAATATTCTACTTATTTTATTATTTATCTTTCGATAAATATTTTTTTCAGGTCTGGTGAAAAAAATCTTAAAAGAAACATCAGACTTATAGACAACCTCTATAGAGGTTAGAGAGGTCTAGAAATCAGCTGGTTTTAATCACTATCCTTGTCCTTTAAGAATAGTGTTTGGATTGTGGTTTTTTTTTACCCAGTCTGGATTTCTATTTTCATCCTCATTCTTTGACTGTACATGCTTTCATGTCTCAGAAAATTTTTTCTTATTATTACCTAGAGGCTGTAAAACTCCAAGTGATCCTACAGATGGACACAGCAACAAATGTGCCAGATTCCTTTTCACTGGCATGTAAAAAGAACTCATGATTGCTAAACCCCAACATGTTTTCTATCCAAGTCCCATTAGAATAGGCCTCTGGAGAAAACCCCTGACTGTGGTCTCCCCTTACTAACCCTTCTCAAATCAGAACAGCTAGGTTGAAACTATAGCCATTCTCACCTAACTACAGTTGGGAATACCTCACCAGAGTGGGGAATATTATAGGTGTTAAGTTACATATTAATTAACATAAGAGTCAGAGAAAGATTGGGTTCTCAAGGAAGTCAGTGAAATGAGACATTGGAATTGTGGCTGGAAGTGCATGTGAAGAAGGCAAGACCTCAAGATAAAGTCCAAATTATCCAACTTGCGTATTTCACTAAGAGATATGCAGAACTATAATTCGTAACTCCAACTCCATTAAGTCCAGTTAAGCGGCAGACAGTAGGGTGTGACAAGAACACTTCGACCCATTCATTCCCCAAGATATTTCTGTTTTAAAAGTTATAGATAAGCCAAAGCTAATGATGCTATACATATAATATTGCTATGAGCCCTGTTTTCCCACTGTCTCAATATCAGCTAACTGGATATACTGTACTTGTAATGCTGTACATAGGTTATAGTTTGACCCATATTGTAGTCACATTGTGACTTTGCTGTGTAAATTTCCACTGACAAAGGGACTCAGTGGCAACCCAGTCAGGACTTCTCCTATCACTCAGGAGCTATTCCTATTTCTCAATAACCTTTTCCTTCTTTAAAGAAAAGAACTCCGGGGTCACATTTGGATACGAAAGTGGGTAGTTACGGCAGTATGGCACTTATTCAGCATCTTACACTTACAATAGGTAAAGAGAGCTGAATAATTATGGTATCAGGAACTGAGACCGGGGAATAACAGCTATTAAGTCATCATTCTGCATGAATTATGATGGATGTACCTTCTAGAAATATTCTATTCTGGAATAAACTTGGAAAGGAATAGAGGAACATACATAGATGGGATTCAGAAGATATTCGTAGAGCTGAGGATAAGAAGAATAAGCAGAATTAGAACAGACAGCTGATCAACAGGAATGAAGGGATTCTAAACTTTTCCTGCTTGCATTAACATATTCTTGACCTTTAATTTAATGTTTGAGTATTGCATTATAGACAGCTTTTCTGAAGTATTTCTGTGAAAGAATAATTTCTGGATAAATGTTTCTGTGAAACATTTTAATTCTCTCTTAAAATTCTCCTATGTACTTGTTTCAATTTTTTTCTTAATTTTACCTTTGTCTAAATGCACATGCTCTGTTTTTTTTAAAGCAAATGGATAGGGAATTATTGTAATCCAAAATAGAGAAACTGTCTTTAAAATAAAAATGATGTGTGGAATTAAGCCAGGAGAGGAAAATTATCAAATGCTAAAAGTTGTTCACTTTGGAGGATAAAAATATATGTTTTATTTCTTCCATACACTTTTTACATCTTCAGAATTGTCCTATATGAACATGCATCACTTGTAAGACAAGAACCATAATCATTCCTTGATGTGAAAGATAAATAATCTCATATTTTTAGTAGTCCTTTGGAAAAAACTGTAGGAAGTCTGATGTGCAGATTCTAGGCTACTAGGAAGTCCTAAAAAAAGCTTCTAGTCTCTTTTATTAAGCAACTTCTGTATGATTAAGAAACTCTTACTCCACTCTCACACAGTGGTGGTGACTCTATGGCATGCATGCCACACTGGTCTGTCTGTCACACTGGAACTTTAAAAGGTTTGCCATCACTGTTCTAGCTCATTTTTTTTTCTTGCTGCAGTAAAACAGCCTCTTTATTTCTCCAGCTTTCTTTCTTTTTCTACTGCCTTTTAAACAAATTTTCTTTCTCACATAACTATTCTTTGGTAGTAAAATTTTACCAAAAAGACTGGTGTTTTGAGTTAAATTTCAGTCTTTTTAACAAATGCCAATATCATAATAATAATGACATAATTTATAATTCAATTAAAATGAGAGCTTCCATCTTTGATTATTATTTAAAGCTTTCCAAATCCTGCTTTCTGACATGAATGTGTAAGACCCAGAGAGGGTTATAGGATATCCGATTGGGGAGAAACTGCATCAGAAATTTAAAGAAAAAAAAAAAACAAAAAACTGCCAGTTTTTGGTACCTTACCAGTAGAATGTGGAGAGATTTGAAGATTTAAACTGTAGAAGGCAGAGACTCACAAAGCCCCAGACTGAATATCATTGTGGTACAATCTGTGCTACGTGCCTTGAAATAGAGACAACGAATGTCAGTGTTTTCTTGCATTTTATGGCCAAACAGCAAGTGAAGGCACACGTGCTAGTGTTTTCTGTGATGGTACAGATATTTTTAACCATTGTGCAGATTCTCCAGATATATTTAGGTGGACAACAAAGAACTATGTCTAGAGAAAAGGCCTCAGCATTTTACTGGTATTAGTAGCCAGGAGCCAAAGTTATAAAGTACCTCATAGACAATGTTAGGAAATTATTAAAATATTAGCACAGAAGTTAATAAGAACATTTCCTTCTCAGAACAGTCTTGTGAGTATCTCTAACACTTCTGTTAACAATGAATAAGAAGTCAGGAGCAATACAAGTAGGAGTTGAGACCTTGAACTATGGGACAAGATAGTAAGAACCTGAACTCAGAAAGGGTGTATGTGATTGTGATTTCAGTAATAAAGTCAACCACGGTTGCTTTTAATTGCTATGTTTATGGCTGAGATCCCTGAAATGATTAACAAGAAAGAAATACATGTGTCCCTTTCTTATAAGGTTTATGTCATTTGGGAGCTGATTAAAGTTTAGACTTAAAGAAACAGGTAAAGTTGTATATTTTAATTTTAAATTTTATGAAGTGCAGAGATATGTAGAAGTATCATTATAAAAAAGGGTATGATCTAATGGTAATAAAGTGGATGAAATTTCACAAAACCTGTTTGTTCAGATTATTTTTGTCATCATGTGTCTTTGGCTCCTTTACTCTGAGTGTATTCATAAAGAATGCATCTTAAGAGGATCTTATGACCTTTTTCCAGGGGAGAAGGTAAGGCGAAAATCAGAGCATGACCTTTCTAGGTTTTATGCTCAGCTTCATGGGAGAAGGTCAAGGTCAAGATAAATGTGACCTTTCTTGTTCTATTCTTTTCTCAAATGTCAAGACATTATATTTTGAGTTTGAGTGTCCTACAGCCCATCAGTAATGTGATATGTTTGGGTGATCATGAGTAATGGGAAAAGAAAATATTTGAGACAGCTTGGATAACCTCCTTTTATTGTTTAAGGAAACACATTTGGAGATAGATAAAGTACTTGGTTTTGAATATACAGATTTTGATATTAGCAGAAAATGATATCATCAGGATTCAGAATAAATGACATAAAATTGACAATATTTATCCATATTAACTGATAGATTTCCCAAATGAAATGAAATATTTGACTGAATGAAATATTAAATTTATGTTAATTACTTAATTTCTAAAGTAAATTTACACACCTTTTATGAATTATTGTCTGATATTTCAATAACATGCAAATTATATATTATGTGAGATGAAGAAGAGTACTTGTAAGATATGGTAGTAGTGTGAATCTTACCTTATAGGTTAATGATTTCTCATCAACAGGAATGCTATATCCAGGAGAGCCCTATCAGTTGTGTCTATTGAAAAACACACTTTAGATACTGAAAATAATAAACTTGCAAAAAATGAATCAAAATCCAATGGCCAGGTGAATACTGCCTAGTATCAAAGAAAATGGTTCAGGTGAAATGAATATACTGATCAATCCATATTTTTCAATACTCAGTTTTAGTCCAGTTTATGTAATTTTTTATTACTGGTTTAACTCAACTTACAAGAATGAATTTACTCTCATCACTGTTTCCAGAAGCAAGCCTTGGTATTCTCTTTCTATAATGTTCTTTTTTCATGAATACCCCAAATACCTGTTCAAATTTTCACCCTCATCCTATCCCTGTAGTGAAGTTTTATCAGTTTTAATCTTTGCTAGATGTCGCTCTTAAAGTTTTCAATCATTTCATTCACAGTGGTTCTTTTGGCCAGAAATAATAACTAATTATTTTTTTGTTTTGTTTTCAGGCACTGGCAATAAGTAATTTGCCTAGTTTGCCAGAGGTACTTGTCATCTATCTCTTCTCATAGCTTAGCTGTGGATTGTATGAGCTTTGCACTTTCTATAAATGTCAAAAAATTATTTCCTTTCTGGATTTTCCCTCTAATAATACATCAACCAATAGTTGAATATATAGTATACAGTAGATGAAAAATCAATTTGGGTGTTTATAAATTTATGTGAAAATCTTATATGTATGATCAAAATGTCTTCTCTACAGAATAGGGTTTTGATCAAATATCAGATTTATATGAGGCTCACATATATTAAGGTGATTGGAGAAAAGGGGTCCAAATAGGAAACTGATAATGTTTGGTTGATTGTGGGAGAGAAACACACCACTGGTTGAAGGAAAGTAATGTATGTATGGCAAGAGTTTACTGAGAGTGATGGGCCAATCTCAGTGAGATGCCATCTGTGCTATTTTCATGTGTTCTCCAAGTGACAGTATAGAAGGTAGTATGTTTAGTGGAAGAAATAGTATTCTCCAATGATTCCATTAAAGAAATGTACTGTCTTAGTGTTTTGATGTGGAACTGGAATGATTCCCAAATGCCTCACGCAGAGATGGGGTTTGTGAAAAGTGACTGGATTACATTAATGTCTTGGTTCACAAGTGCTTCTTCTCATGAACAATAGTATGTTGACAGTGTTAATTTTTTTTAATTTTGCAGGGGCTCATGGCTGAGAGTTTGCCTTGAGTTTCAGAAGATACTTTCAGCTTGAACTTTTCAGAAATGCTAATACTGTTAATATTTTTGACAACTCTTACAGATGCACTAAATGAATTTACATAAAGATATTCACATTAAGCCTGAAAAATTAGAGGTCTCTTTGGGAACCCAAAGTGGAGTATTCAGGCTTGGCTCTGGAATGTCCCTGCAAGGTATTGTGTTCTAAGAGGCCAGCCATGTAGGAGGTGATTAAATTATGGGGTTGTTAAAGCTCACTTGTTTGACTTTGGGCAGGTTATTGGGGGAATAATGTGGAAGGTAGTATCTTTCTCCCTGTTTCCTAACTTCGAGATTTCCTGTGCCAGATAATTTACTCTGCAATTTCTGTGTTAGAACCAGCTATGTAGAGACTGAAAACTCTAAGAACTGGGAACCCAGATAAACCTCTCCTTTAAGTTCTGATTGTTTTGTATTGTAGCCCAGTGAGAAGAAAGTTTCTAGGACACTTTACTTTGCATTTTCAAAAGCAAATTTGCTTTTTAAATTTTATTTTAAAGAGAAAAAACAAAAAACACGAAAGAATAAAGTCAAAAACAAAACAACAAAAACAATAAATGATACAGAATTTCAAAACAAGGTGACTGGAAATTAATAATAGTTGTTATATTACATAGTGTTATCTTCAAAGTAGTTGCTAAGATCTCCAGACATAGGCATGTAAGATTGATAAAATAAGCATTAACTGTTACTCTCAACAAACCAGTAGAAATCAGTAATACAAGTATCCCAGCTATC
>NW_004955503.1:4713559-4716049 GCF_000276665.1 Chinchilla lanigera
CTGAGAGAAAGTTTCCCTTCCTCTTTTCTCCTTTCCCCATTCCAGCTGTTCCTTCCTTTTTAAAAACAAATAAATATAATAATGAAACCAAGTTTCAAAACAGGCCATTTGGATAGCTACAATAGTTGATACACTGTGTATTGTTGTCTTCCTAGTAGTAATTCTGAGTAGAAGATATAGGCAAGATATCTTGTCTACACAATATCAGCACAACACTTTCTTTTTAATGAACTAAGAGAAACTAGCTGTGTAACAATCTTAACTATATCTTTTATATAGATATTCTTTTCTTTTTTCCTAGCATATGCATAGAATAAAAATGGTCAAAACTGTTTGTATCAAATTACATTTTCATGTAACCACATTCAAGTGTTACAGCATATTTATAAAATACACATCCATAGGAAATGTATTTAATATGTTCTGAAGTTATATTGTAGTAATGAGAATTTTTCCATGAATGTGACAATGTTAGGATACAGTCTTGGTTTGAAAGCCTCAGGATGAATCAAAGTGAGAAAGAGACAGAGAGAGACAGAGACAGGGTCACATACAGACAGAGAAAGAGACAGAGACAGAGATAGCAATAAACACAGAGAGAATGAATTATAGCAACAATCACCCAATATTAGGAAGTGTTTATAATGCACATATTTCCTTGGTTTTCTCATCTACTTCTTGAGGTTCATGGAACAGCTTTTTTCCATGAATTAATTAATCAGTGTTATTTTCAAATTTATTTTTAATCAGTGTTATATAACCAATATTTTGTCAGTTTGTTACTAATGCAAGATGAAACTGCCTTATTTAGCAACGCCAATTTTCAGAAAAAAATCTTTACCAAATCTTGAAGTCATCAACAGCTGTGAAAATGTTTAATTCCTATACTTAAAATGTAATACATTTAAAGTAATAATGACAAATACTATATATTTTAAAGGGTTAGTGTGATAGAGGGGTAAATGGGAAAGTGTTTCTTGTTCATAAATCTAAGATTTAGCTGATGATTACCATCAGCATTAGACTGACTTTCCCCTGATACAAGAGCCATGCTGGATCACATGAGTGTTTCACACACAAGATTTTGTGCAAGACAGTAATTGAGTAGAAGAATTCAGTCATTTCTTTGACTCTTTCTCCCACACAACTGACTTAAATAATGAAAGGAAAGGAGTCTATTGGTTAGACTAATTGAGGGAAGAATGGAACAAAGGGTACAAATGCCATTCTGACCAAGACCTCATAGTGACAATAGGACTTCTCAAAATTAAAATTATCATAGTGTCTCTAAATATGTTCTTACATATTGCACATTATGTTTTCACTACATTCCTTATTGGATATAAAATTTTAGGGCACTGAAATGACTGTGAAGATTTATGAAATAACATGAAATTTAAAGGAAACCTTTACCAAATCAAGAACTAAATACAAGTTATCACTGACATTCCGAATGCTTGGAAATTTTTTGCAAGGTGCAATTTTTTCCCCCACCAACTGAGACACTGAGCCAGCCTAAATTGTTCTTGTCAGAATGCATTCCAGCACAAAGGGCTCACTTGAGTCCATCACAGTCAGCTCCCATAGACCCACCCCATTCATACAACTGCCAGAGACTGTCTGAGGGATATCACCAGCAACCTAAGTTTCCACAGGAAGCTCCAACCTCATATGAGTCTCTACCTGAGCAGCTGACCTGTGGGGGCATTCATTCGGCCCCACGTATACTGGCACCACCCAGGACACAGCAGAGTTTCTCCTCTACACATTGCCAGTCTGGGAAGCATCTTATGTAGTGCATTAGGTCAGTACCATGCCTTCTTTGTAGCAAAGACTAAGGTTTGATAATTTTACCTGTTCTCTGGATGCCCATGAGACACCACCCACTACCATACACCCTCACGGGTCCTCCCAGAATCTCCCCATATTACCTTTGGGTACATCTGGATTTCCTCTACTTTCCTTTAGGGTACATGAACCTACACCTAGTATCTGAGCTGGTGTTACAGACACAGGATTACACATTGGGTAGCAAGCATTGGTCCCCAACAATTGGAAATCCATCTGAGGAGCTTCAGAATCCAATGCTCCCATCAGGGTTGGTACCCTAGTTTGGACAGCTGCCACAAACATGGGTGTATGTAGAGGAATCCCTTTAAAATGTGGAATCTCTGCAGAAAGCCAGACTAAAAAGAATGATGAAGAGGAATGTGAATTGTAAGATTAAAAACCACATGTTCTGGGAGAAAACATTCTTCTGGAAATACGTAGACACTTTTTTTCACTTTCTCTTTATTTCATTCTTTCATTTAACCCAATTTTTTCTTTGTTCTGCTATTGGTACATTTGTTATTCTTACTATTCACTTTCTATTGGAGTTTAGATATTACACTCCCCATTTTTTTGTCCCTCCATTTCATATTACTTTATTTGTTTGAGCAGGTTTTCCTCTCTCTCTCTCTCTCTCTCTCTCTCTCTCTCTCTCTCTCT
>NW_004955503.1:4716149-4726316 GCF_000276665.1 Chinchilla lanigera
CTCTCTCTCTCTCTCTCTCTCTCTCTCTCTCTCTCTCTCTCTCTCTCTCTCTCTCTCTCTCTCTCTCTTGCCTAAGTATTTTTCTTATTTCCTTTTTCTCTAGTTAAACCTCCACTCCCTGTTATTTACCTTTTAGCTGCTTTTATGTCTCTGTTATATATTATTGCTAATTTCTTTTTATTCCTGTATAGACCTTTTAGCATCAATTTTACTACTGCTTTCACACTTACCACTGCTAAAATTTTCATAATCTATTCATTTTAACTTTTCCTCATGCTTTCCCTGCATATACAACTTACCATCATGAATCTGAAGGTAATTAACTATGTCTTACTATGAATATGGCTGTACTGTAAAACAGGGTAAAACGGCTGTATTGAGTGGATATTTACTGCATATAATGATCTGATTTATCTTAGAGTTTGTTCTTTAACTATAGCCAATAACTACCTAAACCTAAAAGACATCTCAGAAAAGTGGTCATTACCTAAAGTAGTCTCCATACTAGCAATCAAGGTATTAACCATGAGCAATTTGCAAGCTGCAACACAAGAAGCAAATCAACAGAAAAACTATTGGAAAATGAGAAAAAAAATGAAAGAAATTTCTCGCAAAATCTTTCAGCTTCCCCAAAGCAAACCCAAAGGGAATCAAGGAGGAAGAAATAAAAAGCCACACAGCTAAAATTTCTAAAATGTTAGCAGCAGAAAAAAAAAAAAAAACAGATGATTAAGATTCATGGTGAAAACAAAGCAAATATAATTACACAGATAATTACAGAGATGATGACTAAAACAAAAGAATTAATAAATCTAGAATAGATACTGATAACAAAATAGATGTCAGAAAAGACATGGAAATAATGAATGCCTAATGTAGAAAACAACTGGATATAAAAAAATTCTCAGACAGAAACCCAGGAGATTAAAAATTCTAGTGAAAGTATAGACAGCAGTCAACCAATCTGAGGACAGAATATCAGACCTTGAAGACTGGGTTGTGGTTGATGATCAAAAAATGGGAGACTCCTTAAGTATAGAAAGACAGTATGAAAAATTTACCCACCAGTTGCTAGGTGATGCAAAGAATACTAATCTAAGATTAATTGGGATCAATACAAAACTAGAAGATAGCACAAAGGCATCAATAATTTTGTTTACAGAAGTATTAACAGAAAACTTTCAAAACATGCAAGAAGTATTTCACTTACATATAAAAAGGCATATAGAGCTCCAAATACCCATAATCAGAAAAAAACACATTAAGGTATCTCAGATGTCCATTTGTTGATTGGGTCTTTGAATTTGGGGGGCTGATAGTTTTTTCATTTCTTTATATATTCTCAATATAAGTCCTTTGTGAGACAAATGGCTATAAATTTTTCCCATTCTATATGCTGTCTTTTCACTTTGTTGGTCATTTATTTTGTTGAACAAAACTTTTTAGTAAGGTTAGATCCCATAAGTTGATCGCTTATAGTGTTTCTTAAGAGGTCTAAGTTCTGTTCATGGAATCTACGCCTACACTAACTTCTTCAAGATTTTACCTGTTTATTTTCCAATAGATTTAGTGTTTCTCTTTTAATATTTAAATTGTTGATCCATTTTCTCTTTAGTTTAGTGTATGGTGATAGACATGGGTCTAGTTTTAGTCTTCAACATGTGGAAAGCCAATTTTTCCAGCACTATTTATTAAAGAGATTATATTTCTTGCATGGAACATGTTTGGCTCCTTGTCAAACATAAGGTGGCTGAGTGTGTTTGGGATTTCATTTACATCTTCTATTCTGTTTCACTGATCCTCAGTCTGTTTTTTTTTTTTTTCCAATGCCATACTGATTTTATCACAGTAGATTTGAGTACCATGTGATCTCCAATGAATAATAATTTATCTTCATCCTTTCTTGTCCTTATTCCTTTTATTTCTTTCTCTTGTCTAATTGCTCTGACTAATGATTCCAGACCTATATTGGATATATGTAATGATAGTTGACATCCTTATCTCGTTCCTGATTTTAGAGTGAAAGCTTTCAATTTATGACCATTCAGTATGATGTTGGTTTATCTTAGGTAGTTTTTATAAGATTGAGGTAAAGACCATTTATTCCAAATTTCTGCAAGAGTTTTTATCATGAATGGGTGTTGGTCTTTGTCAAATATTTTTTGTGCATTTATTGAGATGATCATATGATTTTTTCTTTGGTTTCATTAATATGGTGTTACATTTATTGATTTGCTGCTGTTGAAACATTCCTGCATAGCTGGGATGAATCCTACTTGATCATGGTGTATAATTTTCTTGATTTGTTTTATGTTGTTTGCCAATACTTTATTGAGGATTTTTGCCAGTATGTTTATTCATCAGGGAAATTGTCCAGTAGTTTTCTTTTTTCATTGATTTCTTCTCTGGTTTTGCAGTCAGGGTAATACTTGCTTCCAGGAATGATTTTGGAAGTGTTGCTACCTTTTCAATTTCATTAAAGAGTTTCAGCATTACTGACATTAGTTCTTCTCTAAATTTCTTATACAACTCAGCATTGAATACCAGACTTTTCTTTGTTGGTAAGTTTTTAATAACATTTTCAATTTCATTAGCTGATTATCAGGTTATTTGGAATTTTTATACCTTTTGGATTTAGTTTTGGCAATTTGATTGTGATTTGGACTCTGTCCGTTTCTTCTGTTTTCCATCTTATTATAGTACAGGCTCTTAAAATAGATATTGCTGATCTGCTGAATTTCTGTAGGATCTGGTGTAATTTCCCCCCTTTCTTTACTACTTGCTGAATTTGTGTTCTATCTTTCCTCTTTTTGATGAGATTGGCTAGTGGTTTATCAATTTTAGGTATTATTTTAATGAACAAATTTTTCCTTCCACTGATTCTAAGTACTGTTTTCTTAATCTCAACTGCATTAATTTCTGATCTTACGCTTATAATTTCCTCCCTCGTATGAGCTTCAGGTTTGATTTGTTCTTATTTTCTAGAGTTTTGACGTTACACATTATGTTGTTTATTTGATCTCATTCTGTTTTCCTGATGTGAGAGCTAATCACTGTGAATGTTCCTCTTAGGACTACTTTCATTGTGTCATATAAGGTCCTGTATGTTATATCAGTGTTATAGTGTAATTGTAGATACAGTTTAATTTCAACTATAATTTCCTTTGTAACCAATTGGTTGTTATGAAAGGTTTTGTTTAATTTCCACTTTTCTATGTACTTTTTGTGATTTCCTTTGCCATTGATTTTTTTCAAGTTTCATTGCACTATGTTCAGATAGTATGCATGGGATGATTTCAATTTTTCTACATTTACTTAAGCATGTTTTATCGGCTAATATGTGGTCTATTTTAGAGAATGTTCCACATTCATTTAGGAAGAGTGTGTATTCTGATGTTTGGGGTGAATCACTCTGTAGACATCTATCAAGCCCATTTGTTCAGAGGCTTGGTTTAATTCTAATATTTCTTCTTTTTTGTCGAGTTCATCTGTTTGTGAGAGTGGGGTATTAAGGTCCTCCAGTCGAATTATGTTAGTACTTATTTGATTTTTCATGTTGGGTAATATTTGTTTTATGTAGTTACCCAACTACATTTTATGTAGTACCAGTATTTTGGTACACATACACATTTGGTATGCATACATATATTTATGATTGCTGTTTCTTTCTCTTGGAGTAGTCCCTTAACAAGTATGTAGGGACCTTCTTCATCTCTTCTAATCTGTTTTCCCTTAAAGTCTATATTGTCTGCAAATAGAATAGCTACCCCTGATTTTTTGGGGGTTCCTGTGGCATGAAGTATTATTTTCCATCCTTTGACTTTTAGTCTATTCCTTTCTTTTTTAATTAAATATGTTTCTTGAATAAAGCATATTGTTGGATCTTGTTTCTTGATCCATTCTGTCAGCCTGTTTCTTTTTATGGGTGAATTCATTTTACATTGATGGTTATAACTGATATATATTGGCTTATCTTTTTCATGGTGTTTTACTGTTGTTGATTTCCCATCTTTTTCCTCTATGTAGTTGCTTGCCCTGCCTGGTGGTGTGTTACTATTTTTGTTCTTCTGCATATGATCTTCATTTTCTCTGTCTAATTTATCCTTCAGAGCATTTGAAGAGCAGGTTTGGTGATCATGAATTTTTTCAGTTTTTCTTTGTCATGGAAGTATCATATTTTTCCATTTAGTTTGAAGGATAATTTTTCAGGGTACATCAATCTGGGTTGAAGATTGTTTGCTTTTAGGTCTTGACATACCTCACTCCAGGCTTTCCTTGATTTGAGAGTTTGTGTTGAGAAGTCTGCTATGATTCTGAGCAGCATTCCTTTATAAGTGATTTGTTTCTTTTCTCTAGCTGCTTTAAATATTTTGTTCTTGTGCTGAATTTCTGGAATCTTTATTATTATATGCTTTATTATAGATTTGTTTGGTCATGAGTATTTGGAGTTCTAGGTTTCATTAATTTTTATGTTAAATGCTTTATCCACATTTGGGAAGTTTTCTAACATTATGCCTGTGAAGAGGTTTTTAATGGTTTTGCACTGTCTCTAACTTTCTCAATGACTCCCATCAGTCATAGGTTATTCTACTTTGCTTTGTCTTGTAGCGGTTGGATAGATTTTTAGTGATCTCTTCCTATTTTTAAGATATCCTTCTTTTCCTGGTTGCTAGTCACAATCCTGTCTTCCAGATCTGATATTTTATCCTTGCTTTCCTTCAATTTATTGTGTGTACTTTCAATGGGGTTTTTAATGTCCTGGATTTCTGTTTGGATCTGTTTCACTGATTTCAGTTCTTTTTATGTTGGACATTCATAGTTTCCACTGCTTTTCTGATTTCCTTTATGTTTTTCTGTTTCCATTTTAATGTTGTTTACTTTGATTATCATTCGTTTTTGCACATTAGAAATTATTTTTACTATAGCCTCTTGCATTTGTTTTTCACTTCTGTTACTATCATTTCAGAAGGTTCCACTGACTCGTTTTTGATTTCCTCTATTTTTTTGTGCTCTAAAATTGTCCTGTGTGGCTCAGCATTTGGGGTTGCAGATTGCTTTTTTGCCATGCCTTTTTTTATATTTTTAATTTTATTTTGTTTTCTGCATTTATGCTTGTGCATTTTTTATTTTAAATAATCATTATTGCTGGTACTGAGGTTTCTCTAGGAAATGTCCCTTCCTCAGGGTGTCTTCTAGATATAGGTGGTTCTTGGCTTATTTGTCTATCCAAAACACCTACCTTCCCAATATATTAAGAGTTTGAAGCTGCTATCTATTTGGCTTTGGGCCCATTCTTTTGATACTGGATTTTGATGATTACTCTGACCCCTTATAGTCACAGTGTTGTCATACAATGGAGAAAAACTGATTATAACAGGTATTACATCCCAGTTAAATTAGTACAGTTAGCAATAACTTTAAACTCAAGCACAATCTTGCTACTGACAAATTGCTGTAACTCTGAGACTGATGTCTTTAACCATATGAGTAAGTTTTACAGCTATAGAATATAATCCAACTTGTACCAGAAACTTGCATGTGATGATTTTCCACTTATTAGAGTGATTTTATCCTGTGGGGTGTGTGGGAGCTTAAGAGGGGTTGGCATAGGATGCAGAGATGAATGAGGTTAAATATAGTATGTGCAAGGTGTAAGGTAAAGGTGATCATGCAAGTTTTGGGTAATTATAGAACACAAGAGGGAAGGGTTGGAAGAGAAAGACTAGGAGTATTGATAAGAACCTTAAGGAGAGACAATGTTTACCTGCATGAACGTATCATAAAATCAAGTGAGTTATTTGAAGAAAAGAGGAAGAAGATGAGTAGAAGTAAATCAAAAGAAGCTTAGAGATCTAAATTGTGAAAGAAAGATAAAAGGAGAAAAACACCAGAAAACACACACACACACACACACACACAGAAACAAAAATGAACAAATGAACAAAAATAGAAAGAAATGCAAAACAGGACAAAATAGAACAAGGAGAACAAAAACAAAAACTAACCAACAAATAAAGAAAAAATCCCAACCAACACAACCAGATACAAAGAGGAAAGCCAATCAGACAAAGAAAGGTAAAAGTAGCAAAATTCCTCTAGTGTTTACAGTTCTGTGCTAGTTCCAAGTTAGATCCAAGAAATGGATACTCTAGCCAAGTTTTCAGGTGGATTTATGCTGGATATGAGTCTGGTCTTGGCCTCTGTATTTGGTGGTGAGATTAGTCCTCTGTGGCTGGAATTCTTTCTAGTCCTTTAGGGAAAAAAAAAGAGAAGGTGCTGTCCCTATCTGCCCACTTCTATTCCACGTTTCTTTGTACTCAAGCACTATGTCGGTTCAACTAACTTACCAACTGTTGGTTCTTGTTGTTACTGATGCTTTGGACTTTCCCAGGCCACTAGTCTCACTTTCCCATAGCGTTTGCCTCAGCCACGTCCCTACTGTGTCACTGGTCATCTCGCCAGCTGGCTTGGGCACTCTGAATGGAGGGAGGAATCACTGGTGATCTCACAGGCCTGCTGGCGTCCTCTGCATGAAGGTGAGACTATACACTTAAGGGAAATAAATAGGACTCACATGTGTAAATATTGCATTGTGTCCCTGGTGTTAGAAACTGTAAGAGCAAATAATGACCAAAATGTAAAATAGATATTGTGAAATAGGAAGAAATAAATTGTTCAAAAGGAAAGAATAACTAGATTGGGGGAAGTGGGGAAAGGGAGAAAGGGAAAAGAAAAAAATAATTAAAAATAAAGCATGAAATGGAAATAAAGCTTCATAAATAGGTAGGGGAAGAGGAGTTCAAGGGACAAGAGTGGACTGGGAAAAAAAGAGGTATCAAAATATATCATATATGGGTACAAATTCGCTACAATGAATATAATCATTTTCTATATCTAAAATGTACCAATAAACTCAATTTTTAAAAATACCAACATGATCAAAGTTTTGAGGATATGGGGGAAAAGGAAACATCTTACAATGTTGATAAAAGTGTAAACTAGCACAACCATTATGGAAATTCGTCAAAAAACTAATAATAGATAGTTTCCTCGATCCAGCTACACTGTTCATTGGTATAGTCCTGAAATAATATGCTATAGTATACTATATTGCTAAATTTCTGTCTGTTTATACTGATGTGATTTATTAAACTCTAGAGACAGCCTAAATATTTGTCAATGTATGGATAAATAAAGAAAATATTGTAGATGTACACATGGAATAATATTCAGCCACTAACAAGTACAAAGTTGTGTTATTTTTAAGGAAATAAATGAATTGGAGGACACCATATTAAGGAAAATAAACTAAAGTCAAAAAGTTAAAAATCACATGCTTTCTCTTATATAAACGGATATATAAATAAATAAATGATAAAGAATTAAAAAATGAAAAGTAGACTTGTAGTGCTTGGCAAGGATATTGGGGAAAAGAGATGGGGCAATCAACAAAATAATCAAATGTTTTGAATATACCTTCAAAAATCTCAGTTTTCTTTATCGTTACTATGCAGAAATATAATAAGTAAATGGGTATGGTCAAAACATTCCCAAGTGTGGAAGTTGTGTAAATAATTTATAGTAGCTTCTTAATATAGCATACTATACTGACATTGAAATCCACATTGAACTTGACTATATAGATAAAATGCTTGCAATATAATTGGAATTCAATAAGAGGCCATGAAGCCATATCATATGGTATGATTCCAGATACACAAAGTGACAGAAATTTCATTGTTTCTGTTCTTGATTGGACTTTTAGTATAAAACTATGGAGAATGTCAGTGTATAATATACATTTGCTTGTATTTCTTTATCTACAGATGGGGATAGAATATACCCACTTCCACATGTTGTGATTATTAAGCACATGAAAATTTCCAGCATAGTGTTTATTTTTTCCTTCTAAATATCAACAATTAAACCAAAACTTTTATCTTCCTTTGTTGGCGGCATGTAAGGCAATATTTTTGTGCCTTACATTTTCTTCATTAAGAATATATAACTGTGTGTTTAGATAAAATACTAAAATAAAGTTATTTTATACAAGAGAAATAAGAAGAATCTATAGATTTTGTCAGAACAGTTTGAAAGTACTTAACAGTTTCTTGAAGATTTACACGTGATCTTTTTTGAACAGGGAATCAAACTCAGGACTTTGTGCTTGCCAGTAGAAGTGAATATTTAGAAGAGAAAACATAAATTGACATAATTATACATCATTAAGTATTGCTTAGTATGGTGGAAGGAATTTGGAATAAGAAGTAATTTAGAAGGTAAGCTGTGGAATAAAAAAGAGCATCATGAATTTTTAATACTGTGTTTTGGTAGTTGCATACGTTTGATTACACTTATTTTATTTTCCTGAGCCTTAATCTCATCTTCAATTAACTATAGATGAGATTATACATGTAAAATTCTTTTCTATTTTAAAGAGAAAAAAAGCAATAAAAATGATGTAGAATTTCAAAACAAGACCATAGGAAATTGACAATGGTTGTTACACTGCATAGTTATCTTTAAAGCAGTTGCTCAGATTACCAGATATATGTACTGCAGAACTGATAAAAAAATATAAGTACTAACTCTTCCTTTCAATGAACTATTAGAAATTAGTAGTAAAATTATCTTTGCTATACTGTGTGTATGTGTGTACATGTATGTGTGTGTGTTTGTAAATATATATATTTATTTATATATTTTAATATATATTATATATGTACATATATGTACATATATGTATATATGTATATATATATGTGTATATATATATATATATATACTTTCCCCTTCATTCTTTCTTTTCTCCTTCCCCCATCCCAGTTGTTCTTTCCTTTTGAGCAATTTCTTTCCCTTTCACAATATCTATTGTACCCCTTGGATTTTACTTACTCTTTCAGATTGTTGCACTAGGAAGACAATATGATGTTTACACGTGTGGGTCTGATTTATTTCACTTATGAGTATGGTCTCTAATTGCATCCATTTGCCTGTACAAGCCTCAAGTTTATCTTTCTTTTATTGCTGAGTAATACTCCATTATTTTTATGTACACATTAGCCTTGTCACTAGTCTCCATGCTCTTTTTGCTCATAATCCAGACACCACCTTTGTCTATAAGCATCATTTTTTCTTTTTTTAAAAAAAATATGTAGTAGCATATATACTAATTAGGATTAGAGCATAGTATATATACTAACTAGGATCAGAGGATAGTAGTGTACTACTAATTAGGATACTAATAGTATATAGATATATAGTATATAGGTATATAGATATACTACTAGTTTCTCCTAGTTCACTGAAAAGGTTTGTGCTAATATTGTTTGGACAATATTTCATGCCTATATCTGGTATTCTGAGAAACTACTTTAAACATAACAATGTTCAATGTATTAATTACTGCTACTCTTCTATTGTCCTGTTTTAAAATTTTGGTTTTTTTCTCTTTAAAATAAAAAACATAGTATATGTTCATAGCACATATCTACATTTCTTGGGGGGAATTGGTACATGTACAGAACACATCTCACTCTACTTCTTCCTCTCTTTTTCCTCCCCTCCATCTCTCCCTTCTCCATCCATCCCATAATCATTGCCCTTTGTTGCATATGTTTGCCATACATGATGTTTACATTCCTTGGGTGAAACTAGTCCAACACATTTTTTTATTTTAAAGAGAATTTTAAAAGCACAAAAATGATACAGAAATCGAAAACAAGATGGCAGGATATTAACAATGGCTATTATATTTCATATTGTTATTTTCAAAATAGTTGCTCAGATTACCAGATATAGGCATGCAAACTTGATCAAATAATATAAACACTGTTTCTTTCAAAGAACTAATAGAAATTAGTAATACAACTATCTTAGCTATCTTACATATATATATTTTTCTTCTTTCTTGTTTTCTCCTTTTCCTCATCCTAGTTCTTCCCTTTTGAGGAGTTTTTTTCCCTTTCACAATATCTATTGTACTTTTTGGATCTTATTTACTTTCAGTTTCTTACACTAGGGAGACAATACAATTTTTACACATATGAGTCTGATTTATTTCACTTATGAATGTGGTCTCTAGTTGCATCCATTTACTTACAAAAACCTGGGGTTTATCTTTCTTTATAGGTGAGTAGTACTCCACTGTATGAAAATACCACATCT
>NW_004955503.1:4726416-4733286 GCF_000276665.1 Chinchilla lanigera
CTTCATTCTTTTGTCCTTTCCCTCATCCCAGCTGTTCTTTCCTTTTGAGCAGTTTCTTTCCCTTTCACAATATCTATTGTACCTTTCACAATATCTATTGTACCTTTTGGATCTTATTCACTCTTTCAGTTTCTTACTCTAGGAGGACAATGCAATGTTTACACATGTGAGTCTGATTCATTTCACTTATGAGTATGGTCTCTATTTGCATCCATTTACCTATAAAAGCCTCTAGTTTGTCTTTCTTTATAGCTGAGTACTACTCTGTTGTATAAGAATACAACATTTTTTTTTAGGCATTCCTCAGTCTATGGGCATTTGGGTTGTTTGCAAGTTTTAGCTATTACAAATTGTGCTGCTGTAAACATTGTGCACATATGGTATGATTTCAATTCTTTTGAAAAAATACCCAGAAAGGAAATTCCTGGGTCAAATGGGACCACTAATCCTAGTTTTCTGAGTAATCTCCACACTGTAAAATTGCAGTTTCTAGCACAAAGCATAATCCTAGTAAATGTTATTTTCAGTTATTAAATACACTGTACACTTAAAAAGGAATTTAGAATCCATAGAGAATATCTTAATTTGAGTTCTACCATGTACATTAGGGTCTGCCCTTGTGAACTTGTCAGCTTTTCCATTGCTGGAAGAAAATACCTGATACTCACTCCCTAAAGGTTAAGAGGTTTATTGGCTTATGGTTTCAGATGATTCAGTCTATGTTCTACTGGTAAAAATATGGAGAAAGTGCATGTTGGACGAAAACAGCTAATTTCATGTTCATGGGAAGCAATTCAGGGAACATTATCCAAAGTCATACCTATTGGGCCCACCCAGGCACATCAAAAAGTGTGCTTTACTGATCCCCTAAGTAATTCTCAATCCAATCAAGTTGACAGTTAAACTTAACCACCACATTCTAGTCTTTATCAACTTCACATTAAAACACATCTTATGTGAAAATAAAATCATAAGTTTGTAATTCTGCCTAATATCATACATCTATGCTTCATTCGACTGAAAACAATAATACCTGCCCCAAAGTCTCAACACTTTCAACATTTCCAAATACCCCAAGTCAAAGTCCCTGAAACTAGGGCAATCTTTTAGCTGCAGACCTCTTTAAAAAAAACAGGTTACTTAATCCTAAAATATAATGATACAAGTTAAATATTTCCATTAAAAGGAGGGAAAGGGAAGATAGAAAAGGGAAAAAAGCAGAATGAAGTGCAGTTTATCAAACATTAACTCTCACAGTTCTATATCCAGAATACAGGGCATATGGGTTTTGCTTGTGAATTCCACAAATTCTGGGTGCTTCATTAATACAATGGCCTTTGCTAATTACAGCCCCTGTAGACTCTTTCCTGGACTTGCTCCACTCACTGTCAAGTGATCCTTGCCAGACTTCCCATGTTTCTATTATCACAGACTTCTAGGACTCTCTACAGCCTTTTTAGCTTTGTTCCCACTTCTTCCCACACCCACCTCTCAGGAACACTTTCCCCGGCCACACAGACGTTCCTCTAAAATCTGAATGGAGGCCTCCATGACCATACAGATTTTTAGGCTGCATGACTGAGAAAATGTCATTTAGATGATTACAAGGTCTGCAGTCAGAGTGAACAGTAGCTGTATTGTCTTGGAACATGGCTTAAATGCCTTCTGAGTACCAGAATGGTTGAGTACAATGAAGTGAATCCTGGGGAACCAATTCCTAGTTACCCCTTTTCAAACAGGGATTTCATAGGCTTTCTTCTTAAATGAAAGTTTTAAACTTTTACATTGTTGAGCTTATGTTGGGTGGGGTTAGGCCTATTTCTGACATGTCTTCAAGACATCCTCCCTACAGTCTCAGTGCAAAGTAATTTTGATACATTTTAATGGCAATAAATTTATTCAGAAGCCCACCTTCAGTGTCTCAAAGAATACACGCAGTTCCATTCTGGTCCAATTGCAAATTTTCAGCTGTTCTTTTTGCCTCCAATTGTCATTTTACATCTGGTCAAAAACAGCAAGTAGTACTCATGCCACTATCTGATCACTGAGCTGACCTAACATTTCTTTCACTGGTCCATAGCCCCTAAACTCAGACTTTTGCATATTTTCAGTACATGGGCAAAATGCAGATTTATTTTGCTAAGGCAAAACACACGTGGACTGTAGCCCAAATGCCAGTAGAGTACCCATATGAAGCATAAAACTGGTCTTTACTGTACAAATGTCAATCAGCATTCTGGTAGTCTCAATTCTAAGCAGAATTTCCCAGCAGGATGTGCTACACTATTCTAGGGCTTCTGTGCCATGCATCTCCAAACTTTCCAATCTCACTCCACAAAAGAGCTCCAAAGGTTTTAAATCACATGGTCAAATATAGTCATATCAAAAACCTCATTTCTCCAGTACCTATTTTCTGTATTGGTCAGCTTTCATGTCCCTGGGGTCTATTACATGGCACCCATTACTTTAAGGAAGAGAGACTTGTTTGGTTCATGGCTTCAGAGGATTCATTTCACTTTGCTTGGCTCTCAGACAGAAACATCATGGTTCTGCAAAATTTCTTACTTTAGACTGGCTGGGAAGCAAAGCATGGAAATATGCCAGAGAAGGGTCCAGGGTTAAGCTATAAACCCCAATGCCACACTCCACAACTCCACAAACACACATAGAATGTGACTTACTAATACCCTGGGCATTTCTCAAGATAATTAAGTTGACAATTAAGTTTATCATTATAACTTATCAGAGTAGAGTTTTGTCATTTGTAAAATGGAAAAAATATTTACTATTTGCTTTACCTCCAGCTCTTGTGTATGGATCAAGTGAGATAAATAATGTGAACTTGTCTTGGAAACAGTAAAACAGTTTATAATAATATATAAATATTTTATGCATGAATTACTGATCCATGTCATATCAGTAAAGTAGCACAGAGAAAATAGAAGTAGGTATAAAAATGACAAGGAAAATCATAATCTAAAATTTTACTGTTAAAATGAACTGCAACATTAGGATACAGAAATGCACAAGGTTATAATGCCTTTTTCCCTTACAGAAAACTCACTCCAAATTAAAAAGAAGACTATAAAATATTCCTAAGCCAGTACACTGTGCTGGCACTTTTACCTGTTAATTGAACCTGAGGTTTTCCTACCATAGACTTCCATCCTCAAAGAAATATTACTATTGTGTGAGTAACATATCTTTAAAATTCAAACATAAGCAAGTCCTCACATTCTCACATAAACTACCAATAAGGAAACCTCACAGACAGTGAAATCTACATCCTATCACACCTATCCTGAAGACATCCCCAAGATTACATTAAAACCACCACCCCCATACCATGATGTAGCTCTCTGAAGAGCCCACAGTATTTTCTCTGAGTGCATGCCTCTTTAACTCTGTTTGATAACACTTTCTGTGCCACTCCCTGAAGCATCCTGAAATTGTAAGAATTATGTAAAGAATTTAGCCTGATGATGAGGTGGGTTGAGGTCCCCACCTCCTTGTGATCCACCTGGATCACATCTGGTGACAGATCTATTCACACTCAAAGTTGTAATACAATAATATTACATCTCTTTCATAGTAATAAGACATTGTTTATTGAGTGGAGTGTTTTAATAATATGTTTCATTTTAAGAGGATTTTTTAGTTACTTGGAAACCTATTATGTTTAAATGCATTTGTCTTCTTTAAAATATTCTGATAGATTCAGTTTAACAAGATTTATGAAAAGTGATGTCAGACATGTGCTTGGCCTATGAATAATACAGTGAAGATATGAGCTTCTTGTTGTTTCACCATTGACCAGAGCTAGATTGATTTGAGGTCTTTAGAGCACAGTGTATTGAGCTGAGAAAAACTATTAAGCAATTAACTGGTGTCCCTTGGTAGCACAGACAGGTAGTTTGAATAATTCAGGTAATTTGGGAATGTTAAACTATCTAAATTAGGACTGGTTGTCTCCAATTCATTTAACACATGTCTAGTTTTTCATTTTATTTTGTCTGAAAAACCATTCATTGTTGTAAGATGAATTGTTTCCTCAAATTGAATCTAGAAAGCCATTTTTAAAGTTGTCAGAAAGTAATAAGAAAAATATTGTACATCATAATTTTCTGTTCATAATGATTAAACTGGAAACATAGATTACACAATGACTGAAATTATTTGGGAATGTGACCTGAATAATAGAACCAATCTATTTTCTGTTATTCTTTAAATGAGAACACAAAAACTGTCTTAGCATGACCAAATTTTCCCATAATGAAGGATTATTTAAGGTGAAAACATTCAGTTATTTCTGGGAAAATATTTAGTCTACTGAATAACATCATAAAATATAGTTAACAGTAAGCATTTTTGAAGCAGGAATTGATCATCCTATTTTTATAAATAAGAGAACAAGAACACTGAGGTTTAGGAACAGATCACTGAGGTGAAATGAACTAAAGTAGTATCTAGACTTTTACATAGCTTGCAAATGAATCAATTCATTATGAATAGAGTGAATATTTTCCTACTCTATTTTTTAGAACTTGGTACATCCATGAGTAAATTGGTACCAAAATGCTATGACTTACTTGAATTAAATTTCTAGCAATGAAGATCTCTATTTTTTAGTTATGTGCAGATGAATGTGGGAATGTGTAATCTGTAGTTTTTCAAATTTCAATAAGCATCTGTGGAGACTAGAGTCCAATTGTTACTGCAAAATTTGCATGCTCATACTGTATGTAACAAAGAATATGAATATGAAGTTTACTTAAAGTTTGCTTTATTCATGAAATCTGTAACTTAATTCTTACAAATACTTTTTTCTTTAACTTTTAGAATTCAGTACAGGACATCTACTGCTTTTATATTGGAGATCTCCTACCTACTTAATCTTGATTGCGCTATTCAGTTATTTATATTCCTCAAAAATTAGTTGGCTTTCATCTCTGAGTTGCAAACAGAAGCTGAAAATAGTGCCTTTAGAAACAAGGATTTTGGCAAAAAAAGAGCAATTACCTAGGTAAAAGAAACCTCAGGACATTTCAACACACAATGTTTTATCAATGGCTCAAATTATCATGGCACACTGATTAGGTAACACTGCCAAGACCAACATCATAGTCTTTCAATAAATTCATGCTAAAATTGGCTTGTCAAAGTCTGCTTAGTTGAAATAGGTAAATTGATTCAGAGCTTTTCCTTTTGAAGTGATGAATAGTAATTATTATGTGACTATCCCTCCCTCAGATTTTATACTTTTATAGCCGAAGATGATAAACACCAATAATTAGCACTTCAGTAGTGTTCACATTTTCAAAACACTTAGCCGACACTAACTAGAAACTGAGGTTTCAGGGTGTGCTGTGTCCCTGGCATAACTAGAAGTAGAATGAATGCCACAAAGATTTGCTGTTTGTGATCTGTCCAATACCTTTTCTCAAATAGCTGCAGGCTGCTCACTTTTCAAGACAGATTGCAATTAATGGCATTCATTAGTGTTATAACTGATTTTATTAAGTTCACAAACAAAATTGAAATTAACTTTACCATATGTAGTTGTATTTGGACAGGACAGTTAGTATTGTGGCAATGTCTCAAAATGGAAGGAGAAAACAAAAATCGGAATTTTGATTAGATAAAATTTCTCTTCTTTCTGCAAACCCGCCTTTTAAAAAATTCTTTGTTTTCTTTGTTGCTGCTTTTTCGTTTTATTTTAAAGAGAAGAAGAAAAATAGATTAAAATAAAACAGAGTTTCAAATCAAGCTAATAGACTAACAAATAATTAATACATTACATATTGTTGTATTCATAATAATTATTCCAAGTACAAGATACAGACATGAAATATTGCCCAAACAATATTAGCACAAAATTGCCTTTGTTTTGCAGAGTTTTTCTGACCAAAACCTTATGTTTAGGTTTTCATTGTAAAGTTTCACTTTTTTTTGAGCTAATCTAAATTTAATGTATTTTTTAAATTTTTATTTTAAAAAGAGTAGTACATGAGAAACAAACAAACAAAAAATAGAACAGTAGCAGCATACCAATATGACAAGCATAAATAAATCAAGGCAAAAACATTCAAAGTGATACAGGGTCTCAAGACAAATTAATACAAATCAACAGTGGTTGTTATGTTGCATACCTCTATCCTCAACTACATTGCTCAGATTATCAGATGTAAGAATGAAAGATTGCTCAAATCATTAAAGAGAATAAGAAAATAATTCTGCAATAAAACATTAGAGACAATACAGAGTTTCACTAGACAAGATGGTAGGAGTTCACCAATGTAATTCCATTGCATATTGCTACCTTCAAATCAGTTGCTCATACCACCAGACACAAGCATGCAAAGTCGATCAGAACATAAAAAATTGTGAGCATTAACTGTTCATTTCAATACACCATCAGACAAGAGCAATACAGTCATCACAGCTATTCATATATATATATTTATGTTTTGCTGTCCTGCTTTCTTTTTTCTTCTTTCCCTCATCCCAGTCATTCCTTCCTTTGAGCAGTTTCTTTCCCTTTCCTATCATCTATTGTACATTGTGAGTTTTACCCAGTCTTTCAGCTTCCTACACCAAGGAGACAATATGATATTTACACATATGGGTCTTATTTATTTCATTATGAGTATGGTCTCTAGTTGAATCCATTTACCTACAAAAGCCTCAAGTTTATCATTTTTAATAGCTGAGTAATACTCCATTATATAAAAACACCATAATGTTTTTATCCATTCCTCAGTGGATGGGCATCTGGGTTATTTCCAAGATTTAGCTATAACAAATTGTGCTGCTATAAACATGGGTGCACATATATCACTGTGGTATGATTTCTTTAATTCTTCTGGGAAA
>NW_004955503.1:4733482-4741293 GCF_000276665.1 Chinchilla lanigera
TTCCAAAGGATTTTTTTTTTTTTTTTTTTTTTTTGGTTTTTCTCCAGTACCAGGAACCAAACTCGCGACCTTGTGCTTGCCAGGCAGGTGCTTATGTCACTGAGCTATATCCCCAGCCCTTTTTAAAATTCTTTATGTGTCCTAGATAAAAGTCCTTTGTCTGAGGGGCAGGTGGCTAAAATTTTTATCCAATTCGTGCGTTTTCTTTTTACTTTATTGGTGATTTCTTTAGATGTGCAAAAACTTTTAAGTAAGATGAGATCCCAGTTGTTGGTTCTTTGAAGTATTTCCCGTGCAATGTGGTTTTTGTTCATGAATGCTCTACTTACCCCAATGTCATCAAGATTTTTACCTACTTTCTCTTCCAATAAATTTAGTGTTTCTCTTTTAACATTTAGATCTTTGTTGCATTTTGACTTTAGTTTAGCACATGGTGAAAGACATGGGTCTAGTTTTAGTCTTCGGCATGTGGAAAGCCAGTTTTTCCAACACCATTTGTGAAAGGGGCTATATTCCTTCCATTGAACATGTTTGGCCCCTTTGTCAAAGATAAGTTGACTGAGTGTGTTTGTACTTGTATCTGCATCTTCTAATTTGTTCCATTGATCTTCAGGTCTATTTTTTTGCCAGTACCATGCTGATTTTATCACAGTAGCTTTGTAATATAATTTTAAATCAGGAATTGTTATGCCTTCTGCCTTTCCTTTGTTTCCCAATATTGCTTTTGTTATTCTAGGCCTCTTCTGCTTCCAGATAAACTTTAGGAGTCTTCTCTAGATCTGGGAGGTATGCTAATGGTGTTTTAATTGGGATTGCATTGAATCTGTACAACAATTTTGGGAGTATGGCCATTTTCACAACATTGGTTCTTCCTATCCATGAGTAAGGAGTATCTCCATTTTCTTATATCCTCTTCTATCACTTTTTTCAGAGTACTGTAATTATCACTGTATAGACTTTTACATCTTTTGTTAGATTAATTCCTAAGTATTTCTTCTTTTTAGATGCTATTATGAAAGGTGTGGTTTCTCTAAATTCTCTCTCAGTCAGTTTGTTACTGGTGTACAGGAATGCTACTGACTTTTTAGTGTTAACTGTGTATCCAGCTATGCTACTGAATTTGGTTATTAAACCCATGAGCCTTTTGGTGGAGTTTTTTGGTTCTTCTATGTAGAGTATCATGTCATCTATGAATAATGACAATTTCACTTCTTCCTTTCCTATCCTTATTCCTTTTATTTCTCTCACTTGTCTAATTGCTCTAGCCAGTATTTCCAAAACTATATCAAATAGGAGTGGTGACAGTGGACATCCTTGTCTTGCTCCTGATTTTAAAGTGAAAGCTTTCAATTTTTGACCATTTAGTATGATGTTAGCTGTTGGTTTATCATAGATGGCTTTGATCAGCTTGAGGTAAAGGCCATCTACTCCTATTTTCTCTAGGGTTTTCAACATGAATGAGTGTTGGATTTTATTGAAGGCTTTTTCTGCCTCAGTGGAGATGATCATGTGATTTTTGTCCTGGGCTCTATTGACACAGTGTATTACATTGATTGATTTGCGTACATTGAACCATCCCTGCATTCCTGGTATGAATCCCACTTGGTCATGGTGTATAATCTTCTTCATCACTTGTTGTATTCTGTTTGCTGATATTTTATTGAGAATTTTTGCATCTATATTCATGAGGGAGATTGTTCTGTAGTTGTCTTTCTTGGTTGAGTCTTTCTCTGGTTTTGGTATCAGAATAATGCTTGCCTCCAGGAATGAGTTGAGGAGAGTTCCTTCCCTTTCATTTTCATTAAAGATTTTGAGAAGAATTGGTGTTAAATCTTCCCTAAGTTACTTGTACAATTTAGCTGTGAATCCATCAGGACCCGGGCTTTTCTTCATTGGTAAGTTTTTAATTACCTTCTCAATTTCACTGGCTGATATTGAGTTATTCAGGATTTTTATATCTTCTTCATTCAACATTGGTAATTCATATGTATCTAGAGATCTGTCCATTTCCTCTGTGTTTTCTATAATATGAGAGTAAAGATTTTCAAAGTAGGTATTGATGATCTTCTGAATTTCTATAGGATCTGTAGTGATTTCACCCCTTTCATTCCCTATTGCGTTTATTTCACTTTTTTCTTTCCTTTCTTGGATAAGGTTGGCTAGGGCTTTATGTATTTTATTTATTCTTTCAAAGAACCAAATCTTTGATTCCTTAATTCTTTGTATTTTTTTTTATTCTCCATTGTGTTAATTTCTGCTCTCAGCTTTATAATTTCCTGCCTTCTTTGGGCTCTGGGTTTGACTTGCTGTCTTTTTTCTAGGAACTTGAGGTGCAGCATGAGATTGTTTATTTGTGCTTGTTCTGTTTTCCTGAGGTGGGATTTTACTGCTGTAAATTTGCCTCTGAAGACTGCTTTCCTTGCATCCCATAGGTTCCTGTAGGTTGTATCTCCATTTTTGTTTGATTGTAATTAGTGTTTAATTTCTACTTTGATTTCATGTGTAACCTATTCATTGTTCACAAGGATGTTATTTAATTTCCAACTGTTTATGGAGTTTCTGTGTTTTCTTTTGTTATTAATTTCCAATTTCATTGCACTGTGGTATGATAGTATACATGGGATAATTTCAATTCCTTTGCATTTGCTTAAACATGTTCTATGTACTAGTATATTGTCTGTTTTAGAGCACATCCCAAATGCAGCTGAAAAAACTGTGTATTCTGATGCTGTTGGGTGGAACACTCTGTAAAGGTCTACTAAGTCCATATGTTCACATGTTTGGTTAAGTTATGTCATTTCTTTCCCAATTTTTGTCTAGTTGATCTATCTCTTTGTGACACTGGTGTGTTAAAGTCTCCTGTTATGATAGTGTTGCTACTTATTTCATTTTTCATGACTGTCAGAATTTGTTTTATATAGGTGCGTGCTCCTATATTTGGTTCATAGATGTTTATGATTGTTTTCTCTTCCTCTTGAAGCTTCCCCTTCACAAGTGTGTAGTGACCTTCTTTATCTCTTTTGATTGTTCTTGGTTTGAAGTTCATATGGTCTGCAAACAGAATAGCTAGACCCACTTTTTTCTGGGTTCCCGTCTCATGGAGTATTGTTTTCCATCCTTTAATTTTCAGGATTTGAATTTCCTTTTGAGTTAAATGTGTTTCGTGTAGGCAGCATATAGTTGGGTTTTGTTTCCTAATCCACTCTGGAAGTCTGCTTCTTTTGCTTGGTGCATTGAGACCATTTACATTGACTGTTATAACGGATATGTACCAGCTTATCTTTGTCATGCTATTTTCCTGCTGTTGGAGCCTCCTTTCTCCCTGTGTTTAATTGCTTGCTGTGCTTGTTGGTTCCTTTCTGTTGTTGTTCTTGAAGTTGCAGTCTGTTTTATCTCTTTCTATAATATCTTTTAGTAGTCTTTGTAGGATTGGTTTAGCATTCATGAATTTCTTCCCTTGTTCTTTATCATGAAAATATTTGATTTCTCTATTAAATTTGAAAGATAGCTTTGCAGGGTACATCAATCTGGGTTGGTTATTGTTTTCTTTCAGTACGTGAAGTATTTCTCTCCAAGCTGTTCTTGCCTTGATGGCTTGTGTTGAGAAGCCTACCATGATTCTGATAGACTTCCCTTTATAGGTGATCTGTTTCTTTTCTATGACAACCTTTAATATTCTGAGCTTTTGTTGAGTTTCTGGGATCTTCATTACTATATGTCTGGGTGTAGATTTATTTTGGTTATGATTACCTGGAGTTCTATATGCTACACTTACTGGATGTGCAATTTTTTTAAGATGACTGGGAAATTTTCTGCTATTATTTCTGCAAATAGTCTTTTTATGTCATTTATGTTGACACCTGCTGTTTCACTAGTACCTATTAATCTGACATAGTTTCTCTTTGCTTCATCTTGCAGTCTTTGAATTGTTATTTCTTGGTTCCTTGTTGTTTTTAAGAGATCCCTCCTTTCACATTCATTGGTGGCAATGCTGCCTTCAAGGTCTGGAAGTCTATCTTCAGCTTCGTTTAGGCAGTTTTGCAAGCTTTCAGTGGAATTTGTAAGTTCCTGGATATCTGTTTGCATCTGTTTAATACGTTCTACTTCTTTTCTATATTGTTCCCTGAAGGTTTCATTGAGTTGTCTATGCTCTTTTATTTTCTTGTCTATGTCATCTTTGTATATGTTCAACATTTCTTTCATTATTGTTGTCATTTCTTTTATCACCTGAGACATTATTTCTGATCTGATGTCTTCTATGGCCTGATGGAATTGTTTCTTTACTTCAGTTGCTATCATTTCAGAAATTTCAGGTGTATGCCTTCCAGACTGTTCTGTGTTGATGCCTCCTGGACTTGTTTTTTGTAGTCTGGAGATCTGGGATTGCATTTTGCTCCTTCATGTTGTCACTTTTGAAGAACCAGGGACTTCCTATAGTGCAGTCTCTCTGTCCTGCTTGTGAATGGCAGGGTGTGAGCCTGAAGATCCCCATGGCTCAGTGTAGCTCCTGTACTGGTGAATGGTGGCAGTCCAGCCTGGGCCAACACACTATGTGTATGGCGGGTAGCCACCAAGGCCCCAGAGTGTGCCTGAGGCTTCGCCTGCCTTGCACTCTGGTCAGGGAGGCAGAACCCACACTCACCAGGTTTCCTGAAGATGTCCAAGGCTCAGCCCAGCCCAGACAGACACGGTATGGGTGTGGTGTGTAGAACCCAAGGCCTCAGAAGGTGCCCAAAGTTTTGCCTGACTTGTATTCTGGTCAGGGAGGCAGAGCCCAGACTCATGGGGCTTCCCAAAGATGTCCCTAAAAAAAGTCTTATGTTTAACCATCTGAATATTGTTGATTATTGTTCTTTGTTACACAAAGGGTATTTTTATTCTTAGAAAGCCCCTGTAACATACTCACAAGAGAAGAGTCACCAAAGATGGAAATGACATTGAAATTCATTTTCTGTTACTGAAGCAACTACATCTCAAAATTCCTTGTGCTTACACTAAATATGAGATTTAGTCAATGCAGTCAAGGTATTTGGAAAGTGTGCCAATATCATCTCCACTTTACATGCGACTATAGAACTGTGACCACATTTTAGCCATAATTTAAAATATGACTAAATTTTATTTTCCACTGTTTCAGACACACATGCAAATTAAAAATTTCCTGGAGTTCCAGTCTTTTTTTTTGATTTCCAGTTTTTAACAGATATAAAATTAACTTAGTTGCAACTCATCCATGCAACCAATTGTTTACGCTCAAATTTTCTCTCATCATATACCTAAACAGGGCACTGTGGCCCATGCTCATAATCCTACCTAATTTTCAGGATGAAAGGGGCTGGTCTTGAGTTTTATGACAACTTGGTTATCATAGCTACACTCATTTTCAAAAACAACAAACCCTTTTGATGCTTTTGGAATATTTTAACGCTATTTACTGCTTCTGTAATTCTAACAACATTATCAAAGGTCTATGCTTAGATAGTATTATAGCAGCAGAGATAAAAACATCCTACAAACCAGAGTTTACTTTATAAGATGGATAATTTCAGTAAGCTTTTTTGTTTGATGCAGCTGATATAAAGTGCCTGCTTAGGGTTTTTCTGTCCTACACACTTCTCCAAACTATATCCTCCTACCCTGCTTTTAATATGTTGAAGGTGATAATAGGAAATGAAAAAAAGCTAATTTGGTATATTTTATTCTTTGTTGTAATGCCACTTATAGGTTAAGTATATAATTTTTTAAGAAATAAGATGGGAACCAAGAGGTAAGTGAGGGAAGGGGAAAGGGATGTCAAAAGAACAGAGATGTGTTGTGTATGTGCATCAACTTCTCACAATAAATGTAATCATTATGTTCTGCAAACATGTACTAACAAAAACAACAATTAAATTAAATAAAAATTACCTAAAAGAATAAAAATAGGTAAAATTTCATTGAGTGCTAACTAATCAACTTAAAGGAAAAATTTTATATTACTGTCATACAAAAATTCAAGCAAACATTCTTACTAAGTCCATTGCAAACAGATGAAAATTGCCCAGTGATACAGCATTGATTAGAATGGTATTTTCGATTACACACTGAGTCTCTGCCCTCCGTGCACCCGTGGCAGACAGGAGGTCCTCACTCAGAAGCCCCAGGGACTGCTCTAGCTGCTCTAGCTGCTCTTGCTCACTCCCTGTGTGGAGTGAGCAAGTGCCCCAAGAGCTACTGGTCCTGCTGTTAGAGTCTGTGCTTTAATCACACCCATATAGTTCCCAGTTGAAACTCGTGGAGAGAGCCAGGTATTTCCAATCTATTTCCTGGGGGCAGAATGGTTGACCCAGGACCTGCGGCCACTACAGACTGAGTCTCTGCCCTCAATGCACCTGAGGCAGACAGGAGGTCCTCATTCAGAAGCTCCAGGGACTGCTCTAGCTGGGGGGGGGCACATGTGGGCCCTCCCTGCATGCACCCTGTGCTGAGTGAGCAAGTGCTGAAAGAGCTGCTGGTCCAGTGGTTCGAGTCCATGCTTCACTTGCACCCAGACTCCTTCGGGGGTCACAGGCACAGGCAGCCTGTGATTGCTGCCCTTCCAGGCTGCATTTGGTTCCTATATATGTCCTGAAATGACTGGAGACACAGAATCACATGGTTCACAAACTGTCAACCCTGCAGTTTGTGTCTGGGTTTTTCCTGTACTCTGAACTGCCTGGGGACATAGACACAATGGACTGGGATTATCACACCAGTGCAACCCAAGTCTGGGCCGGGCAAGTGTCCTGAATTGGAAGGGGACCCTGGATCAGATGATCTGCCATCAGCTGACACCAATGACTGCATCTCAGACCTGGGATAACTAGATACAAATAAACAGCTAGAAAACCCCAGACTAAGTAGTGCTTCTCAGGAGTCACAGAGGGGCAAACCTGACCAACAGGAAAACTAGGGACACTACTGGCCTTTGCTGTGCAGCCACTGAAGAGGGAAACAGCTTTCTGCATCCAGTGGGAAATATGAGAAAGCGAAGGATTAAAACACAATCCCAAACTCCACCCCTCTCAGAATAAGTCCAGGAGACATTGACATAGGAGAACTTGGTAAACACATGCCTGAAATAGCTGAAGTGATTGCAATGGAAGTAAAGAAACAACTCCATAGGGCCATAGAAGAGGTGAAATCAGAAATAATCTCTCAGGCAAAAAATGAAATGGAAATAATAATGAAGGAACTGCTCAAAACATCTGAAGAAGAAACATATAAGAAAGCAGAAGAACAAAGGCAATGGAAAGAAGCATTAAATGAAAAAGATAGAAAGGACTTAGAATGCAAGAACCAAAATCAAAGAGACTACCAGTAAAACAAAATTTCAATTGAAAGCTGCCAAAACTGCTTGAATGAAGCTGAAGATAGAATCTCAGACTTTGAAGACAGCATGGCAGCTAGCAACCATGAAAGAAATGATCTTCTAAAATCAACAAAGATCCAGGAAAAGTCAATTCAACAGGTGCAAGATAAGGCAAAGAGGAATAATGTACGACTTGTAGGAGTCAATGAAACAGCAAGAGGCAACTCAACTGACACAAAAAGAATATTTGCAGAAATAAGAGCAGAAAATTTCCCAAGAATGGAAACAGAACGTGATATATAGGTAATTGAGACATATAGAAATCCCACCAACAACAAGCAAAATAAAAATACACCCAGATATATAATGGTCAACTTCCCAGATCTCCAGCAAAAGAACAGAATATTAAAAGCTGCTAGAGGGGCTGGGGATTTAGGTCAGTGGCAAAAGTGCCTGCAGGGCAAGCGAAAGGTCGTGAGTT
>NW_004955503.1:4741393-4799031 GCF_000276665.1 Chinchilla lanigera
ATATAAAAGCTGCTAGAAAAAAGAAACCAATTACCTATAAAGGAAAGCCCATCAGAATCATGGCAGACTTCTCAGCAGAAACCATCCAATCAAGAAGAGCTTCGAGCAAAGTATTAAAGGTCCTGAGACAGAACAGCTCCCAACCAAGAGTGATGTAACCTGCCAAAGTATTCCTCAAATTCAAAGAAGAAATACAATATTTTCACAACAAAGAACAATTGAAGAACTTCATGAATGCCAAGCCAGCATTACACAGAGTACTAAAAGATATTCTAGACAGAGAAAACTCTGACCTCAATTTCAAGAACAACAGTAGAAATGAAATGCAAAGAAGAATAAGCAAGTAAACAGGTAGAAAAAGTAGGACACTAACTCAAGTAAATAACATAACAAGGATAAATCAATACATATCGGTTATAACTATAAATGTCAATGGCCTCAATTCTCCAGTTAAAAGAAACAGACTGCCAGAGTGGATTAAAAAACAAAATCCAATGATATGCTGTATATAGGAAACATATTTTACTTAAAAGGAAATCCACAGACTAAAAGTCAAAGGATGGAAAATAATCCTCCATGCAACAGGAACCCAGAAAAAAGCAGGTGTAGCTATTCTTTTTGCAGACCATGTAAACTTCAAACCAACAACAATCAAAAGAGATAAAGAAGGTCACTACATACTAGTCAGGGGAAAAGTGCAAGAGAATGAGATAACAATCATAAACATATATGCACCAAATATCAGAGCTCCAAATTATATAAGACAAATCTTAAGAGGCATGAAAACCCATATAATAAATAACACTATTGTAACAGGGGACCTCAACACCCTATTGACACACAAAGGGATAGGTCAACTCAACAAAAAATCAGCAAGGAAACAACAGATTTGAGCCAAAGCTGTGAACAAATGGACTTAATAGATGAATACAGAGTGTTCTACCACACAATATCAGAATACACATTTTTCTCCAGCTGCACATGAGTCTTTCTCTAAAATAGACCACATCCTACCCCATAAAGTATACTTTCCAAAATGCAAAAGAACTGAAATTATTCCGTGCATATTGTCTGATCACAGGGCAATGAAATTGGAAATTAATGACAAAAGGAACTCCAAAAGCTCCATAAACATTTAGAAATTAAACAACAACCTCCTGAACAACCAATGGGTCACAGAAGAATTTAAAGAGGAAATTAAAAAATACCTACAAACAAATGAAAATGCAAATACTACTTACCAGAATCTGTGGGATGCAATGAAAGCAGTCTTCAGAGGGAAATTTATAGCGGTGAATTCACAGATAAGGAAAACAAAAAGCAAACAAATAAGTAGCCCAATGCTGCATCTTAAAATTTTAGAAAAAGAAGAATAAGTTGGGCCCAAAGCCTAAAGAAGGGAGGAGATTATAAAGATTAGGATTAATGCAATTGAGACAAAGAATATTATTTATTATTATTCTTTGAAATTTATTATTTCTTATTTTGACTTGAGTTGGTGCATGATGATAGACTTGGGTCTATTTTCCATCTTTGGCAGATGGAAAGCCAATTTTTCCAATAATTATCAATAAAATTGATAAACCTCTGAACAAACCTTATCATGAAAAGGAAGGAAAGAACTCAGATTCATGCAATAAGGAATGAAAAGGATGAAATTACTACAGATACCATAGAAATACAGAAGATCATTATTACTTACTTTGAAAATATTTACTCCTCTAGATAGAAAATTCAGAAGAAAAGGACAGATTCCTTGATATGTATGAATTACCAAGGTTGAGTCAAGAAGGTACAAAATTCCTGAACAATACTATATTAGTTAATTAGATTGGAAAAGTGATTAAAAACCTACATACAAAGAAAAGCCCAGGCCCTGATGGATTCACAGCAGAATTTTACAAGAAATTCATAGAAGATTTAACACCGACACTCCTCAAAATCTTCAATGAAATTGAAAAGGAAGCAATTCTCCCTAACTCATTTCTGGAGGCAAGCATCATACTAATATCAAAATGAAAGAAAGACCCAACTAAGAAAGAAAACTCAGACCAAACTCCCTAATGAATGTAGATGCAAAGATACTCAATAAGATACTAGCAAATAGAATGCAGCAAATTATCAAGAAAATCATACTTCACGACCAAGTCAGATTCATTCCAGGAATGCAGGGTTGATACAATATTCGCAAATCTATAAATGTTATATGCCATATCAATGGAACCAAAGACAAAAACCACATGATCATCTCAATAGATGCAGAAAAAGTTTTCAACAAGGTCCAACGTGCATTCATGATAAAAACTCGACAGAAAATAGGAATAGATGGCCTCTACCTTAACCTGATCAAAGCCATCTATGACAATCCAACAGCCAATGTCATTCTAAATGGACAAAAACTGAAAGCTTTTACTTTAAAATAGGTAACAAATCAAGGATGTCTGCTGTCCCCACTCCTGTTCAATATAGTTCTGGAACCAGTAGCCAGAGCAATGAGTCAGAGAGAGAAATAAAAGGAATAAGAATAGGAAAGGACAAAGTAAAAATATCATAATTTACACATGACATGATACTTTACATGTAATATCCCAAAAATGCCACAAGAAGACTCCTTGAATTAATCAACCAATTCAGCAGTGTAGCTGGATAAAAATTCAACATCAAAAATTCAATAGCTTCCTATACACAAATTCCTATACATGATTCCTATACAAAAACAACAAACAGACTGAGAGAGAAATTATGGAAACCATACTTTCAAGATAACATTTAAGAAAATGAAATATTTAGGAATCAATTTAACTAAAGAAGTAAAAGATCAGGGGCTGGGGATTTAGCTCAGCGGCAAAAGCGCCTGCCTGGCAAGTGCAAGGTCGTGAGTTCGGTTCCCGGTACCAGAGAAAAACCAAAAAAAAAAAAAAAAAAAAAATAAAATAAATAAAGAAGTAAAAGATCTATTCAATGAAAACTACAATACTCTGAATAAAAAGATTGAAGATTTCAGTAAATGGAAAAATATTCCTTGATCGTGGATAGGAAGAGCCAACATTGTGAAAATGGCCATACTCCCAAAACTGCTGTACAGATTCAAGGTAATTCCAATTAAACTACCATCAGCATACGTCACAGATCTTGAGAAAAAATGCCTTAAATTCATCTGGAACCAGAAGAGACACAGAATAGTGAAAGCAATCCTGAGCAACAAGGACAAGTCAGGTAAAATCACAATCCCTGACCTGAAATTGTACTACAAAGCTACTGTCATAAAATCAAGCTGTTACTGGCTAAACAACAGACCTGAGGATCAGTGGAACACACTGGAAGAAACAGGCACATTCAAAAACACACCCAGCCACCTAATTTTTGATAAGGAGGCCAATCAAACTCACTGGAAGAATGATAGCCTCTTTAATAAATGGTGCTGGAAAAATTGGCTTGCCATCTGCCAAAGATGGAAAATAGACCCAAGTCTATCATCATGCACCAAACTCAAGTCAAAATGGTTCACAGATGTCAATATTAAACAAGAAACACTAAACTATTGGAAGAGAAAGTAAGTCAAAACCTTGAAGATATAGGTGTAGTCAGAGAGTACATGGACAAAAAACAAACTGCACGTGAAACACTTGAAAGAATCAACAACTGGGATCTCATCTTACTGAAAAGTTTCTGCACATCTAAAGAAATCACCAGCAGAGTAAAAAGAAAACCCACAAGCTTGGAAAAAATTTTAGCTGATTGTCCCTCAGACAAAGGGCTTCTATCTAGAACATACAGAGAGTTAAAAAATATCAGGGTCCCCAAATTCAAAGACCCAATCCAAAAATGGGCAGCTGAGATGAATACACACTTCTCAGATAATGAAATACAAATGGCAAATAAATACATGAGAAAATGTTCAACATCATTAGGTATTTGAGAAATGAAAATTAAAACAACATTGAGATTCCACCTTACCCCAGTAAGTATAGCTAGCATTAAGAAAGCAACCAATAACAAATGCTGGTGAGGCTGTGGAGAAATAGGAACTCTTCTCCACTGCTGGTGGGAATGCAGACTGGTGAAACCACTGTGGAAATCAGTCTGGAGATTCCTCAGAAACCTAGGTCTAGAGGTCCCATTCAACCCAGCTATCCCCCTTCTGGGTATTTTCACAGAAGATCTAAAAACATCATATCACAGTGATGAATATGCACCTATGTTCACAGCAGCAGAATTTGTAATTGCTAAATTGTGGAAGCAACCCAAATGTTCATCCACCGAGGATTGGATAACAAAATTGTGGTACTTTTATATAATGGAATATTTCTCAGCTATAACGGAAGATAAACTCAAGCGCTTTATAGGTAAATGGTCACAACTAGAGAACATACTCATAAGTGAAATAAGTCAGACCTGCATGTGCAAGCACTGCATTGTCTCACTAGTGTAAAACCTGAAAGAGTTAATTTCAACTAGGAGGTATAATAGACATTGCGAAATGATAGAAAAACACTCAAGGGTAAAGGGCAACTGGGATGTGGGAAAAGAGAAGGGCAAGAAGGAGAAATTTATGCATGTATATACAGGATAGTTAACATAGATGTTCTACAGTCTTCTATTTCTTTGCTGAATCAAACTGTCAATGAGTCCTTGATTGATCAATATTGCATGTCTCTGTCTGTTTTCATGAGAAACCACTTTGAAAATATCAATATGTAATACAACAAGCATTGTTAATTTCCTATCAGTTTGTTTGTAACTCTGTATTGTCTGTACTGTTCTTTTGTAAAAGGTTGTCTGTCTGTTAATATTTTCCTCCTTTCATTTTTAAAATAAAAAAAAAAAGAATGGTACTTTCCCTACTTAAACAAAATATATTGAAACTGGTACATATACTGCTTCTCAATAAAATTTAAATGTGTTTATCCATGTTTTGAAGGGAAATCAAAACATTATAATAAAAGTAGGTCAGCAATATTTGGAATTAATATATATCGTGATTTAATACAGTTTATTTATTGAGCACTATTTATGGTGCTTACCTTAAAGAGTAACCACTGAGCAAGAGAATACTGACAGCAGGGAAAGCAATATTATGCTGATTCGACTGGCATTTTTTTGTTGTTGTTTTGTTTTGTTTTTTGGTTTTTTTCCGGTACCGGGAACCGAACTCACGACCTTGCGCTTGCCAGGCAAGCGCTTTGCCGCTGAGCTAAATCCCCAGCCCTTCAACTGGTATTTTTGATCTCTAGATTTCAGGGCTGATCATTTTCTAGGTAGGTCTTATAATCAGGGAAAAAGGGTACATCATTTCCTATGAAGGTATGTTAAGGGTTCTAATCACAAATTTCCTCAGTAATACTGTTTTTCTAGTATGAAGTAAAGTCACATATTTCATATGGTATATAACTTTTGTTGGAAGAGAACATTTAAAGTTCACCTTCTTTTTGCTGCTATATTCTTACCCTTACTTCAGTGCGTTTTCTTCTTTTTCCTGTGTTTGGTTTATTAGGACATGGTTGGAACTGTATTTTACACAGAAGTTCCAATCTCGTTTAGCCTTTTAGTCTAAAAATACTAAGAGTAAAGTTTAAACTGAAACTAGAGCAGTATGAGTGTTAGAGTTTAATTAGTAATAATGTGTAGGGCACTGGTGGAGGTATATGCAAAGACAGAGGACTTTTGAGGCCACATGCCCAAAGCATTCCTGAATGCATGATTAAAGATTAAAAGATAGCCTACAGGCCACAAGCCCAAATAGGATCAAAACAGATTGCCTTAAAAATGTATGCTCAGGCTTTTGGTCTTCCCTTACTCTGATTAATTACTTAGATTTGCCCTAAGGTCAGTCAAGTAGCAGATCCCCCTGTTCTTAGACTGTCCCTCCCCTATCCCCAATATGAATGCTGGAAAAGGTGTCCTTCTATTGTCCTTTATCCTTGCTTCTGGTTCTGTCAATAAAAGCTGTAGAAGCTTCAGCTCAAGGCTGTTTTCTCCGGAGACTCTCACGCTGAGTGTGGCTAGGTTAAGGTATGTCCTCTGGGTCTTCTTAGATGTTGAAATGGACAGGGACTCCAAGTAATCTCTCATCCTTTGTGCCATGCCATGGGTGTGAACTGTTCCAGCAATGCCTCATAGTTAGTAGTGTGGATCAGTGTACTACGGTGATATAAGATGTTTGTAATGGGGTCAAATGAGTGTGAAAGTATTGGAACTCTTTGTTCTACTGTCAGAATGTTCATGTAATTCTAAAATTATTCCAGAAGGAAAGCTTTATTTAAAAATGGATCCTTCTGTAGCTCAGTTGGTAGGGGTATCTATAAAGCCCTATGTTGGATTTCCAATACCTCTTATGCTGCTGGCATCAATCCCCAGGTGGGCCTCCCACACCCAGCACCATGCTTACTCAGTTCAGCTGGGGGTTATAAGTAAACCAGTAGTTATCAGTCCATTGGAGTGATCAAACAATTTTGTGAGTGTTTAGATTAAAATCTTATTGCAGTAAAAGACATTATAATTAATCCCCTCAAAGTTGTAAAAATAGTACAGATCTCTGATTATATTTATCCCATTGTTCTTGGGATAATATGTTTTACTGTGATAAATTTTTTTTTTTTTTTTTTTTTTTTTTTTTTTTTTTCCGGTACCAGGAACCGAACTCACGACCTTGCGCTTGCCAGGCAGGCGCTTTGCCGCTGAGCTAAATCCCCAGCCCCTGTGATAAATTTTTAAAGTTAATTTTTAACTATGAATTTCAATCACTCATTGGATGTAAACTTTAGCTCTGTCATGATATAAAAATTTCTGTCTCCTTAGGTCTTTACCAAATGGTAAAGAAATCAGGAGGTGTAGACAAGGGGGAGAACAGGCAGAAGAAGCAGACGGATAAGTTATATAAAAAGAATTATGTATATGTACCAACTCCCCATGATTGATTTAAACATGCAAACATGTATTAACAAGCACTCATTTTTTTAAAAATCAAAGAAAATTTCTATCTCCCTAGAGTCTTTCCTTATCTCTAACATGGCCAAATGTATAATGGGGTGTATTAAACAATTAAATATATTTAAGTATGGATTTGACATCCTAAGAAATAGTGAATGCTCTCTTTTGGGACTGGCTAAATTAATGCAAAGGGTTGAACCCAGGATACTGATGTACTAAATACTACCACTGAGCTATAATAACTGCATCCTTAACAACTACTTATGCTCTCTCTTTTACACACATACCCATATGCATGTACATCCAGTGACATGAAGGTCTAGAGAAGTACCTGGTAGTGGTTAACCTTGGATGGGTAGTGGACTAGTTCTGTAAGAAGATTTTATTTTTGGTTAATATTCTTTTATAATTTTTTGAGATCTATTAAAGTTTCATTTTGTAAATTGAATTATAAGTAAATAATACACCATCATAGCATTCTGTTTAACAAATATATATCCTGTGTAGTGGAATCTACATAGTAAATAAAAGTTTTGTGACTTTCATTTATCAAAAACAACATTAGAAAAGTTAAATGGCAAGGCACAGAGAGGTTGAAGATATTTGCATAATGTTAAAATGACAGACAATTTTCTAAGCAATATAAAGAACTCCTAAAAATCAAATAGGATGAGATACAAACATAGGAAAATAAAACAAATACTTGAAATAGGATTTACAATGAGAAGACAGTAATGGCTAGTAAAATTGCTTTTGAACTCATTCATATTCATGGACATGCAGACTAAAGCCACATGTAGAAGCACATAAAAATATCAGTGACTAATTTTGAATGTTGCATTCTCAAAAGTCTGTGTTAGCAAGCAGAGAAATTGCTGACACTGAAGATTATTTTTCAGAAAGTTGGTGGATTTTATAAAACTGAGGATTTGTCACAGCTTCTATGTAGGTTCAGTGAGCAATTACCTGTTTTATGATTATACACCAATGATCTGGTGTATTTTAAACTTAGTTAAGTGAAGAAGAGAGTTGTCCTCCAAATAAAAATAATGGTTATTAAGTTATTTTATGTTTATTTCTTTGACATAAATTCGGTTAAACCTTTCATTCTTTTCCCATAATTTTGAGTAGCTTAAATATATATATGAAATGATATTTTACAGGTAGCCCAGAGCATCATAGCTCAATAAATGCACAAAGAATATTTCATCATTTCTTAGGTAAAAGCAGATCGTCATTATGGCAAATAATTTATACTCCAGTTGAAGGATACTAAGATCCAGGCACTTTTGTTAAGCTTCTGCTTTCTTTGTGGCCATTAAACTGCACTTTAAAAAATCATCTTTTTCCCATTGCCAGAATGTGTGAGCACATTCTCTTCATGCTTGCATAACTTTTGGCATCAAAGAACTTTGCTAGCTTTTATTCTATCACTTCATCTATTTCTGAAGTTTGCCCTGTCTTTTCTCTAAGTAAGAGAGTATCTTATAACTAATATCCCCACAATCCCATGTGTACAAAATGACTGCTAATAAAAAAGAAATTCAGATATTTCATAACACCCTGACACAATGACTGCTAGAAATCTAAATTTAAAAGGAATGGTGAATGCTAAGAAGTTTTATGTTAAAATTTTTAGTGAAAAGAGTCACAAGTGAACATCAGGAGATATTACTTCTATCCAACTCCCAATCCTCTTAGCTGTGACATTTTGGACAGGTCACTAAAATCCTGTGATCTTCCATTTCTTCACCACTAAAATATAAATAGCATAATTAAGAAGCTTGATCTTTACTACTTAGATTTTCCAATATGAGAAATCAAATTGGACTAAAATGTACAAGAATTATGGAAAGGATTAGATATTTTAAGTTATTTTAAAAAAATTTTGGCTAACTGAGAAAAGCACTTGGGAATTATACTATTAAAAGTTCCACAGAGGAAGGGGGCAATTTTAGAAATTCCCCTTCCATACAAGATAGTAACAAGGTGGAGACTGTGGAATCTCAATTCTGCCACTACAACTAGGAAATTTTATAGCTAAAAATTTCTCACCTTCTAATCAATAGAATAATTCTCAAAAATTTTAAAGCTGCCTTTCAGAGTTACTCAAAATCTCAAACATTTTAATTGAAATTAATTATGATATTGCCACCGATTAGTATATAGCCTCCTTGTTAAACTTAAGTGCAATTTTTTCAGGAAAAACTGTCTCATAGTCACATCGCAGTAGAAGCTACCCAGAAAAGGAATAGGGGCAAAGAGCAGGTTTATTGCTCTTTGCATCATTCTGAGAGTCCTGAGCAGAGCTTTACTGTCACTTTTATACTGTTTGCTTTCTATGTGACAGCTTTGTACTGGTGGGCAGCATCAGGTGAGGTTGCAGAAGCAGAAGAGCAGTTAGTGAGATCAGGAGCTCTGGCAGGATTTTCCAGGGCTGTTATGCTTTGCTGCAAAGTGTTCATGGGTTTCTAGGTAATAGTTCATTCCTAGATAACCTAAACTACAGAAAGGAAGAGGGTGGACTCCTCCTCCATTCCTCTCTTTGAAATTTTTTAAAAATAATTTTTAAAAATAATTTTTAAAATATCTAATCCTTTCCATAATTCTTGTACATTTTAGTCCAATTTGATTTCTCATATTGGAAAATCTAAGTAGGATCAAGCTTCTTAATGTTATTTATATTTTACTTTGTTAAGAGTCTCATATAGACTTTTACCATCAGTGTTTGACTCCCTGTAATTTTTTTGGTTAACAGATACCCTTTAGCCCACAGAAACTGGAAGGACATTTTTTGATCCATGATGGCCTCTGTCATGGTGTTTAGGGTTCATATTATCAAAGACAATAGTCGAGGAATAACCCAACAGCCACAATTATGGTAATAAATCCTCCCATTAAAGTCTTGAAGACCTCTAAGTTTAAACACCGTCCTCCCCATGGTTTCCCTGTATTTTATCTTTTCAGGTTTGGATGGGCACATGAGCTCTTTTCTGTATCCTTTTTGTGATTTTCTCTATTATTTGTCCTTGATTATCTCTCTGTGGGCAACAGTCAGACTGAACTTTCTGAACACCCCTCTCTCCTTAGCTAGCAGGTAGCCTAAATCTAATCTGTTTTGATAGACTATATGCTGGATTTTGGTCTCTTGCTTAGCCAGGAGGTTTAGGGCTCCTGAAGTCTCATTTGTTATAATTTCCGGAATTGCCTGTAGCCAAATTATTTTGTTGAAAATGTAGATTTCTTTATATGGTGTCTCAATGACACATCTTCAACCAAAGTGGCCAACCTGGAGTGTTGATTTAATTTTTTCTGAGGACCACTCATTATATTTCTGTCTATAGTTATGATTTTTTTCTCTCACGATGAGGTGTATATTGGGTAGCATAATAGTCCCTTCTCACATAAGGGTAAGATAAAGAAAGAGGGTTTTACAGTTCCCAGGCCACAGCTTTGTGTCCATGCTGAAAGAAGCTGTGTACGAGTTTTAGTATCATATATCCAGTATAGCTCTTTAGGGATGCGACCAGTGGATGGACATCTGTAAATTTTTTCAGCCAGGACCCAAGTCTGGGGATTGGGCTAGAAGATTTGCTCCAGTTTTGTTTCTGCACCATTCAGTTTTCTTGTTACTCTCTTTATAAAACCTTTGTCCTATCAAGTCATCTCTCCCACAGAGCTAGTGAAGTCTCTTTCTCAATGAATGAGGCAGCACCTCAAGATAATGATTTAAAAAAAAATCTAGTGGTTGCTGCCTCTTGGAGAATTCTTCATTGTTGTCGTCCTCTATTACTAAGGTTGTGTTTTTCCTAATGTCCATTTTTTGTCCTCCCAGGGCCATTGAGCTCCCATAAGTGTCCCTCTACTTATATAACATAAGGTGACATTTAGTGAAGAGTCTGTGTTCTCTGCCAGCCCCATGAACAGTTTATGTATCACTAGTCAGACCTGAGGTACTGGTAAAATGCACTCCTAATGAAAGGAGTGGAAAACCTGGATAATGGATGCAATTAGGATGAAGGTTCATTTCTAGAGGAAGAGGTTTACAGTGGTCTTCATTCCTCATCCAGTAATAAGGAGACTGACACTTTTCCTACATTTTACTTTTGTCCTGGGGGTTACTGATGATAAAATCAAGTGGGTTACAGTGACCTAAAGGGCAATTAGGGAGAGTGACATCTTTCCTCAAGGCCTGCCAGTTAGCCCATGTAATGCAAGACCAGGAGAAGCAATGGTGATAGACTAAGGGTGGGGGTACATTTGTCCTCTAAGAGATCTGTCTAAGCCTCTTTATTCATATACTTGTATATTTTCCCCACTATATGCTATCATGTGTCTCTCTGTAACTGATAGCACTGCATTTATGGAAGGACAAGACAGCTGGGGAAGCTAGACTCAATTGTTTACTCTGGCTTATAAGTCTCCCATTTGCATGTCCCACCTGGAGTTTGAGTCTCCAAATATCAGGTGGTATGGGGTCAAAACACAAAGTTGAAAGCCTTTTGTTGGGTCACAGATCTTATACAAGGTTTGATTATAAGTACAGTTTCCAATAACTGACCTGGTACACAAGCAATGGGTATGGAAAAGAAAAGTGGTTATGACAGTGATACCAATCTGGGTGACCTTTTGGCAAGACTTGCAGTCATCTGTCATCTTGGTGGAGGTTGGTCCAATCAGGAGGTGGATGAAGACCTGCGTCTTGATGGGGAGATCAGTGCTGGCATTTTTCTTATCCGGATGACCTTGGTCTCATTGCATGGATCTCTGGAATAGCTCCATTCTGGGCTTGTGGCCTTTTTACTTGACTGTGGTGAATTTATGTGGGGATTCTTTTCACTTTGACTGTTTTGGGGGTGGTCAGAATGACAGTTAGTGGCCCTTTCCATCTGGCTTGAGACTATCCTCACATTACTCCTTTATCCAACCTTCATTCTTAGGAGAACATAGGTACAGCGGACTTCATATGCTAATGGGGGCTCTCTATAATGTCCAAGCAGCTGTCTTTGAGGAGATCTTTCCCAGCTCAGTCAGTTGTTTTTCTAGGGAAGGTTTTCCTACCACTGTTATGGTTGTATCAATCCTCTTAGGCTGTGGGGAGGCCTAGCATTCAGGATTTCATAACAGAAATATCCTGTGCTCTTGTGAGGATTGAATGGAGGAACAGGATGGGTGAGGTTTGGATCCAGGAAAGCCCTGTTTTTTAGCAAGATTTTTCTAGCCCTGTCTTTAGCCATTTTTTTTTTGTTTTTGTTTTTTACCTTTCCTGAGCTTTGGGTTGATAAACCACATTCAGTTTGCAATGATCGTGCCATCGCTTGCACTACTGATGCAACAAAGTCAAGTCCATTGTTGGACCCCACATTTAAAGGAAAACCATAGCAGAGGATGATCTCTGGTAGTAGCCACCAAGTCACTTCTTGGGCCTTCTCAGTTAAACAAGGGAAAACCTCTACCCAGTTAGAATATGTGCAAACTGACCAGGAGATAATGGAAGCCTCCACATTTGGGAAGTTTTGGGAAATTGACTGGAATACCTTCAAATGATGCAGAGCACTCACTTTGGACCCCTACTTGGACCCCTGGGCACACTTTCAGGTTGTGTGGGGTGCAAGTGACACAACATTGGATGATCTGTTTTGTCAGGGCAGTTAGTAGGAGATGTAGAAAAAACAGCCAGGCAGTGGCTGGGGATTTAGCTCAGCGGCAAAAGTGCCTGCCTGGCAAGCACAAGGTCGTGAGTTTGGTTCCTGGTACAGGAGAAAAACCAAAAAAAAAAAAAACCAAAAAAAAAAAAAAAAAAAAAAACAGCCAGGCAGAATTTTTAGTGTTTTTTGTCCTGACTGGGTGGTCTTGTGATCTGTCTGTGTCAGGCAAGGACCCAGTTGAGTAGGCACCACAATTCAACTCTCTGGGAGCCTATACCATCCTTCCATACTCTTAGTTTCTTTCTTTCTTTTTTTTGTGTTCCATCCACTGAACCTCTTCTGGTGTACACACTGACTCTCCATTCATTCTCACAGTACTGTGGCAAGTATTATGTACCTAGTGTAATGACAGCAGCCTTTGCCTCACAGTAAGATTTTCCATTTCCCATTTGTTATTTAGAACTTTTTCTCTGATGTACCTAGGAATGGACAATAGCAACTTTTCTGGGAGCCTAGACTACTTCTAGAAGCCTAAAGATATCTTGGAGGTACTTGAGTTTTTGCCCCCTGCCATGAATAAGACATTTTCCCTCCATAGGGCCTCAAGTATGTGTAAGGTTACGAAAGCATACTTAGAGTCAGTGTAGATATTTAGTCACTTTTCTCCCCCTCACTCCAGCACTTGAGTCAGGGTCACCAATTTTGTTCTTGTGTCGAGGGTTCTTGTGGCAATGGCTAGGATTCAATGATCTATTCTAGGGTGACAACTGCATAACAAGCTTGTCACCTCCCTCTTCATCCAGATGGATATATCTGTCCACAAATAGTTCCAGATTGGACTGCTGGAGGAGGCTGGTCATGTAGGTCTGGTTGGTTTGAGTAGATTTGTTCTATGCCTTCCTCACAACCATGCAGGGGACCTTTATGTGACAAATATCCAGCTCCAGCAGCTCCCAACACTGGTTCTCACTCTGAGCACTGATTGCTTCCTGGCTCCAGTGGGGAAGTTGGTGCACTGCTTAGTCTCCTGGAGAAGCTTGTCATGTTGGCTTCCCTGATTATCAACTATACTGATAATCGGAGGAGCTCAAGACCTCACTGTTGTTAGGATGGCCGTGGTATTTTTCAGGGGAGCTCTGGTTCTTATTTTGAGTTTTTCTTCCTGGCTCCAGTGTAGATCCCTCAGCCTGCTAGCACAAATCATGCATTCTGCTGGCTTTCTAGATTCCACCACTAACCTTTGGGCCTTCCAGCACAGATCTGTGAAACAGGTCTGCGTGAAATACTGTTATGGGTTCTAGGCCTCCAGTTGGACTCATGGAACGCATTATTTTAGGTTCTAGATCTTCAACTGAACTTGTGCAGAACATTATCATGGGATCCAGATCCTCAGCTGGATTCTTTGGTCTTTAATTTGTGAACAGATTTCTTTTTTGGTTTTGTTTTTTGTTTTGTTTTTCTTCTGGTACCAGGAATCAAACTCACGACCTTGCACTTGCCAGGCAGGCACTTTGCCGCTGAGCTAAATCCCCGGCCTGTCGTGAACAGATTTCTTGCCCTCTGTTGTATATGATTCTTTGGGTGACTATTATAAATAATCTCATAAAATATGCATCCTGTATTATATTGTTCACCTTACAATAAGCCCCAAACCTACAAAAGATTTATGCCAGAATTTCACTTATCCAATATGACTTAGACAATTACACACCTAATCTTTTTGAAAAATGTTGGAATTTTAAAGAAGCACCATTCAGATAAAACAGCTCATGAAATGCAAACACTTATACCATTCTTAGGAGAGATGCAGAAGTTAGTAGAAAGAAAGTTTATTTGGAGACTTTATTTTAAATTAAAATCTCAATGAATGAAATAATGAATTGAAAAATTGAGACAGGAAGAGGCAGCCTTTGGCCATTAGACTGAATGTAGACAAAATGAATGGTGACTCACAGCTATTACCATCTGCTAGCTGTTCTGAGGTTTATGAACAATGAGTTAACAGTACCATTCCAAACCCAGATGGTTGAAAGTCCATTTTTTAAACAATGCCAATATGACTTTTGCACAATCTCACAATTTTTTGCAAAAGCAGTCTCAAGAATTTCGTGTTTACATCATTTCTTTTATTTCCTTTTATGAGATTTTCTCAACAGGCCGGTCAAATTCCAGCAGGAGGCTTGATCCAATGATTTTTATGTTAAGAGCATAAAATGAACGGCTCTGTTAATGTATCAAGACATAATAAACAGCGACGTTGTTTGATTTGAATAATATTTCTAAAGTATACCAAAAGTGAAAAAAGCAGAAGTCAAGCAATGTCTTCATCATCTCAGAAAATGATGTCTACAGTGGAAAGATTTAATTGGCTGGACACATCAATTTGTATCTTGGCAAAGTCAAAGAGGTATCCCTTAACATAAGAGAAAATATCTTTTCCTTAAAATTTTGCAAAAAGACTGTTTTATAAATTATATTTTAAATGATACAATAAGTTTACTGTTTAAATTAAATCTAGATTATTTGTTTTGTAAAGTTAATGCAGAAAGATGAATAGTCAATCAATTTTTCTACTTCATTAGTTCATTTTTTTTATTTTAAAAATAAAGGGAGGAAAACATTAACAGACAGACAACCTTTTACAAAATAGCAAAAGAACAGTAGAGACAATACGGAGGTACAAACAAAGTGGTAGGAAATTAACAATGCTTGTTGTATTACATATTGATATCTTCAAAGTGGTTTCTCATGAAAACAGATAGAGACATGCAATATTGATCAATGTAGGACTCATTGACAGTTTCTTTCAGCAAAGAAATAGAAGACAGTAGAACATTTTTATATATAGTTTTTATAAAGTAAGAAAAATAGCAAACTAGGGGATGAGGATTTAGCTCAGTGGCAAAAGCGCCTGCCTGGCAACGCAAGGTCGTGAGTTCGGTTCCCGGTACCGGAGGAAAAAAAAATAGCAAACTAAAATTTAAATATAAAAATATTTCACATAAATAGTTGCATTTGTTGTATGTAAACTCTGAATTATTCTCATTAAACTTGGTTGTTGTGTAATCACTTTACAGATCATATACCAACTTCTCTATGTGGTGATCAGTGGAGACCAGACCAAAGCAAAAAAAAAAACTAGACAGTAGTACAGCAGCAATACTTTTTGGCTAAAAATAAAAAAAATACTTCAGATAAACTCACTATGTGCTCCTCATTTTTCAGACTGAAAGACAAATAAGAGAAGATATAAATGCTGCCAGTAGGTCAATAAAATTTTTTCCTCTTAGCATACACTTTCTTCTACCTCAAAGGAAAGAAGAAAAACAATCAACCAGGGCTGTTGTTCTGATAAAGCATAAAATATCATGTATTATGATACCATCTAATTTAATTTACAAACTCTTATATTGAAATCTTTAAAATGCATAAATTCTTATTTTGTAATTTATATAATCATATCTTAATAATAGACATATCCAAGTTTGTATATTATTTCATAAATATATTATGATATAAACAACTGCATCTTAATTTTTAATTTTATTATTTTTTTGCAAATCTCTTAAGCAGTTATAGCTGTTCATAACTAATTTTTAATGATTGTATAACTTCTGTGATTTTGACTGAAAATACATATATTCATCCATTTGGTAGATGTTGAATTTACACTACAAGTAATGCTCTAATAATTGCTCATTCACAAACATTATTTGTTCTTATTTCTAAGGCATAGAATCCAATAATTGGATTATGTTATTAAATTTTAAGTGCACTTTAATATTACTAGATGTCAACAGACTGCATTTCTGAACATTTGAAAGAACTGACATCTCTATCTTTCACCTGTTTAAGGTATCTTTTTTGCCCACATCCATGGTAGTACTATGTGTGCTATTTCGTTTTACTTCATGTTGGATGGATAGAAAATTAATCTCCATAACTTTTGAAGATAATGGTAGGGTAACAATAGTTAATACATTGCATATTATATTTCAATTAGTTACACAGAGTGCAAGATTTTGGCACTTAATTGTCCAGATAACATTAGAACAAATCATTCTTTTCAATGAACTAAGAGAAATTAGTAGTCAAATTATCTTATCTTATATATATGTATAATATATATTATACTATAATATATATTATAATATATATTATAGTATAACAGTTTATAAATTTAATTAGATGGTATCATAATATATGATATTTATGCTTTCTCAGATAAATTTATGCTTTCTCTTTATATATATAAATTATATATATATATATTGTTTTTCCCTTAATTCTTTTCTGCATTCCCCCAGTCCAGTTTCTCTTTCCTTTTGAAATTTCTTCCCATTTTACAATATCTAATGTACATTTTTTTGTCTTATTTATTCCTTCAGCTTCTTACACTAGGGAGACCATATGATGTTTACACATGTCAGTCTGGTTTATTTCACTTATGAGTATGGTCTTGAGTTGCATCCATTTAGCTATGAAAGTCTCTGGTTTATTTTCCTTTGTGGTTGTGCAGTACTCCATTGTGTGAAAAGATGACATCTTTGTATTTTTTTATTTTAAAGATAAAAGAACAAAAACACAATAGCCAACAAACGGACATAAACAAAACAGCACCCAAACAATAGAAGCAGTACAGAATTTCAGACAAGGTGATAGAAAATTATGCCATTCCTCAGTTCATAGATATTTGGGTTGTTTCCAAGATCTAGCTATTCGAAATTGTGCTGCTATAAACACTGGTGCACATATATCACTGTGGTGTGATTTTTAAAAATTTCTTCTGGGAAGATAGCCGGAAGGGGAATAGCTGGGTCAAATGGGACCTCTAATCGTACTTTATTGAGGAATCCCCACAATGACTTCCACACTGTTGCACCAGTCTACACTCTCACTAACAGTGAAAAAGCGTTCCTTTTTTCCTGTAATCCCTCCAGATTTGTTGTTGGTTGATTTCTTAGTAGTAACAGTTCTTTCCGGGGTGAGATGGAATCTCAGAATTGTTTTAATTTGCATCTCTCAAATGGCCAGTGATGTTGAACATTTTGTCATATATGTATTTGCCATTTGTATGTCTTCATCTGACAAATATGTATTCATCTCAGATACCCATTTTTGGATTGGGTCTTTGAATTTGGGAGGTCTGATTTTTTTGAGTTACTTATATGTTCTCAGCAATACTCCTTTGTCTGAGGAACAACTGGCAAACATTGTTTCCCATGTTGTGGGTTGTCTTTTTACTCAGGTGCTGGCTTCTCTTGCTGTACAAGAGCTTTTTAATAAGATGAGATCCCAGTTTTTGATTCTTTGTGATAGTCCCTCTGCAGTCATATTTTATTCATGAAGTCTTTGCCTATACTAATGTCTTCAAGAATTTTACCTTTTTTACCTTTCAACAGATTAACTTGTATCTCCCTCATTGATAACAAGTTTGAATAATTTTTGTATGTTTACTGATATTTGACTCTGATATTCTGTGCTGTTTCTTCATGTACTTTTCCTATTTTCCTAATTTTTCTCCTAATGACAGTTTACAAAGTGCTGATACCAATTACTTTGCAAATATAGGTTTTTATTTCAAGCCTAATATGCCTCCATTGACTTCAAATATGAATTATTTCATTTATATATTTTGTGCATATATATTTAAGCATATCTAGTCTTTTGTTTATACTTTTGGGATTTCTTCTCTTTGCTAAGGATTCCTTTATTTCTGAATTATGTAAATATGTTAGTAGATTCCATTTTAAAATCTACTTATTGAAAATTTTACATTTAATGCTTCAGTATTTATGGAATTTCACATTATATAATATAGTCAACAGATATACTTTATTAAAAGAAAAAATACCAGTTTTATCACAATCATTTATTGAATTACCACTTTGTCATATATTATATTTTCTTAGAATGGGCCCTTTTTGTATGTTCTATTATTGTTATTGTCTATATCTTCACCAAATCTCAAAATTATTTTATTAAAGTAGCTTTATATATTTTTTGAATACTAAAGTCTTCTTTAATTTTTCCTTTTTATTCACTTCTCTGTTTATTCTTAGTCATTTATTCTTACAAACTTACAGCATCTATTATCTAGTTAGAGAGTACATGAGAAAGATTTTAACCAAAATTATATTTAACTTACACATTAAATTTTAAGACTATTTTGAGAATATTAAATCTTTCAAACTAAAATGACTGCATTTCAGATTTGTATTTTTATAATTTTTCATTTTATAAAAAGTAAAACAATTTTATCATTAAAAGGAGAATAACAATATTTAATGCATTTGTTTCATTAGCTTCCCAGTTTTTACTCAGATTACAAGCCTTAGCCAAAAAAGATTCTCTCTTACAAGGAAAGAAGAAACAAAAATACTATAGCACAAAACTTTCTTTTTAATGAATTTAAAAATATATGCTATTGTTCTCTTTATGTTTTTATATTTGACACAATTGACATACTGTCTTGGTTACTTTTCTCTCATTGCTGAGACAAAATACCCAACACCAAAAATGAAAGAAGGAAAGGTTTATGTAGCTAATAGTTGGTGGAGCTTTCAGTCCATACTTGGCTGGCTCTGAGGCAGAGGGGCACATGGCAGAGGGCTACTGTTCATGGTGGCAGGAAACAGCAAAGCAACAAGAGCAAAAAGGGGGCTGGGGACAACAAGCCTCTTTTCCTCCCTTATAGTGTAAACAGTGTACCCCCACCCAGGGGGCATGTAGCTCTCACATAATCTCCATGCCCTCCTCTTGCACAGGCTCAGGAAGAATACAAATTAAGCACCCTGGCTCCCTGCTGAGTCACTTAGCCAAACCTCTAGACTCCTCAAGTTAACACAATGTATCAACCATAACATGTACCGTAGAATTCAACCATTTTAAATTACACAATTTGGTGACTTTTATTGTCTTCATGTTGTACAAATGTGACCAGTATAAATTCCGTGAAACATCAGTGATCCTCCAGAGTGGAAATTGGGGCCTAATGTCAGTGTACAAATAGTTTCTTAAGTAACATCATGGAAAATGACTATCAGGATTGGTCATTAAGAGACCCAGGCAAGTTTTTTAGACCGAGTTAGAAAATAAGGGAAAATAGCCAAAAGACTCCAGCTTGTTTACTGGAGAGGGCATATGTTGCTGCAGGGTTTCAGATTATCTCGCTGACAAAAGCACAAGTATAAATTTACTTTAAAACCTTTTGTTCTGCAATGTACTACTTAACTACAATGATTTATGTTGTGTGGTTCTAGATTATATACAAAACAATTTTCTTTAGAAATGCAATTTATCAAAAATAGCTAATATAATTTTGAAAAAGAAAACAAAGTTGGAGAAGTCACAGTTTGCAATTTGAAAACTCACTGCAAAGCTTTAGCAATTAAGATATTGTGGTACTGGCATAAGCATAGACGTAGATCAACTGACCACAACTGTCAATGTAGAAATAAACTCATATATGAAAAATCAATTGATTTTTGATAAAGGTTTCCATATTGTTTAATGGGGATGGAATAGTGTTTTCATCCAATGGCACTGGTGAAAACTCAGCATCCATAAGCACATCAATGAAGGTGACTCCTGCTTCCATATAAAAATTCCAACTCAAAATCGAGCAAAGATACAAATGTAAGAGTTAAAATTATAAAACTGTTCAGGTAAATTTAGGCATAACTTTATGCAAAACAAAATTTGGTAAATGAAAATGATAGCATTTTAAATTAGGGAACAATGTACTTATTATTTATTGGAAAAATTAACAGTCATTTAAAATGTTGAATATCCATATAGCCTTCACTGCTAAAATTTCAAACAAAAAAAACCATATGAATTGAGCTTTGAATACAAACCTTTGTAAATACAATTACAATGAAATAGATGAGACTACTTACATATTTGACTTATATAGTGTCTTTCAACCAAGAGGCAAATTTCAAACTCAATATGCAACAATAATCAGCTGAGTGAACTGTAACTAAAAAATACACTACAAAAATAAATGTAGAACAAAATAATAAATTTGAAAAAAATTCTTGCAACATATAAGATATAGGATTGAAACCATAAATATGTAACTAACCTATATAAATCACTAAATAAAACAACAGCAAAATAGAAAAATATATTAAATATATTTTAAAAATTCATGAAAATCAATAGAAGGAATTTTTAGCAAACTTATTTTCAGAACATTTAACCTCACTAGCAATCAAATGAATACATAGTATTGTGAAAATATGAGATAATTTTGAAAGAATCACTTTCTAAATGAAAATGTTAAAGAATTACAGTAGTATTTGACATGAAATGTAAATTGATATAAATCTTTCTATATAGCAATTTATAAAAATATTAAAATTTTAAAATACACATTTAGGTACATTGTCATGCTGTGCTATGATGCTTTCACGTGAATAAGCACTATCATAATTCTATGAAGTTTAAATATCTTTCCATTTTTTAATTTTTGTATAGTATATGATACATAATAATTGAATTAATATTGGGGAAATAGTAGTCATACAAATGACATCTTGATCATTTTTTTCCCCTTTACTTCTACTCTCTGCTTTCCTTCCTTCCTAAAATACCCCTCTTTGACAATATATTTCACCTCCATTTTTCCTACCATCTCTCTTTGAGGTGGCTCTTTAAATTATATATATTATCTAAAATGTAACATAAAATATATAATATATAACACAAAATAGATGGCATATTATATATGATATATAATGTACCATGTATCATATATACATATATATTTGAGTTTTCTCATATTAGAAGAATTATGTGATAATTATTATTCTATGTCTGTTTTACTTCACTTAAAATTACAGTGTCAACCTCCATCTATGGTCTTGCAAATCATTCAAATTTATGCTTCTTTATGTCTGAGTAGTACTCCACTGTTTGTATATGCCATCTTTATCCATTTATCTGTTGATGGTATATAGGCCACTTATATAATGCAGCTGTTGTGAATTATGCTGACATAAACATCAGCGTGCATGTATTCCTCTAATATGATGAATTTTAAAGTTTTAAAGAAGCTATCCAGAAGAGGTATAACTAGATCAAACTGATTTTCTATTTTTCATTTCTTTGAGAATCTTCATACTGATTGCCATGCTAATTGCAGTAGTTTACAATTCTGCTAGTAATGCAGTAAGGTGCCATCTTCTCTACAAACTTGCTAGCATTGTAATTTTCCAACTTCTTGAAAACTTCCATTTTTTTATCAGAGTAAGAAAGAATCACAAGGTTATTTTCACTTATATTTGTCTATATTTATTAAAATATGCTGAATTTTTTAATGTAAATATATGTCAATTTTACTTCTGTTTCTGAGAAATTCTATTTCATTTCAATTGCCATTTTTAGATTGAGTCCTTCATTGGGAAGATCATTTTCTGAGGTTTTTATATATTCTAGATATTAGACTTCTGTCTGAATAGCAACCAGCAAAATGTACCCCATTCTGCAGACCATATTCAATCTACTAGTGTTTTTTAAAAGACTTTCTATTTGCCATAATACATAATTTTCTTGATTCTTGTTATTATACCTTGTGCAATTAGGTTTTTGTTCAGGTAGTTCTTGGGTGTGCTCATGTCTTCAAAAGTTACCTTTTTTCATTCCGCAGATTATTTCAGTTTTATTATCAATGATTTAAAAATTTTGATTTGATATTAGTAGATGGTGAAAGATTTAGAACTAAATACATTCTTCTGCACATGTATAAGCACTTTTTCAAAATCATTTGTTACAGTGGCTGTCTTTGTTCCATAGTTTCGTACTGAAACTTTTGTCAAACATCAGATGGCCAAAGGTGCTTCTGGATGTCTTTCAATTCTTTCCTTTTTTCCAATAATTAGTGTGTATATTTCTGTTGTAGTATTAGAGCAGAAGTTTAGGGTGTGGGGATGTGGCTAGGCAAATGAACACAAACTGAATCATAGTTATCCAGGCCATACACCCAAACTCTGAATCTGGTTCCAACCAGATTATGCCATCTTTAATTTTCTGGCACAAGGTCAAGCAGGTTTTTGACAAGGCAACCTTGATCTGATATCACCATAGGGGTGTAAAGATGGTGGGCATTAAACTGGTACTGTCTGTGAACATTTTCACTGGCCCATTCTGTACTCTGCAAAGTGTCCTTCTTTTCTATTTCTTTTCTTACTTTAATTGTCCCACACTCTCTCTGCAGAGCACTTTTTAGAGTTGTTTTTACTTCTTTTCTTATCTTTAATACCTTCAGAGTATAAAACCTCAGATTTGGGGGGCTGGGGATTTAGCTCAGCGGCAAAGCACCTGCCTGGCAAGTGCAAGGTCGTGAGTTCAGTTCCCGGTACCAGAGAAAAACCAAAACAAACAAACAAACAAAAAAAAAACCTCAGATTTGTTTGATTTTCCTGTCCAATTCATTGAATAAGGAAACAAGTGCCTGAAAGGTCCCCTGGAAAAAAGACCACAGCACCCCAGTACACCACTAAGAGCTTTTGGTAAGCCAGCAAGGAGTAAAGAATAATTAGTGTTGAGTACCCTCTGGTCCTGCTCGATGTCACAAGAGGGGAGCAACAAGAAAGAGGACTGCTGCAGTCTAAGAAGCCTCAAGGAAGGAATGGGGGTGGGGTGCATTCATGCGGCCACTCTGCTCAGTTCATGTCCTGACATCCAAGGGGTGGGTGGGTGCCCACAGCCTTCCTAAGGGAGACACCCTTGAGTTTCCCTGAGCACAGCTGGAGACCAGTGCCACAGCTATTGATGTGCCCAGAGGCTAAGGCTACAGTTCAGTGAAGAACCTGGCTTAGTAGTAATGGCACAGTGGCAAATGGGCACATCCTTGTTGTCAGGGGAACATTCACACAAGCCACCCCAGGAGCCAGCTAGCAGCCACCACAGCCTCCTGCCTCCCATCATGCAGTGCTGGACAGCCCTGCCATTTTCCATTCCAAGTATTTTCCCCTGCTCTGGTTTGCACAGTGTAAACCACTCCCAGCTCCTCCCCAGCATGGTGAAGCTTAGCGTGGTTCATGCAGGGAGCTAGTGTGTGTTTGGGGAGCAGTGTGCTGTGCATCTTCCACGATTGGGGACTGCAAGAGAATCTGCGCTGTGCATCTTCCACGATTGGGGACTGCAAGAGAATCTGCTCCGCTTTCTCACTCATTTGGGAGAAATAGCTCTCACAGTCACCTTTTCACAAAGCCATCCCAGGCTACATCTTTTGGTATGTTTGTTTAACTGAAATTCTGTCAATTTAAAAATATGTGCCTGATGGACTGAGTAGAACAATGGTATAGTCAATAGAGATCAACTCAAGAGTCTGTAATTTAATGTGTAACCAACTCTATCCTTGCACTTAGAACAGTTAAGGTGTTTTTTTTTTTTTTCTTTACATAAATGCTAAAAAAAAGTATTTCCTATCTGTACTGCTTTAAAGTAATTACATTATTGGGATAAATGTAAGGAATATTGTCTTTTAAGTAGCTAGCTGGAGGCCCCTGGAGGCACCATGCTTAGGTAGCTGGTTAAAGTCCCTGAATTGCTCCACCCTTCTCTCTAAAAAGGCAAATTGTTCCACAGAGTATGAGGAATTCTAATGGAAAAAAAAGTACCGATAATATTTCAGGCAGAAATATTGGGATTTTTTTGTTTGTTTGTTTTTACTGGTACCAGGAATCAAACTCACGACCTTCCACTTGCCAGGCAGGCACTGTGCCAATTAGCTAAATTCTCAGCCCCTCAGGCAGAAATATTTGCCTAGTACTTGCATCACACTAAAAGCACTTTGCAAACTCATATGTCTCCTCCTTACCTAGAATGAGTCCCTCCAATGAGTCATAGACCTAATCTTATCTTTTTCCACAGGATGCATGACACACCATAGGAAACACCCTGCAGAACCCAGCGACCTTACCATTAGCTAGGAACATAAGGCTAGGTCTAGCAGACACATCCTTTACTTTTCCACTGTACATTTGTACTTTAGGGTAGTAGTAACCAGTTGTGCATCTCAGAACCTTTTAGGTTTGTACACAAGTAAACACCTGAAGTGAAATTGTTGATGTCTATTCCAGGCACTCTTTACATATTCGATATTTTATTTTACTGACATCTTATTTCCCTGCAAAGTGCATATTGTGTAATATAGTAGGAAGCTCCTCAGAAAACAGAGAGTGACCACTTCCCATGTAGATGCAAGAAAACTGGACACAGGGGACATGACTGCCAAGTTCTGTCTGAGCCCTGCTTTGTGTGTCAGGTGGTCAATGTGTCTGGCTCATGGCACTGAAGGATGGATTGCAAGCATTCCCAGAGAGGATCTAGCCAGCTGAATACTGTCAACTTCCACTCTGATAAAGAATACTGAAGGAGTCCAGGGCAATCTACAGTGCCCCAGTCCTTGGTATTTCCATTTGCTGTGAAAAATTCTGGATGAGTCTAGGCATCATTGGTCAGCAGTTTCAATTCCTTTGGCGTATGTTTTAGTTTTGTTCTCTAAAAAACACTCCTTTTGATCTACAGCCATAATTGGAGTTGAGGAGAGCCTTAGTCAGAAATTCTTTACTCTGGCTTTGATATGCAAATTTGCAAGTCAAATTCCTTACCATGCTTTGTTTTGCCTCGCTGATGACTACTGACTCAGAATTCAGCTACTCTTGAGAACAAGTGATTTCCCAGATCTATGCAAGGAGGTGAGACAGTGACTTGCCCCTCCAAGACCCCAAGGAGATTTCATTCACTGATGAAAGTATCTTTATGAAAGAAGGACATTGAATGGCAGGTTATGCAGCTATCATTTCACAACAGATTATTGAGAACAAACCCTTCAGCCTAGGTACCTCCATTCAAAAAGCAGAGGTTAAATCACCTACTTAAGCATTGATATTAGGAAAAAAACCAAAAAGTTGAATGCTTGCAGTGGGCCCATAAATGTTTTTCTAGTGCTACATGCACATACACTAATCAGGATAAAAAGGGGCTTACAGACTAATAGATAGTCATCTGCAAAGCACAATTAGGAAACTTTACAACTTCTAGACGCAGTTTATCTTCTAAGAAAGGGACACCTAAAAACAAGTCAAAAATCTCTTTTTAAAATCAAGTTCTGAAAGCATAAAAGGCAGCCTTATAACTTTTCAAGTCCCCAGTATTATTCCCTGTTCCTAAGGAACAATTCCTTCCTCATGGGATGTAGCTGAAAACTATAAAAATGCTACATGGGAAATGGTCACTCATATTTTTACAGGTTTATGGCCAGCAGCAACCACCCAATAGGCCTTCCAATCTTACCAACTCTGTGATTAAAATAACCATCACAAACTCAGACCACCTCCTTTGTGAAGATCTGTACAGAGGCGAAAAACACACTCTGGGGAAACTGGCAAATATAAAGCCTGCTTTACCTGAACTGTCTAAAGAAAAGGACCATTCAGAATGAGTGCTACAGTAAGTCCTTGATTTATGAAGGAGTTCCTTTTCAGTGGAACATTTGTAAAGCTGATTCATTTGTAAGTCTGACAAAGTGAATCTTATACACCTTTGACACAAATATAAAATGTAAAGCATAAAAACCAACACACAAACACATCACATAAATAAATTATGTTTACTACTACAGTTACAATAAAATGATAAGGTAGACATGTGAGCTACTTCCATGATTTGTTTGCATCCACAGATATTTGTAATGCAAGGTCAATTGTATCTGTGAAATTTAGCAACTCGAACATTCATAGGTCACGTATTTACTGTACTCCTGTGAATCTCTGGAAGGTCTAAGAAACCTCTTAAAAAATAGGATACCAATCACAGCTCCACATGCAGATAAATAAAGTCAATCACAGCTTACATAAACACTTGTATTGGCACTCCAGGTTTTAATTAGATTCTTAATGCAGGTAATGTTGCTAAGACTGCAGTTCTCACACTCTTTGTAGTCAGTTTAATACTCCTATTTCTCATGCTTTTTCCTCCACAGAAAATTTAAAAATCTGACCTACTTGCTCTAGTATTTGCAATATACATCCCCAACTAATAGTAAAATTACACTCCTGATGAATTCATCAAGCTTCTCACATTGAACAGACAGCTCAACAATTCTTCAGATATAGATACTATTTTCTCATTGTCTTCTGACAAGTTTCCTGAGCCCAGCTTATGAGCTGCAGCACCTTAAGGTAGTTAGAGAACACATAATTCTCTGGAAGATAGGTCCTACAACCCTTTTCATCTGTAATTAGTGATATGAAGCCAGAGCCATCTCCACCCTCAGCATCTGATAGAAAATTAAGGGTATTTAATTCTGTCAGGGAAAATGAGGCAGGAGATTAGGGCACGGCAAATGTCTGGGCAAATGGGAGTAACCTGTCAATCATGGAGATCCAGGACATGTGTCCAAGATTTGCACATGTTACCCGTCAGAAAATGTTATCTTCAGTTCTTCTGTCACATGTTCAAACTGATTTTTTGATAGGAAAGTCTAAATCTGATGTCAGAGTAGAGGTATAAAAGATGGCAGCCATTAAGCTTCTGCCCTGTGTGAGACTTCTGACTGGCCCACTCTTCACTCTAAGGAGTGTACTTCATTTTTATTTATTTTCCTACTTTAATTGATCCACATTCACTCTGCAGGACACTTCTTTTCAGAGCATTTCTTTTCTTACATTTAATACCCTTAATGTCTTTAATAAATATAAAATCTCATTATGTATTTTCTTTTGTTTTTGTTTTCCAATTCTTGGAACAAATCAAAAAGAATCTGAAAAAGACCCCTGAGAAAAGACCTCAGTACCCTACTAGTACCATGTTGTTTTTATTACTGTAGCTTTGTTGAATAACTTGAAGTCTAGGATTGAAATGTTACCTGATTTATTCTTGTTGTACAGGATTGCTTAAGTTATTATATATCTCTTATGCTTCCATATAAATTTTGGAATTATATTTTCTAGCTTTTCAATAGGCTATTGTTTATATTTTAATAAAGTTACATTTATATATCATCTTTGTTAATATGTGTACTTGGAAATATTGGTTCTGTTTATCTAAGAACAATGAAATCTTTCCACTTCTGATGTCGTTTTGAATCTCTTTTATCAGAACACTCTTGTATTCAATATACAGATATTTCAATTCCTTGGGCAAATTAATTTTACATATTTGGAATTATTTGCATGAGATTAATTTCTTTGTTTCTTAGTGTGTTCATTTTTGGTATACATGAATAGATATTTATGTGTGTGGATTCTATATTCTGTACCTTTGCTGAATTTGTTCATTAGTTGAGTCTTCTGGTGGAGTTTTTTGTCTTTTATATAAAGAATCATGTCACCTAAAAAGACATATTTTGACTTCTTCCTTTCCTGTCCAATTCTATTTTCTGAGTACTCTAGTTAAAGTTTCAAGTATTACTTTGAACAGGAATGTTGAGAGTGGACATATTCCAGTTGTTCCTCAGTTTAGGGGGCATGCTTTCAGATTTTCCTCATTTAATATGATGCTGGCAATGGTTTGGATATTAATGTCTTTTTATCAGTATAAAGTGAGGTCCTTCTACAGCTATTTTCATAAGATTTTTAAATGCAAGAATGGATGTTGAATTTTGTCAAACCATTTTCTGCATCTATTTAAATGAATATATAATGTTAATTTTTATTTTGTTTCATTTGGTGTGTTACATGTATTGACATACTTATGTTGAACCATACTTACGTTCTTAAAGTTAAGGCAACTTGGTCATGATGTATGATCTTTTTAATGGTTAGTAACATTCTGTATTCAAGTATCTTGTTGAAGATTTGAGCATCTTGGTTCATTAAGGAAATTGACCTGCAAGTGTCTAGATTGTTGAATCCTTTTCAAGTTCTGGTATCAGAGTAATGTTAAATTAAGAGACTAAGATTGGCAGTGGTTCAGGTTATATGTGTTTGTATGTGTTACTGCATCTTTTTGAATTATTACTTTTTATCACTAAGGACACACATTCTCTTTTCTGATAAGTTTTCTGTTGAAGTCCATACTCTCTAAAAATGGGATAGCTACTCCTGCTTGCTTTCAGCTTCTTGATGCATGGAGTAGTGTTTTGTTTCGCCTCACTTTTACTGAGCGTTAGTTGATAGAGTGTACCTCTTGTTGGCAAGATGTTGAGTTTTGTATTTTGATCCTATCTGCTAGACTGTGTCTTTTGATGAGGAAGTAAAGATCATTTCCAATAAGAATTATTGCTGAAAGTTGCTTACTGAAACCTGTTCTTGCATTTTTTTCCACTGCTGATTTCTTTTTATTACCCTTTTTTAACTGCTGTCCCAGTTAGGTGTGTTCTTTCCTTTGAATATTTTGTTGATGAGCTTTACCGTCTGAGATTCCTTTGAGTACATTCTGTAATGCCGGTTTGTGATTATGACGTTTTTTAGGTATTATTTATCATGAAAATATTTATTTTTACAGTAATATTGAGAGTAAAATGCAGGATATATTAATCTGTGTTAATAGTTTCTATCTTTATTACTTCAAAATCTTCACTAAAATCTCTTCTAGATTTCAGTTTTGTGTTTTGAAATCTACTGTGATATAATACATTTTGCTTTTATATATTATTTTATTTTATTCTATTTATTTTGAGTATTCTTTCTTTGTATTATATCTGGGATTTGAAAGATTTTGAGTCATGCAGAGTTATTTCCAGTCATGGATATTTGGCATTTTATGTGCCTTATTTGAATTATAGCTAAATTCTTTCTGCAAAGTGGAAAATTGTGCTATGATTTCAGTTAATTTTTCTTACACCTGTGGTGTCATGTTCTAACCTTTTCCTAACTCTTACAATACTTATTTTTTATTCACCTAGAAGTTCTTGCTCCAATTGATAAAATGAGTGGTCCCTTTTTGTAAATCACTGTGCCCATGATCTACTATATCAAACTTGTCTTCTAGATTTAACCATATCTCTTTGTGTTAATCTTTACTGTTGGTTATGCTTTTAACTGAAATTTTATAGATTGCATTGTTGCTTGATTCCTTAATGTATAATCATTTATTATTATTCATATATTGTACATCATTTAATTTAGTCAGGTTTTTATTTGTATCTTTATATTCTTTAATTTACATTGCTTAAATATTTGTGTCTGCTTTGAGGTTGCTGAATGTATTGTGAATTTATTTGTTTTTTATTTGAGCTCTTTAAAAGTTTTGTTTTATTTCTAATTCCACTTTTGCTAGTACATGTTTGCAGTACATACTGCTTACAATCACTGTATGGAAATTTCTGGTTCCTGATAAACGAGTAGTGTTTTGTTGTACCCTTACTTTTATGCAATGTTTGTTGATAGAGTGTACCTCTTGTGGGCAAGGTGCGTTTTTTATTTTGACCCAATCTGCTGGACTGTGTCTTTTGATTAGGGAGTTAAGATCATTCACAATAATAATTATTGTAATTCTCTTCTTTTCCCCATTTCTGTAATCCTTTTGATTTTTCCAGCATCACATTTATTTATCTTACAAGGCCTCAAATCTATCTATCTATCTATCTATCTATCTATCTATCTATCTATCTATCTATCTATATAAAGAGATAGAGATAGAGATAGAGATAGAGATATACATATATCCAGACTGATAGGTCAAAGCCCATATATGTAGGTCAATTGTAATAAATCAAGGTACCTTTTAGATATGTTGTCCCTCCAGAACTACATTATCTTTCTCCCCTCTTTTTTCTGTTTTTATTTTTATTTTGTATGTTTTATATATTGAGTTTTCATATAAAAGAAATCATGTGATATATAAGCTTGTGAGTCTGGTTACATCACTCAATGATATAGTTTCAAGCCTTACCAATTTTTCACCAAATTACTCAAGTTTATCCTTTTATAGTACTACCCTAGTCTCCTCCCTCAATACCTTGGCACCCTTCCTTTGGCAAAATATCTATCTTCCTACCTCATAATATCTTTTATTTTGTTTTTTTTTATATATATTTTGTGTTTCTTTGTGGCTGAATAGTAAGCTATTTTGTATAAATGCCACATGTTTTTGAATTAACCAGCTTATATTTACCCTGTCTTTATTTTATTTAGGTTTATGTTAATATTTTTGATTTGTATTAGTACATGTTTGCAATGCATAATAATTAAATTCATTGAAAGAAATTGGTACATGTACATAGCACATTTTAATTCTATTTACCCCTTCCTTCTGGTCCCTTTTATTTTTCCAGAATCTAATTCATTTATTTATGTATAAGAACCAATGAAATTCATTATCAAATATACAAATTGCAAACCATACTAAAAGGTCAGAAACATACAAAATATGTAAAATAATTGTAATAAGTCAAGGCATACTTTTAGATATATTATCCATGCTGGATTAAAATAACATTTTTCTTCCTTTCTTTTTCTTCTTATCTGTCTTCTATTTCATGTTATCTATCCTGTTTTTTTTCATATAAGAGAAATCACTGAATATTTAAGCTTCTGTGTCTGAGTTACTTTACTTAACATGGTCTCAACATGCACCCATTTTCCTACAAATGACTCAATTTTATCCTTGAGTAGCACTCCATTGTTCTACAGCAGTACTTCATTGTGTATAAGTACATTTTTTTATGCATTCATCTGTTTTGGACATACAAGCTGTATCCAAGATTTAACTATTTGAATTGTGCTACTGTAAACATGGGTATGCATACATCATTATGTTTTGATACCTTTAACTATTTTGAGAAGATACCAAAAAGAAAATGGCTGGACCAAATGGAATTCCTACTTTTACTTTTTTGAGGACTCTCCATACTGATTTCCATAGTGGTTGTGTCAGTTTGCAATCCCACCAGCCATGAAGAAGTGTTTCTTTCTACAGCCTCACCAGCATTTCTTATTGGTTAATTTATTGATGGTAGCCATTCATTCTGTAGTGAGATGTAATCTCAGTGCTGCTTTGAGTTGCATTTCTCAAAGGGCAAGGGATATGGAACACTGTTCATACATTTATTGGCCAGTCATATTTCCTCATCTGAGAAGTGTCTATTTCAGATGGTTATTAATTATAGGAGTTGTTTGCTGAACTTCTTGGGTCTTCCACGTAGAGCATTATGTCATCTGAAAATAGTGATAATTTGACTTCTTTCATTCTATCACATGATATTTATTTCACTTTCTGTTACCTTTGGCTAATGTTTCAGTATTCTATTGAACAGCAGTTTTGATAGTGAACATCCTTGTCTTGTTTTTGATCTTACAAGGAAAGTTTTCAGCATTTCCTCATTAAATATGATGTCATCTGTTGGTTTGGTTTTTCTTATACTGAGATAAAGTCTTACTATACCTATTTTCCTCTAGGTTTTTTCTAATCACAAATGAATGGTGGGTTTTGGCACAGAACTTTTCTGGGTCTTCTGAGATGATTGTGTAATTATTGTACAATTTCTGCTGATATAATGTGATGTATTATATTTATTGATTTGCCTGTGATTATGTATACCTGCTTCTCTGGTATAAAGACTACATTGCCAATATGTGTGATCTTTTTGGTGATATACTACATTCTTTTTGCCAGAGATTTGCTGAAGATTTCTGTGTCTATGTGTACTGAAGTGTTTGGCCTATAGTTGAACATTTTTTAGTTTCCTTGTCTGATTTTGGAAAAAGAGTAATGCTACATTCCATAAATGACTTTGGGACTACTCATTCCCTATAAATTTCTTTAAAGTGTTTGAAGAGTACTGGCATTCAGTCTTTCCTGAATTTATTGTACAATTATGGTGAATCTATCATGTCCTGGACTTTTCTTTGTTGCTAGATTTTTTAAAATTAGATCTACATCAAATTAATTGACTGTTATTGGATTATTAGGAATTTTATATTTTCTTGCTCATATTTTGCAATTTATATGTAGCTAGCAAGCTAGCAATTTCTTATGAATACTCAAACTTTTCGCGTGACTGGTTCTATAACAGGTTCTAAATAACCATTTGTATTTCAGTGTTGTCCATTTTGTGAGTTTGCTTTTTTAATTTCTAATTCTGTTGATTTGTCTTTTGTTTTCTTTTGTAGTTAGATTGGTTAACAGGTTGTCTACTTGTTTATTCTTTAAAAAATCCAGATGCTTGATTCATTCATGCTTTTAGATAACTTTAATCTAAATTTGCTTAATTTATTCCTTCTAGTAGCTTTGAATTCGGAGTCTTTTTGTTTTATTAGGACCTTGTGATACATCACTAGGTCCTTTATTTGAGCCTGCACATTTTTGTTTCTTTGTTTATTTATTTGTTGGTTTTGTTTTATTTATTGTGGGCAGTTATAAGCTTCACTCCTAGGACTGCTTTCATTGTGTTCCATAAGTTGTGGTACTTTGTACTGACGTTATCTTTTAACTCTACGAGATGTCATACTTCCTCCTGGAGTTCTTCTGGGACATATTGATTATTCTGAAGAGTATTGATTAATTTTCACACATTTGCTTAATTTCTGTGATTTCTTTTTCCACAGATTTCTGCTTTCAGTGCACTATGATCTTGTAATGTGCGTGGGATAATTTTGATTCTTTTGCACTTGCTTAAGCATCGTATATGCACGAGTATATGACCTATTTCTTAATTTTTAAGCACTATTTTATTAGTATACATTTTAATACATATTGCAAGAGGGAGTGTGAACCTGTACATAATATATTTTAAAAATTTCCCCATTTCTCTACTCTCCCTTCAACCACTCTTCCTATCACCATTTACCAAAGTATAGTTTCCATTTTTCTTCCATTATTTGTCTTTTCCCCTTATTCCTTTTCCCTCCCTCTTTCTTGTTCCTCTTCCTCTTTCAATATTTTTCCTACTTCCAAATATCTATTATCCATTTTCATCATTATGTACGATTTTGGATTCAACACAGAGAAACAATATGATATTTAAACATATATGTCTGATTTATTTCACTTAAAAGTACGTTCTCAAAGTGCATCCATTAACTTAAAAATGTCTCAACTTTATCCTTCTTTACGGCAGAAAAGTATTCCATAGTGTATAAAAACCTTATTTTCATTATCCATTAATCCATTGATTGACATCTCTGTTGTTTGCAAGATGTAGCTATTGCAAATTGTGCTCCTATAAACATGGCTGTGCATATATTTCTATGATTTGATGCATTTAGCTCTTTGGGGAAAATTCCAAGATGGGTAATAGCTGGGGCAAGTGAAATCTTTAGCTTTAGTTTTCTGTGGAATCTACATACTGATTTCTACATTGGTTGTACCAATTTGCTCTACCACAAACAGTGAAAGATGCCATTATCCCGATAGATTCACTAACAATTATTATTGGTTGAATTTTTAATCAACCAATTTAATCAATCAGTTTAATTTTATGTTTCTTTTTCAGTCAGATGGAATCTCAGTATTGTTTACATTTGCATATCTTGAATGCCCATGATGTTGATGTATATATATTGCTTGCAGTTCTTCATCTAAGAAGTGTCTATCATTTCAGATATGTATTTTTGGATTGGTTCTTTAAATTTGAAGGTCTGATTTTTAAATATATTATAGATATTAGTCATTTGAGGAATACTTAGTAAAATTTTTCATTATGTGAGTTTTCTGTTCACTCGGTTGACGATTTTTTTTTTTGCTGTTTAAGAGCTTTTTAATATTATGAGATGCCAGTTGTTGCATCTTTGTAATATGTACTATGTGATTAGGGTTTTGCTCATAAAATTTTTGCCTACACCTACGTCTTTAAGAGTTGTATTGATGTTATCTTTTAGGACATTATTTCTTTCTATCTTAATATTTAGAACCTTGATCCATTTCTTTTTTTTTTTTTTTTTTTGGTTTTCTCCGGTACCGGGAACCGAACTCACGACCTTGCGCTTGCCAGGCAGGCGCTTTGCCGCTGAGCTAAATCCCCAGCCCCAACCTTGATTCATTTCAATTTTACTTTATGCATGGTGAGAGATATGAGTTGAAGTTTAATTTTTGGACTATGAAAAACCAGTACTTCCAGAACCATTTATTAAACAATTCTTCAAAAGAAGATGTTAGGCACCTTTGTCAAAGGTAAAGTAGTTGTGTGTGCTTGGAGGTATTTCTGCAACTTCTACTGTCACATAGGTCTTCAGATCTGCTACTTGTTAGTACCCTGCTGCTTTCTTCACAATAAATTTGTAATATGACTTGTAATCAAGGATTATTATTTCCCATTTCAATATTTTCATCAAGACCACACAGTGATACAGGGGACAGGTAAAAACTCAAGCAGAAATACAACAGGTCACATAAAATAAAAACAACAACAGCAAATATTTGAAAGTGCCTCTTTCTGTTCTGTGATCTCAAAGCCACAAAGATTGTTACATTTTGCTCTGTGACAAAGTCACATGTGTAACAGTAAAATTCAAGCAGTTATTAGTCAAATAAACCACTTTCATATGCTTTCTGATAAATATGCTGAAAACCTGAAAAAAACAACTTAGCACAGTGAAGTGAGTGAATGTTAAATTCTCTTGTTTTGAAAATGACATATAAATTTCTTAGGTAAACAGGTCTGCTGATTAATTCTTACTGCTTTACAAGATGTATGCTAGCAGAAGGGAAAGGTGTAAGCCTTTTGTCAATGAAGATATGAAAATAAAGTTGATGTATTTTAATGACATAAACTTTGTGTTTATGCATAACTTTTTTGCCATTTACAGTCGGTGTTCTTTTTTTTTTTTTTTTTTTCCCGCACGAGGAATCGAACTCACGACCTTGTGCTTGCTAGGCAGGCGCTGTGCCACTGAGGTAAATCCCCAGCTTCAGTCGGTTTTTTTGTGATTGTCATTTATTTCTTTGCCATTTACATTCGGTGTTCTTGGGATTTTCATTTGAGTGGGCATATGGAGAGTGGATTCTATGTAACTGTGGGTATTTTCCAGGAAGTACAAATGAATAGTAGTTGATAAATAGAGAAGACTAGTTTCTGTGTCTTGATTCTTTAATTTCTAAAGTGAGGTAATCAGAAGATGTGGCATTCATAGGTAATAGGACTGACAGGATTATGATATTACTAATACAGTTGGCTTTGAGATCCTTCATTAAATTGTGTTGTATATGGAAAAGTATTGTGTAAGTTATCAAACAGAAAGAATCTCAATTTTCATCTGTACAATAAACCCCCAGTGTGGACCAGATTTTCAAAGGAAAGTGTGATATGTATGCTTGCTAAATTTCATGTACATGCATTATACTCCCAGAAGCACATAACTGTGTATGCAAAATGGTAATTGCATACAAATTGCCCATTTGTGTGTGCAATTACCCATTTTATGCACACAAATGCTTGTTGAAAATCTGACCCTAAAAGTCTAGCTGTAGAAGGAAAATCAGCTTGCATACATGGATTCTAACAGAAATTATGGCCTGCCTTGACTATAAAACTGTTATCAAGTATTTAAACTATCTTCTTTCCAGAGTTGATGCAGAATATATTTCCAAACTACATAAAAAACAGTAGCATGAATGACATTTTTTCAATAAACAGAAAATTTGTCCAATTGCCACTGAAAATGCTGATATAATTTCGCATGCTAGCAGCCAATGATGAGAAATATACAATCATTGCTAGCGATAAGAGGCTCTTGTACTTAGAGGAAAAAGAAATCTTGTTTTGTCAAAACTGTGCAGGATTCCCTATTAGATTCCCCACATTTTCATAGTTAGAGTGACTGGAAATCTTCCATCAGATAGTGGAATATATAAAGGTAGACTGCTTTTATTTTCATTGTTGAATAAGCCCTGGTATTTATGTAACTCTAGATTTCTTCATTAATAAACACCACATCTAGGCCAAAGTAGTATATACAAGCCTATGAGAAGACAATTAGAGTGGTAAAGGTAGTGCTTTATAAAGTTAGTCTACAAGTTTAGAGTGTGGGTTTTTTTTAAACTTTTATTAGTATCTATTTGCAGTACATAATGATTACATTCATGGTGAGGAGTTATTATACATCCATAAAACATCCTAATTCTTTTTACGTCCCCTTCTCCTCCTGTCCCTCTCCAGTCTCCTTATCTCTTGGACCTCTTCCCTCTTTCTCTTTGCAAAATATCTATTTCCTAATTTCCTACTATCTGCCTTTTAATTTGCTCTTTAATTAATTTTTATTTGGGGTATAGACTGTTTTAGTCTCATTTTTTTCAGCAAAATGAATCTTGTTTTGGTGATGTTATTGTTGGAAATTTCCGTCATGGGCCTGGTTAGTTTCTGTACTGTTCATTTCCTAAAAGCTAAATCATTCTCTGTTCAACTTTATAATTCCTCCTTTTATTCTCCATTGAGAACATACTTGTATCCTGCTAAATAATCATTTTAGGCTATAACAAATGTCAAAATATTTCTTTTGTTTTATTTTATTTTTGCCTACTCTGTAAGCTTAGCTCAGGACTCATATAAATCATGCTCCTTCCAGCTAGGCCTTTTATTTTTCTTTTTTAACTTGATGTGTTTTACTAGGAAATTTATATTATCCTAAGCCTGTTCAGCAGTCTTCTTTCTTCTTTTCCAAAACTTTTATTATGTCACTAAGCACCTCCATATTAGAAAGAAGTTAGTAACAAGTACTCCTTCTCAACTTGCCTATGAAATCTGGTTGGGAAAGGCTTCATCTTACTAAAATCACAAACATTAAAAGTGATGTCTGCACAATCATATATTTTTGCCATTGATGTACTTATCACATAGTAAGTGATATATAAAATAAATTGAGTTTGTGATATAGTAAAGCAAACTAACGTGGTAGAAGAAGGCAGGATGATAGGTTCATGTAGCATCATATATGTTAGTGTGCATATTATCTATCTCAGGAGAATATTGTTTTTTATTTCAAAATTATCTCACCAACTACAGTGAGATTCTAGATATATCATACTAACCACTGCTCCTAGCAATTCCAATTAAGAGCAGGTGAGGGAGTAATAGTTTAATACTTAGAGAAGTTAAATTTAGAGCCAGAAAGATTTTTCTTGACTAAAAGGTTAAGACTTGTAACAGCTGGAGTCATGGTTCTAAATCAGTCTCTATGAACTCCATAACCAAGTCCTATAACTAAGTAATTTCTCTTTCCTCCACAATACTGTTAAAAATTCAATAAGTGCCCATTCACAGAACGAATATTAGATACTAACTTATTTCACTCTCTATTAAAATCACTATGTATCCTTGATGAAGAAAATTACTAAGGTTCTCAGAATACATTGATATTAATTAAGATTCAATTTTTAAACTAAAAAGTTTTATCCAAATAAGATATCCTGCCTATATTTGCCAAAGACTTTCTTATCAGTACGGATCTGGATGTGATTTCTGTAGGTTCTAGTATTTTTAAACTATTATTTTTTTACAAATCAGCAAACAGATATCCAACTTATTTAGAAGTAGTTCTGTATGAAGCAACAAATCACATTTTCAATGAAATGTTATTGTCAAGAGAAAGTAGAAGTACTTCTATACTGGTAACTTCAACTGTCTTTGATAATATTTTAAAAGATATCATACAGAAAATAATTCTTAGGAAAACAGAAAATCTAATACTTCATCACAGTCATAGAAGTCACCAGTAGATATATGCACTATAATTTAGAATTAATTTTGAAATTTAAGGCACAATAAGTGTGAGAATATATTAAATGTGTAAAAAGTAGAACATTTAAGAACTTAAGAAAATGATCCAAACATGTTTAAAACAAAAAGTTTTAATGATAATTAATCATGGATGCCAGTTTCATAAAATCAAGTGTAAGCTTTATTATATAGTAAAATAATTTATGTACTGTAAATGAATCAATTAAAATTACTTTTTAAGTAAATCAACAATTTTATCATACCAGTGATCCTTAAGAAAAGTAACTTGGTTTCTATTTTTTTAAATTACCAACAGAAATAATTTTAAGATGTTCCTTTTTTAACCTAGATTATTTATTAATTCTCAAATATTGTCACTGTTATGAATGATTTAATCTGCTTTCTAATATTGATTCTGTGATGAGACACTCTACAAACAAATAGTCTTAATAGGGAGTGAAATATATACATAAAAACTACTATGTTATTCTGTGATTTGGAAAAAAGATTAAGCCTAACATGAAAAGCCAATTTTAAATGTAAGTAATATTAATTACATATAGTGCAATTGCACCACTTTGCAAAGTATCCTTTAAATCATTGTATGTTCAGCTTCATTCCTTTGTAAAAATGTGCCAATTCACCAGCAGAATTGTACTTGCAGATAATACCAGCAATTAGTGAAAAATAGAATGTATGGGAACACACTGAAGTATCTTTCTTAAGAGTTACATTTAAATACACAGCATATACAGGATAAGTCAGTATGAAATACTAATTGGCAAAAACCGCGGTTATATCAAGTTATTCCACTGTAATTTAAAGGAAGATTTACTTAGTTTAATTGCTGAGGACACTGTCTCTTTTGATTATTTACATGCACTTGGAAAGCGGTCCTCATACTGACAAATATGGATGCTGTGTGTGCATTGCATTCCTACAACTGAGAAGTTAACCTCAAAAACAGACCTTATCAAAAGTTCAGAAGCATTTCTTCACCTGGAAAGCATCATATTACTGTTTGAATACTTACAAAGAGATAACGCCTACAAAATTTCACGAAGTTAAATACCAGGATTTCACAATATTAGGAAAATGTTAGTATTTTTAAAAGTAAAATAGGAATTGTTTTCTAAAAATGAGATTAAAAACCATGAAAAGACTAATGGAGTGAAAACAAAGGCTGGAATTCAGGTATTATTATTTCTCATACATAATGTGAGAAATACATATAAGTAAATAATATATAATATGTTATATATGATTATATACAATATATTATTATATATCTCATATATAGTATGAGAAATATATAAGTAAATAATATATAATATATTATAATATATATCTCATATATAATATGAGGGATATATATAAGTAAATTTTTCAAACCTCACCTTTTATTAGTACACATTCGTCCAACATACTGATGACATTCCTCATAGGGAATTTGTGCCTGTACATAATATATCTTAATTCTTTTTCCCCCTTCCCCTCCACAGCCTTCAGCCCCTTGTCCCCTCACCATATATAAAGATTTGTGTACAAATTTTCCTTCCATTCTTTTCCTTCCTTTCCCTTCCTCTCCCTTTCCTATCTCCCTTCCCTTATTCTCCTTCCTATTTTAACATGTTCTTCCTACTTCCCAATATCTGTAATTTATTTTGGTCATTCTTTATGATTTTGATTACTCATACAAGAGAAATAATGTGATATTTAAATATATGTGTTAGATTTATTTCACTTAAATATATGGTCTCAAGGTGCACCCATTTATCTAAAAAATCTCTCAAATTTATCTGTCTTTATGGCAGTGTAGTACTCCATTGTATATAAAAATACATTTTCTTTATCCATTCATCTGTTAATGAGTATCTAGGCTGTTTACATGATTCAGCTGTTAAAAGTAATGCTGTTATAATCACAAGTGTGCGTATGTCACTGGGTATGTTTCTTTTAACTCTTTGAGGAAGAAATTAAGAAGGAGAATAGCTGGGTCTCATGGAATCTCTAGTTTTAGTTTTTAAAGAATCTCCATACTGATTTCCATATGTATTGTAGCACTTTACATTCCCACCAAGAGTAGAGAAGCATTTCCTTTTCCCCACATCTTTGGTAGCATTAGTTACTAGTTGAGTTCCTAATGATAGCCGTTTTTTCTGCAGTGAGATGGAATCTCAGTGCTGTTTTAACTTGCATTTCTCAAATGGCCAGGGATGTTGAACTTTTTTCAAATATTTATTTGCTGTTTGTACTTCCTCATCTGAGAACTTGTCTAGTCATTTCAAATGCCATGGAGTATGTGTCTGATATTTTAAAATTATTTCTATATTGTAGATATTCTTTTGTCTGAAAAATAGCTGATAAAATTTTCTTGCTTCTGTGCATTGACTTTTCACTACGTTGGTGGTTTCTTTTGCTGAGTAAAAGCTTTTAATTTTTTTATTTTTCTGGTAGCAGGAATGGAACTCAGGACCTTGTGCTTGCCCGACAGGCACTTGTGCCGCTGAGCTATATCTCTGTCCCATAAAAGCCTTTAAATATAATGAGGTCTCAGTTGTTGTTTCTTTGTAATATTTCCAGTGTGCTTGGGCTTATCCTCCAAAGATTTTGCCTACATACATGTCTTACCAAGTTTATTTATCGGTATATCAAGTACTTTTCCTATGTTTGGCAAGTTTTGTGCTATTACTTCTGTGAAAAGGTTTTACTGTCCTTTGCATTATCTTTTGGTTTTTTATTTTTTATTTTTATTTTTGGTTTCTCTCTGGTACTGGGAACTGAACTCACGACCTTGCGCTTGCCAGGCAGGCGCTTTGCCGCTGAGCTAAATCCCCAGCCCCATCTTTTGGTTTTTTAAATTGATTTCAATTAATTTTATATTATTCTTCTTTAATGTAAAGCAGCTGTTGGATTGATTTTTCATGGTTTCATCTTATTTGTAACAAGTCTGTCATCTGAGAATCACCAACCCAATACTATCTTCTTGATCTGATATTCTGTCCATATTTTTTGATTCTTGTGTGTATTGTTTCTATAGAAATTTCAATCTTGTTTATTTCTGCTTTAAACTATTTTATGGCAACCAGTTCTTTACTATCTTGGGCATTTTTATTCCTCTAAACTCCTCAATTAGTTAATCTATATCTTCACTGATCACATCTTTCATTATGGCCATCGTCTCTTTAGTTACCTATGTGATTATGTCTACTATTTGTCATCTATGGATTTATTCAGCTGCTTTGTTACTTATGCTGACACCATTTCTTGAAAGTCACGTGGGAGACTTTTGATTTCTTCCATCTCAAACCCCATGGACTTGCTTTGCGTGAATTTTGTGTTTTATACCGCATCTTGCTTCTGTGTTTTCTCATTTTCTATTTTTAATTTTAGATGTTCTTTCCATTATAACTTGGAAATTGTTTAAGATAAGTAGTTTTATTCTTAATATCAAGACCTTTTTAGATAATGATTGCTTCCCAGAGCTGTCTTTGGCCTTTGAGTCTGTCCTAGGATATTACTCTTCTCCTTATTAAAGTTAAGAGGTTGCATGATTTTTGGTCTAGCACCCAGTTCTTCAGTACTGAGCCATAGTATTTTTTGTAGTATTGTTTATTGACCTCAGGAAATCTAAGAATTAGCATACAAGGAGGATTAATTGATTACAACAGCTATTTTACTTTGGCTAACTTATTTTGATCAGTAAGACTATATAAAACACAAACTGGAAAATGAGGTAACTAATATTTTGTTACATTTAACATTAGTTACAAGATTTATAATGGTATAATAAATTCTAAGGCAAATAAAAGTTATATATGGTAATTGTCCCTTCAATAGAGCAATTTACCCCTTTTCACCATAAAGCAGAATTCAGTGATAGTATGATATGTTTCACTGCCTATTGATTTATAAGGCAATTCATATGGGCATGGAATTATGAAGGAGATAGAGCAAAAGTAATGGATTTTGAATAAAAGAACTGTGGTACATGTGAAGAATATGGTAAAATTGATATAGGGCATCCTGTTAAGGATTAAAAGGAAATTGATGGTATTAGATAAGAGTAATGGCGATGATCACCTGAACAGTAAGTAATGTTGAGTAGAGTTGAAACCAGAAGAAAAGAAAATAAGAAAAAATAGTAAGGGAATGAATTGTAAGGGAGAATGTGAGAAATAAAGGTGGGGCAAGAGAGTAAACGGAAGGCCTAATCAAACAAATGAATCAAAGAAATATTAAAATGAGGGAGAAGAACATGAGCAGTTAAAAACCAAACTCCACCAAATGAAAAAAAAATACATGAAAAATCAATTAGGTACCAATAATGGAGAAAAAAGGTAGAGAGATAAAATTTTCTATGTATTTCCAGATGAATGGTTTCTTCATAGGTCAGTAGTTTTTAATTTTACAAGTCACATTACTCTTTGCCCCTGTTTACAGTCTGTGAGTTTGTGTGAAGGTCACTCAATTCCAGGGCACCTCTTTGTTGTCCCCTGTTTGTGACAGCTGTTCAAGTTTGGTAACTGGACCAGGGGAGGTGTATGGCCTTGTTTCTGAAGTTCCCCTTTTGGATTCCATCTTGTTGAGCACTGATGTTGTTTACCCAATGGATTTTTCAGTGTTTGTGAGACAGTTTCCGGACATATGGAGGCTCCTGTGAGTCTCAGACATGCTTGTCAGTCTTGTGGATGCTTAGAAAAGAATATGCCCAGGGCTAACTTGGACGGATTTGTACAAGCCCAGTAGGTATGTAGAGTACTAGGTGGTGTCTAACACATGTCCAGAATACCAGTGAACTAGGCAAAATGAATCCTTGCTGCTTAATTAACCAGCTTATTGTGTTAGGCAAGGACTGAATCTAGGTCTCTAGCAGGGTGGAGACTGCTGTGTGTAGGGTGCTTGGAACACTATGTAAAGCCTGGTTGTCCAGGGTTTGCCTGGTAATAGGTGTCATACAAACACTCTGTTGGGTCCAGAATTGGAGAATATCAGTGAGAGCTGTATAGGTGACCTACAGTTCTGAGGATGGACTCAAACCAGACCAGTGTTAGAGATCTGTATGCTTGAATTAATGTCCTAGTTTGCTTGGAACAAACTGCAGTGTTTCAGCAGTGACTAGGCGTGCACAAGTGCCAATGGTTGAAGATTCCTAACATAGGCAGTGGTGGTTCATTTATCTGCTCCGAGTCTGAGAAAGAATGGCTGGGTCAAGGGAGGGAGTCGCTCCCTGGTCACATGCCCCTAGTGTGTGCTGGCAAAAGAATGGTGCCAGGCTGCAATGCCCTCTGTTTGGAGACCAGACAATGAGGTGAGGTGTCATATACCTCAAATCTCTCCCGTATGGCTTTCTTCTGCCTTGTTACTTGGATCTCTTCAAGTATTTGGCAACTTTTGGAAATGGCAGGTCCACTGTTGGGTACTAGCAGAGGCCCCACAGGGAGCCCTAGGGTACTGCTTTCCTTCTTTAAAGATTGTGAGTGTATATTTTGTTTGATCGACAAGTCTCTTCTTTTGCATTAATTTTTCACATCATAATATATATCCCTCTGGCTTCTTCCAATTACCTGTGTTTTTAATTGATCTTCTCTCAATCTCTCTGCTGTGACTCCTCCTCTATTAAGCCACGTTGCTTCTACTCATGTGTATTCTGTATAGTGAATATGAAAGATTTTATGTTGTACACTGTTGTTTACAATGAGATACTGTAGGATTTTATCTACATTGAATGGGGGTTGAGGAGAAAAGAACAGTTAATATTAAGGATGCAGCTTAAATAGGAGAACATAAAGAGTCTACTGAGGTTCTTATCACATTATACCTTCTCTTGGTTAGAGAACTATCGCTGCTAATTTCATACTATTATTAGGTATTCGCACATTATATTAGGAGGACTTTTACGTTTATATATGTTAGACAGTAAACTCATTATAAAACCTTCAAAAATTACTCTTTCCTAACATTTCACTTCATACGTACATACAGTTGGAATATATACAGTATATATACTGACACATGCACACATACACACAGACACACACAGAAACACATGCACACTCAAAATTGAGCACAAGACCTTAGGTTGAGTTGTAAATATGTGCACCAAAACTGATCAATCATCACGCTCTGCCTTCTGAAAGCTATTATTCCTTTGTGAAAAGAAAAAGCATCAGGTACCTGCTGCCATAATATCATAAGAAACATTCCAAATTTCAATATCATAAATAAATATCCATGTATTATTGCTTATAAGTCAAAGTTTCATGTGGAGAATGTTGCAGTTCATGACCATGTTTGTACAGAAGATGAAGAAGATTACTCAGAGACATGACTTAATTCAATCATGGAAGAGACCTTGGGGAACAACAGTTCCCATGCTCCTGGTATGCAAGGTTAAAATTTGCAGGACAACATCAGCAGAATTAAGGGCAAATTACTATCAGAGATGCTTGCTTTGGAGAATGGGTTCCCTCTCACGCAGTAAGATTCAACCATTCATTAACTCAGCATCTCCTCACAGGAAAGTTCCTATAATACTTTATCTTGACAGGCTCCACTCATTGACCTGATGGTTGGCTAGGACTGCTTGGTTGATATTGGCTTTCCCCTATAACTAGAATATCATCATCTGGGGCCAGTGAGATGAACGAGTTTGGTTCCACATGGTCTCACATCCTCAAGCATCTTGCCTAGTTTTGTTCTTATGGACAAGAAAGGTTTCCAAAAAATGTGTAAGTGTGTGAAGCTTCTTTTGGCTTAGACTGAGAACAAGATCATAAATTGCTACATTTTATTAACCAAATAAAATTACAGAACTAAACCCACATTTAAGCAGTGGAAAATATGTTCTCAGCTCCTGATGGAAAGAATTTTCAAGTCACATTGCCAAGTGCTTACCTTCCAAGACAAGTAGGGATTCATGCAGTTTTTACAATCATTCTGCCATAAGAATATTCTCATAAAAGAGGATCTGAAAAACACAAGTGTCACCAAGAAACAAAATCCCCCAATTTGCATAACATTAACACTGATGAAGCTGACTTTCCAATAGAGTACCACAGTATATCTGCCTTGAGATATTTGCAAGACCTTCTTTTTCAAATTGTCTGCTCTATGCTTAAACTTCACTTCTTTAATTTTCTTCCTACCCTTGCTCCTCTGTAATTAAATTTGTAGAATCTCTTTATTCTTTGTAACTCTACCCTACTAAATAGTTCTTAGCCACACTTATCACAAAAACCACCCTGATTATTATTTACTAGTTCTCTCCCTCCTCTAAATGTAAGTTCCTTAAATCTAGCAATTTTGTCTATTTTTTTCACTGATACATCTAAAGCACCAAGGCACAGTAGTTGCTTAATAATTATTCATTCAATCAATAAATGTATTAACTGATCAGAACCATTGAGATCTCAAACACACTGCTTCAAGAGCTAAGAATATCTTTTATTTGCCATCTGTAATTGTTCGGAGAAGTGTCTACACATTTGGTCTGCCCATCTTTTGAATGGGTCTAAATTCAAACCAGAGTGAACCAATCAACTTCTACTCCCATTCATGCACCTCCTTGAAATTAGGAAAGAACTTCGCAGTTGCAGATTGCAATCTAGCTTTGGAGATTGAATAACAGACATTTATTGAGAAAAGAGAAAAAGGTAAAGCAGAATATCTGAAAAAAGAGAAGAAATGAAGAAAATATCCTCCTGGCTTTGAGACAGCTTTCCCTTTTCATGTTCCAAGTCTTTTCTAAAATCTTTCTAAGCTTTTGGATATCATCGAGTACTCTTGTGTGCCATTTACACATGAGTAAAATATTCAACCCATTTTGACTCTGTTGCTATTTCTATAAAATGAATTTAACAATATTTCCCAGTCAATAAAGTTTAATGAGGCTTTATTTTTTTTACTTTAAAGAGAATAAAAATATAACAAAAGGAGAACAACATAGACAAAAACAAAACCAAGACAAAACAGTAAAAATGATACAGGATTTGTAAACAAAATGATAGGAATTAACAGTGTTTGTTATATTACATATTATTATCTCCAACGAAGTTGCTCAGATTACCAGATGTAAGAAAGCAAGACTGATCAAATCATTAAAGAGGATAAAAAATAATAATAAAACAAATATTAGAAATGAAACAGAGTTTCACTAGACAAGGTGGTAGGAATGCACCAATGGTTGTTATATTGCCTATTACAAATTAAACATATACCTCTACTTTGAACTTTAATATAGTTCCATAACCTCATGGCTCCACAAGAACATTAGCAAGTTGGGTTTCCTTTTTATTACTGTATTTCAACAAGTTCTTTAATGCAAATCTCTCTTTCATGAGTAATTAAATACAGTTTGCAATCAAATTTCTCAAAATCTCTGTACAGCTCATTCTCAAATTTGAACATACATCATAATTAGCTGGAGAACATGTTAAAAACAGATTTCTGAGCCAAACCCTGGAATTTCTGAGTCAGTGTGTTCTCCACTGTGTCCAAATATCACAATTTGAGAACTTTTTTGTGTGTATACTTATTACTCACATATCTTTAACTTTCCCAGTTCTCACTTTGGACACATTTAAAACTTGTGTGGGGCTGGGGATTTAGCTCAGCGGCAAAGCGCCTGCCTGGCAAGCGCAAGGTCGTGAGTTTGGTTCCCGGTACCAGAGAAAAAAACAAAAAATAAATAAATAAAAAAATAAATAAATAAATAAAATAAAAACTGGTGTAAGATCAGCACTGATAGTAAGGTTGCATTTCAGGTACTTACTTTGTAGCAATCATCACTTCCTCCTTCTTTTTCCTTAGAGGATATGAGTTGTGAATCTTCACCTTATATTTCTAGACCTAGTTACAGGCAAAACAACCAGAACCCCAAAACAATGATTATATAAAAACATAAATGTGGCAATGGTTTACTGGGTTCCAGATTTTAAAAAAGAACATGAAAGACATGAATAACTCTACACCAGGGGCCAATCAGTCCCTTGTATACCTTTTGAGGGGTCAATTAGGACAAAAGAAAGACAGACAAAATTTCAACTTACATATATTACAACTTCAAAGTACATGGGAACAAGGAGGAAACTTGCTTCTAGTGAACAACTCATCAACTTCTATGATCAACTCATTTTTATTAGTCAGCAAGAAGAACTCGGGGATGGGTTCATGTGTCATTTGTGACACAGTTGAAGGAGACTTTGAAAAATATGGAACAGCTGAAACTTTAAAAGAGGTAAAGATTAAAAGAAAAATATTCCCTTCTCCAACCCTGGATGCCTGTGACAAGTTAATAGAGCGCTAGGTTTCTTTCTACTCTCCTCAGCAGATGTTATCTTGTCCTGGGAGCGCTGTTCTCAGCATCTTGGTGCCCACACCAACCCTAATGCAGTGTGGCCCCCAATAACTATGTACCTCTTAGGGAATTGGATACAATCCACATAGAGTTGGAAAGATAATTTTTCCTTTGTTCATAAGTCTACCAGATGATACTGAGGCTTTGAAAACCTGTGATTTCCAAACTAAAATCACAAGTGTTAACTTGTTTAAAAGCCTCTAAAAGAACTAGCTCCAGAAGAATGACCGTATGATGTGCATGTGAGAAACTTTAGCTCACTTTTCTATTTTCTGTCCTCTCATTAAGTTGTAGAAATTTTTAATATACTACAAGTATGGTTCTTGTGTAGATGTGCTGTTGTAGCACGCTACTTGTGGATCTCAGAATTCATCAAAACCAGTCATGTTCACCAATTTGATAAATTTTTCAGCATTTGGTGATTACATCAGGATAGCTTCAGAACAGTACAGAATCCCCACATATATTTCACTATTGCCTTATGCTTTTGTGCATTTAAAGCCTAATGATGGATTCTAAAATGGATAAGAGTGACAGCACTGAGTCTAGAAGTTTTGTATTGGGTCAATAAAAGCTAATACTAGCCCAGTGAAATATGAAATTTCCAGGGAACTTTCAAGAATTATTTTAATTACATACTTTTATGAGAAAATGACATTTAGTACTCATCAGTTTCTGAATTCGACATGAGTTTTGGAGCAAAAGAACAAGAAGCACAGAAATGTAACTGCGTTATAAGTATCATTTCATGTACTGAGCATGGGTTATCTTTTTACATTTTTCAGGGATTTTGATGAAGAGGAGAGCATATTTTCAACTTCATGTTTTTAGTTAGTACGTATTTGCCATAAATTTTGATCAAATTAATCATAGGGAATTTGTATTTGCACATAATATATCTTAAATCCTCTTTTTTCTTCCCCAATGTACCATTTTTTCTTTCAATGTTAATATATTTTATTTTAAGAAATATTTCCCTGCTCCAATGCCATTAAGATGTTTCATATTTTCCTCCTAAAGTGCTTTTCTTTTCTGATTCATTATTATATTATAAACCATTTTGAACATGTTTTGCTTTATATGTTTTAGTCTCAAAGCCATTAATAGTTTTAGTGAAGACTGCAAAAAGCTTTTTTATAGGGCTTATATCTATTGGTATTTACTATACAATATCAAAAGGAGAATAATTAAAATATTTACTCTTAAAATCTATATAAATTATAGAAAGTACATCTAAATATAGCTAATATGTTTCCTGGGAAATATTTTTAAAAATATTTTTAAAAGCCTATTTAGTGAGCAAATTAAAATTGTAGTTTTAAATATGTACAATAATTTTAATAGAAATCAGCTAGATTTTCATATAAGTTTTCCAATTTATTAGATTTTGCTGTTTTGATACTCTTTAGAACAACATTTCAGAAGTGGCAGTTGCCTTTCTTCTTTCTTTTTGCAAATGCTGTTAACAGATTGCTATGAACCAGTTTTCTAAGCCACAAGGAAACAAAAGGATTATGTACAGCCCAGAAGGAACATGCTGGGAGCTGAGGAGGCCCAAGATAAATTTATGACCTTATTGTATGGAGAAGAAATCCTCTGAGTGAAACCAGATAATCCTGTGAGACTCCTCATAAGGAATCAACCTATCTGTGGGAATTCAACTCTGGGGAGTTGGACCAAAGCTCTCTGCAATTTGTCTGTAATTCTGTGGCCAAAGACCAAAGAAACCCTGACATTTTGGTGGCAAGGGCCTTATTCCTTGAGGGGTTATATTCATTGGAGTCCCCCATGCAGCAGGATCCATTTACACAACCTATGGGAGGGCTCATACCTGGAGACAGGCCTATCATGCCTGGTTAGAGTGCTTTTCTCACCATAGGTAAAGGATCCTCATGGATTGGCACACACTGGGACAGAGCCTCTGAAATACTGACTGTGGCAGTAGTTGCAATGGCTCTAACAATGCCTATTTTTTAGGGGTTAAACACTTGTTAGATTATCCCACCAACCCCCTGGACAGTCCAGCAAGTCCTATAGGACACAAGATGATGGGAGCCCTCCTGCAATTACTGCCAGTAACCCTACAAATTCTGGGCCCCTAGCGTCTCCAACAAGTGGTACTCTGGAAATGAATACCAGTGTCTTTGGCACATTATTTTCCTACTGTCATTGTGACCAAGTTCTCTGTTCATAGCAGCATCAGACTGAAAACTCTACTTCCTGTTCTTATTGGGAGTTCTTTGGCTTGATTTTTTGAGCTAATCACAGTCACAGAGGATCAAACTTGGATGTTTACAGAAATATTTGGAGGTGCCAATGAAAATCTGGCCATCTTGCTGTATGTACCTCATCTTGTAGGCAATGTGCTGTGGTGTCTTTACTATTCTTGCCCACATTCATGGTGTTGGTTCTCATAACACCAACTCTACTGGACTCACCTCAACAGATACTTAGATGTCAGCTAGCCACATGATTCCTGTTACTCAAATAGATTTTTAAAATTTAATTGTAATTTGATATTTAAAAAAAGAAACTTTTGTACTATATTATTTATTTTGTTAAATGGAGTTTTTACCCATGAATGATTTTGTATCATTACATATCAATCATCTGGAAGAGTTCACTTATTGATTTATATAGATATTTCAAATGTTGACACATTGTGTGATACAATATCAACAAAATCATATTAGTACCATCATAAATATTATCACAAAAATGTTCAAAGAGTTAGAAGATATCATTTTCTGATAGATATCTGGTAGATAGAAGATTTTTATAATTCTAATTTTTACTTCAAAGGTTAAATTTTATCATTAGCATTAATATCCACAGTTTATTTTCAGGTGACAAACTGACTTCATATATGTGTTGAATTTTACCAGGAAAGTGCTGCCTCAGTTCATGAATTTAATTCATTCTACCATTCTGGGAAATATGGCAGCATGCTTGTAATAGTGTGGGCAAGATGGCTATGAACTTGTTCATCACCAGCTATGGAGTTTGCAAACAGAAGCAAAAGTTTTCCTAACACTTCTGTTTATTCTGTAACAGAAGCATTGTCGAACCGAAATATCACAAAATCTTAATCATTAAAGTTTGACAATCATTCTTTCAGTTAAATTTGTTGTGTTATGTAAAAATGGCTAGAGTATCTAGTAACTCAGTCACATGATTTATTTTTCCTTGAGACAAGCACTTTGATCTCAGTACACACCAAAGTTCCTTGTCATTTCAATGCACAAAATATTAAAAAGTTGTCTACTTAAAGTTGAGATTTAATAATATATAAATTTTACTACTCTATCAAAGCTTTTCTTAACTAAAACTGGACTTTGATTTTATTGTTAATGGAAGTGATACCCAACACAATGAGTAATATTACAGTTATCCATTGATATTTATGAAGAATTTGTTCCAGTACCCATCATTGAAACCTATACAATGATGCTCATTTCTTTGATACATGATCATGTAGTATTTGCATAGAACCTATGCACTTTTACCCATACACCTTAAATCAATACAAAGTATTCATAATACCTAATGCACTGTAAATATTTTTACCTATTTTTCATATTTACATGGCTAGGGGGAATGACAAGGAAAAAGGTAATACATGTTCAGAACAGATGCAATTTTCTCTTCATATGTTTTTGACGCACAATTGATTGAATTTACGTAATGCAGCATCTGTGAATATGGAGACCTAACTTCATAGTTTGCTGCCACTGACTTGATTGGTGCTCAGTTGAGTTTGATTGGTTTTGCCTACTATTTGATTTTGTGCCATCAAGGCAAACAGTGGAGTAAAAATGGTGTTTTAATAGTACTATGAAGATGGTTTTTATCTCAAAAACATTCGTGTAGGATTCAGAAATCCCCAAGGATTCATAGATTACATATTCATGTTCCTAAGTGCTGTCCTACATATTTTGAAATACGTATATCTAAGTGATCAAGCAAATTTACTAAAAAATACCCTCATTTCTCCATTTTATGACCCTTTGTCATCAATCAGGAAAAATTCTGTGGGTTTATTTCTGGCTTCTTTTACCTGATTCATTAGTCTATTTGTCTATGAGTGTGCTAGTAATACACTTCCTTAATTAGTATGTCTAGATATTTGACAGTTTATGTCTTCAAGCTTTGTTTTCCTACTCAAGATATCATTGGATTTTCTTATCTTTTTGTATTTCTCTTCTACTTTTAGATTCAGCATTAAAACTTCCTCAAAAATATCTGCTAGAATTTTATTGTAATTGTACTTAATTTATAGTGCAATTTGGGGGCTGGGGATTTAGCTCAGCGGCACACCGCCTGCCTGGCAAGCGCGAGGTCATGAGTTCGATTCCCAGTACAGGAAAAACAAAACAAAACAAAGCAAAACAAAAGTATATAGAGCAATTTGGGAAAATTTAACAATTTGCAGCATATAATCTTTATCGAACATTCCTTAATTTCTATAGGTACTTATTGTTTTCTTTCAATAGTGCTTTTATTATTTTTTGTTTGTTTGTTTGTTTGTTTACCTTTTTTCCAGTGCTGGGAATCAAACTTACGACCTCGCTCTTGGCAGGCAGGCACTGTGCCACTGAGCTAAATCCCTAGCCCTCAATAATGTTTTTAAAAGACTTTAGTGTAGACATCTTGTACATGTTTTATTTCACATAGTGCTATATTTCAGTTTTTATGTTACTGTATACTTTTTCTTACTGTTTTAGAACATTTTATCTATGTTTACAATAAACATTACATAAAATTTACCATTTATGTGGTATGGTGGCACAAATTTGTTACACCAGCACAAAGGAGTATGAGGCAGGGGGATAATCATGAGTTGATGACTGGCTGTACTACCAGTTGAGTTTAAGGTCATCCTAAACTACTTAGTGAAAACCTGTCTCAAAAACAAACTTACATATTAATCATTTTAAGGATACAGTTCAATAGTGTTAAGCGTTAACACATTGTTATTCAACTAGCCTGGAATCCCTTCAACTTTTAAAACTAAAACTATATTCATTACATAATGATTCACCTTGAGGCTCTTCCTGGAGCACTTGGCAGACTCTGTTACACTTCATGCCTCTGTGAATTTGATTATAGATATTTTTATAAGAGAATTCACACCATATTTGTCCTTTATTATTTGAGAAAGGTTCATACATGTTGTTGCATGCATTATCAAAATTTAATTTCTTTTTATTTTTCAATTATATATACATATATGCATATTTCATATTTTATTTATACATTCATCTTTTGATATATATTTCATTTGTTTTCATCTTTCAGCTATTTTTAGCTAGTTAGAATGTTGGTGAATAAATATCTGCTTGAGTCCTTGCTTTCAATTCTTTGGGATATATTCCTAGCAGTAGACTTACTGGATTGTAAGCCAGCCGTACATTTATCTTTTAGAGGTATTACTTAAGTATTTTCCATAGTCACAGTATCATTTACATTTCCACAAGCAATGACTGATGTTAAGAAATGTAATTTGACTTGTGTGATATTGCTATGTAGATTTGGATTTTCTGATTATACAACTGTGGCCCCAGAAGTAATGACAATTTAATCATTTTCCCTCCATCTTACATTTTATTTTCATTCTTGGATAAACTGGCTTTGGTAGCAGTGAATTAAATGAAATTGGTGATAGTAGGCAGAGAGTTCTCATTCCTGAATTCAGAGAATATGTTTCCAAAATATTCTATTTAGATGTCACATGTGCTACAGGGTTTGTGTAGATGTTCTATATTTTACCTTTTTCCTAATTTGATTTTAGCTTCTTTCCAGCGAGTGACTATGAATTCTAAAGCTTTCCTGACGGGGCTCCTGATGCTAGGTCATGATGTTTTGCACTGTGTCCTTCTACCTCCTGATGTCTAAGTGTCTTTCCTATTTAAAAGTGTGCCTCACACTGGAAACCAGTATATTATTGGGAGCAACAGATTATATATTGAATCTAGAGAATGTCTGAGACCATCCTTTTGCTCCTCTTTGAGCCAGATTGGAACATGGAAAATATGTGCTTTCTGCTGGTTACAGCTGAAGCCCTAAGGCTAGTGATACTGTGGCACTCACAGAGCAAGATAAGACCTTATGAGGACAAGAATCTTTTAAAAAATGTAATAGTCACACTAAATAGTTTCCCCTGAAGAAACTACAGTCTCCTTATTGCACCTTGTCTCATCTTTACAAGAAGGCCTTGTTCTTACTAGCCCACAGTAGTAGCCTTTTTTCTTCCTGGGAACATTCACTACCTTTCACCCATTGTCCTTGGTACAGGTACAATCAGTAAATATGGAGGCTCTGGCTGTCTCATGGTCTTTTCCTCCCCATGCACAAATTGTCAACCCAGATCCATGTTCCATTGCCTTTTTGTCTCTCTTTTTATGTTGCTGTGCACCATAACACCTTGCAGGAGATTGGGATCCTCTGCAGTAGTCCCTGATAGTAAACACTAGCAGATCTTTCTCTAGCTCTTGTCTGACCTCTGTGTAGCCTACTTATAAAATGACCACTCTCTATGACATCCTTGACTAAGAAAGAAGTTAAGTTTGTGTGTCATGATAAAGTGAGGCACAAAGAACACAAGTCAACAAAATTTATGAAGTAACAAAAGTGGTGTTTTTCTTTCAAATCTCTGAGAAAAGGTTGTGTGCCTCTCAAGAATAATGGAAAGAGGGAGGTAGGTTGTACCTAACTGCTCTATAGGGAGGTCATTACCAGAAGATAATTGCATAAGGCATGGATCTAGATCAATTACATTGAGAAGCTAGGAAGGGATAGAAAACTGAAAACTATCAAGGGTGATTAACCCCTACTTCTAGTATGAGAGAGTTCAATTATATTTGAAATTAATGCTGAAGAAGAATAAAAGATGTGTGAGCCCTAATGTTTAGAACCTGTCTTAGTTACTTTTATCATTGGTGAGACAAAATACTGAGCACCCAAAGTTAAAGGGCAAAATGTTTATTTAGTGTATAGATTATACAGATTTTGGTTCATAATCAGCTGGCTCAAGGCAGGGTGGTACATGGAAGAGGGGCAACAGTCCATGGTGGAGGAAGATAGAAAAAGCAGTGAGAGAGAGAGAGAGAGAGAAAGAGAGAGAGAGAGAGAGAAAGAGACAGAGACAGAGAGACAGAGAGAGAGAGAGAGACAGAGAGAGAGAGAGACAGAGACAGAGAGACAGAGACAGAGAGACAGAGAGAGAGAGAGAAAGGGACAGCCTCTGTCCCTTATATTGTGTCCAGTCTACTGGGATTAGGGTGGTGTCAATCCAATTAGTGGACTAATCCAACAGTCACCCATCTTTAATCCTAGCACTCTTAAACCCAGCATTGTACCACAAATCAATCATACTTTCTTGATTTATCCACCTCAAAAAAAAGTCCCTATGACTGCACGAGGCTTTGGGAAGACACCTAGATGAAAACCAGAATAGAACCCATTAATATATTATGTTACATGTGAACAAGTACATTAAAAATATAATTACAACTTTAAATTTTAAAAGAGAGATATTATCCTGGAGAATATGGGTGGGCCCAATATAATTACCTGGGCCTTAGTAGGAGAGAACTTTTCCTCCCTAAGTTTATATAGATGAGTTGGAAAAGACAGGAGAAATTCAGCATAAAGGGAGTTATTCCAAACATAAGAATTCAATATACCACAGTATTAGGATCGTTTACAAGGTTTAGACAGAGGATTCTAAGAACTAATGATCAGATGAAAGCAAGGAAAGTGCAATGTTGGTTTTTCAATAGCAACAACCTCCATTCTTTGAAAACCTTGAATTAACTTGAGAGCAGATCCTTTGACAGCTTCTTCAGTAAGAAACAATGCTCTACTAATGCTTTATTTTCAGGCAAGTACACCCAGGTTTCTAAACCCAGACACTGAGGTAACAAATGCTTACTGTGTTAAACTGCTCAATTTGTGCTAATTTGTTAGAGGAACAGTAGATAACTAACCCATGCCCTTTATCTGATTGCAATTCCTTCACATTCTTAATTTTCTTAATTTTGTCAAGAATAGATGCTGCTTGTTTTTTAAACATTTATCTTCATCCATGTGGATGTTTATATAAGCAGCCTAAGGCTTTTCTCTGCTATGATTATTACATTTTAATCACTTATTGGGAGTATTTTGTTCATTTCACTTAATGTAATTTCTGTATAGTTGAATTTATATTGCAATTGTAATATTTTCTGGTTAGAAAATCAGTTCTTATTTTATCTTTTCCTTACCATTGCTCTTTTCTTTTCGTAACAAATCAAAATTTCCTATCATTTTATTTTTCTTTGCAAAATATTTTAGACCTATATTCCATTTTTCTGTTCCTCTAGTAATTACATTAAGGTACACAACCCATGTCCTTTGATTATCATTGTTTAGTAAAATATAATATTTTTACCTCTGCCATGATACTTATACAATCTTATAATATTTAAGTCAATTTATGGTCACCTTTAACTACTTTTTAACATGTAATCATATTCCTCATCACACCGTAGTATTTACACAAGAATCAATATTAATCTACATTTAGCCACATATTCCTCCCCTCCTTCATTTTCATTTTCCATTTGAGGTCACTTTCCGTTTTCCGAAATAGGTATCTTCAAATTTCCTGTACTGTGGCATTGCTGGAAAAATGTCTCCATTGTCTCTTTTGAAGGGCATTTGGGGACAGGGAGATGAGACAGCAGGGAAGGCAAAGGCAATTAAAAATATTTAAGAAGTGATATGCATATGTATCAATTTACCAACATGAGTGTAATTGTTATGCATCACTAACATATACTAATAAAAGTAAATAAGAAAGCAGAAAAATGACTATTTTACCTTTTAATATTTTCAATTTTAAAATTATTCCACCCAATTTTATTTTTTTTAACAAAATAAAGAACTATGTTAAACAAATGTATAGTAAAAAACAAACAACTTTCTAACTACTATACAGGTTTAGTAAAAAAGTAACTTAGTCATCTAAGTATTCTTTCTTTTTTTTTTTTTTTTTTTTTTTTTTTTTTGTTTTTCTCCGGTACCGGGAACTGAACTCATGACCTTGCGCTTGCCAGGCAGGCGCTTTGCCACTGAGCTAAATCCCCAGCTCCCTAAGTATTCTTTCTTTATGTCACAGTTCAAACTCAGTCCCTTTCTTTGCCAAAAATGAACACTGCTATGACTTTTATAACCACTACTTAATTACATTTCATGACTATTTTTCTATCCAAGTTTGAATCCCTAAACATTATAATCAGTTTTAATAACTTTTAAAATACATAAGAAATAGAAAGCATGAAATAAAAATTTTATGCTCTTTAGACTACTACTACATAAAGTACTTGCTTAGTCCTGTCTTTCTTCTCCAACAATTTACTTGGTAAAATACCTGAACTGTTTTTGACAACTTTTAAAATACTTCACAAGATGCAAAAATGAAGAAATTGTGAGGTATTTGTTCTTCTTTCAGAAAAAGTATGTCCTCATCCTTCTCTTTTTTCCCTTACAATTTACTTCCTAAAGTACGTACCTGAACTACTAGCATTGTAGACTTTCTATTGTAGTCTGACTTTTGTTGATTTCATGCTCATGATGTAGTTCAAACATTTTTCAATGCATTTTACATCCTGAAAATTGACCACTAGATCCAGGGATTGATCATATCAATTTTTTTTTTAATTTTAAAAATAAAAGGAGGAAAATATTAACAGACAGTTAACATTTTACAAAGTAGCAAATGAACAGTCCAGACAGTACAGAGATACAAACAGAGTGGTAGGAAATTAACAATGCTCGTTGTATTACGTATTGATATATTCAAAGTGGTTTCTCATGAAAACAGATATAGACATACAAAGCTGATCAACCAAGGACTCATTCACAGTTTCTTTCAGCAAAAAATACAAGACAGTAGAACAGCCATGTTAACTATCCTGCATATACATACATACAAACTTACTCCTTCTTTCCCTTCTCTTTTCCCATAACCCAATTATCCTTTACCTTCAAGTGCTTTCCTATTAATTCACAATGTCTATCATATCTCCTAGTTTAAATTAACTCTTTCAGG
>NW_004955503.1:4804006-4888523 GCF_000276665.1 Chinchilla lanigera
TTTTCCTGTTTTCAGGTTTTCCTCTGGGTGACCTCTGAGTAGCGCTACTTAGTCTCAGGTTTTCCGGCAGTTTTTGGGTTGTATGTAGTTATCCCAGTTCTCAGACGTGGGCCCTTGTGTCAGTTGATGACCAACCTTCTGATCCAGTGTCCCCTTGCAGTTCAGTGCACGTGCACGACCTGACTCAGGTTGCACTGGTTCGACAATCCCTCTCCAGTGTACCTATGTATCCAGGCCGTTTAGGGTACAGGCATAATTCGGACACAAACTGCAGGGTCTACAGTTTGTGAACCACCTGAATCTATGTCTCCAGTCAGTTCAGGACTCATACAGCAACCAGATGCAGCCCAGACGGGTAGCAGTCACAGACTTCCCCAGCCTTCGCCTTGCTGGAGAGTCTAGGCAAAGGCAAAGCACAGACTCGAATCCACTGGCCCTGCAACTCCCGGAGTACTTGCTCTCTTGCCACAGGGCGTGTGGGGCTCACAGAGTCTGTTCGCCTGGCTCAAAGAGCCTGCTCGCCCAGCCCCCAGCCAGAGAAGTCCCTGGGCCTCTCAGTCCAGATCTCCTCTCTGCCGACACAGCGACTCAGTCTGTAATGTCGTTGGGGTCCTTGTTAGCCCGTTCTGTCCTCAGGGATTAGATGGGAAGTACTGGCTCTCTCCCCACATTTCAGATCATATCAAATTTAAACCCCTCATCAAGAACGGAGGAAGTATTTTATTTTTTTCTTTTCTTTTCATCAGGAGTCAGATAATGACTAGGTTTTCTGTGTAGAGACAAACATACACATTTGTGTTAGCAGATCTCTCTCTTTGCATCTCTTTTGGTACTATCAAATATAGGTATTTAATATATATATTCATTAATTCTTTTGTTAATTCAATTATTTATGTTCATTTATTCACAGGAGTAATTTTATAGGAAGACACTTCATCTCATGTACTTTTCTATTATTAATAAAATTTATGTAAGAAAAGCAGCATAAGTGCATATTTTATTCTCAGGATATTGAATCATCATCATAATAGGAAGATAAACAATTATTGCTTATGAGATACTATTTAAATATTAGGATTAAAAATAATTTATTCATTTTAATCTTTTGTAATTTTTTCTTATTGAAGCTCAAACTGTCCTATCTTAGGACAGTTTTGGACAGTGAGTCTTCCCTAAGTGCTCTTTCAAGTGCTTGTGGTATGACCCACATCATCATTGATTTTTTCTTTTCCATTTGATCTCTCAGGATATTCCAAGCTTGTTCTACATTTCCTCCCTCTGACTTGGAATTTGTCATCTTCCTCAAAATGCCAATGGTTTTTCTCAATGGAAAATGATATTTCAGGACTGCAACCTGAGTATAGGAAAAATAGTCCTTGCAATTGAATTGGTCAATGTTTTTAGGCATTTTTTGGAAATAAAGCTATGATACATGAGTGGATGGATAGGCAGGTTGATTTGCAAATAGACTGATTGACAGGTGGATAGATATAGAAAGTTTTAAGAGTCTTAACAGCCTCTCTCTACATCTTCTAGACTGCACTGACCAAAATATATTTACTATTCTGGCTTATATCATCACATGTACTTTTCTTATTCATATGCAGTCTTTAAAGTCTCTTTTCTTTAAGTTCATCGTTATGTCTATAAGGATATTGTCATGTGTTGCACATATTATTGATTTTATTATTTTTATTGAATTATATAAATAATACAGTCAATTTTGGACATTAAGGCTGTTAAAATTTTTTAGCTTTCATAAAGACAAGTTACAAATATTCCTATGCAGAACTTTTTGTGAACATTAAGTTTCCCCTGTGGATATTCGGGCAACATTAGGGTTGATAAATTACATGATATGTGTATATTTGGATTTCTTTAAGATTCTTTCAAGCATTTTAACATAATTTTACTAATGTACTTGTTTAGCAGTTAATGTGAAGATGTTAAAATTGCTTCACATCCTTTCATAATTTCATATTATCTATTTTGGTATGAGTGTGTTTGAGTACTTTTTAATACCCCATTTTAGTTGCTTTTGTATTTTGCTAATGAATGATAATGGTTAATACATTCTCATGTATTTACTGGCCATCTAAATCACAAGTTTTAATTGTAGAATTTTCTAAATTTTCTTTTTTGTATTATATATATGTGTGTATATATATATATATATATATATATTTGTAAAATAGTGACACCCTAAACTCATACATGCACTCAAGACCATGGTATTGAGTATTGAATCCTTTTACCCAATTGCCAACTCAACATATCCCAGCCCCTTGCTCTATTGCCTCTTAATAGTTTTACCTTATTAACTAGAATACTGATGTGGAGCATGTAGCTAAAAGATATTTTGTGACAGTAAACATGGGAAAAGAAGCAAACATATTAAGAAAGATGAATTATTAAAGTAGGAAGAACTTACACCAGTGTTCACATTGTGAACTTCCATTCCCACATTGCATAAACTTTGTCATCTTTTATGAGACAAGTAAACCACCAGTTTTCAAGACACTGTGATAACAATTTTGTTTAACTTACAATTTTGCACACTTTCACATATTTTTTAAAAACCAAAAGGAAAAACATCTTTCTTTATGTATGTTTCCTGTTATAGTAACAACTTGTTTTACAACTGTGTTTATCGACATTTATTCTTTAAAAAATTTTAAGATATGTTTGTGGTATATAATACTTGCATTAATCAGGGGATATTGATACATATGCAGAGTGCAGGCTGATCATTTTTAGTCTTCCTTTCTCCTTTATGTGTTACTCTTCCATCTTTAACAAATCCCTTTCTTATCTTCACATAGTCTAACAATATTTGTTGACATCTTTCTTTTATTTTACAAATTAAGTCACTTATATTTTGGTTCTCTCATTTTAAACAAATCATTCAACATTTAATCCTCTGTGTCTGATTTCATTAATTTAGGATTACAGTCAAAAGATACATACACTTTCCTATGAATAACTCAAAAGTATCCTTCTTTATTGTTGAATATGACTCCACTGTGTATATATATATATATATATATATATATATATATATATATATATATATATATCTGTTGATAGGGATATACTGTACTTTCATAGCTAGCTATTTTAGGTTGTGCTTCTATTAACATATGCATGCATAAAATATGATGACTTTAACTCTCTGGGGAAAATAGCCAGAAGAGATGTAGCTGGGTCAAATATAATTTTTACATTTAAGTTTTTGAAGAATCTTCATACTGATCTCTATACTGGTTAACTGCATTTAATTCCTGGTAATAATGTACACAGGCTCCTTTTCCTCCACAGCCTTCTCAGTATTTTTAAATACATTTTGAGTCCTATGTAACAGCCATTTATTGGAGTAAGGTAGAATCTGAGTGTTGCTTTGATCTACATTTCTCAGATGGCCAAAGATGCTGAAATTTTTCATATACTTATTGGTCAATTATACTTCTTTTTGGGGCTAGGGATTTAGCTCAGAGGCAAAAGCGCCTGCCTGGCAAGTGCAAGGTCGTGAGTTCAGTTCCCGGTACTGGAGGGGGGAAAAAAAAAATTATACTTCTTTTGAGAAGTTTCTGTTCATTGCAATTGTCCATTCTTAAACTGGGTCTTTTGGGGGGATTCTAATTGTTTTGTATTCTTCATGTGTTATAGATATCAGTGCTCTGTCTAAAGAGTAGCTGGCAAATTTTTCCTCTTTCTGTAGTCCACTTTCACTTTGTTGATTGCTTGCTTTGATGGCCATAATCTTTTTAATTTAATAAATAGAAATGGTTGATCCTTTGTATGATATTTTTTGTAACTGTGGTTCTGATCAGGAAATCCTTGCCTATGCCTATTTCTCCCAGAGATTTACCAATTTTCTCTTCCAGCAGATTTAGTATTCCCATTTTATTAAATTTTGATATATTTTATTTGATTTTAGTAAAATGAGAGGTATAGGTCTAGATCCATTCTTCTTCTTGTGGATAACCAGTTTTCCTGCTAGTATTTATTAAAAAGGCTATTTTTTTCAAGCTTTTCTTATTGGTCCCTTTGTCAAAAATCAGAACAGTGAAGGTCTTCAGGTTGTTGCTACATCCTATAACCTACTCCATTGAACCACCTGTTTTTGTTGCAGTATCATGGTTTTTTTTATCACTGTACCTTTGTGGTATAACTTTAAATGAGGGATTATAATGCCTTCAGCTTTCTTTTTGTTGATTAGGGTGTTTTGCCCTCCTCAGTCTTTTTGGTCTGCCTATAAAAATGAGATTTTTTTTTTTAATTCTGTGATGTTGACAGTATTTTGTCTGTGTTTACAGTGACTCTGGTAATCATTTTTGGTATTATGGCCATTTTGCCAATATTGGATCTTCCTAACCAAGAACAAGAGATGCTTTCATATTTTAAATGGCCTCTTCACTTTTATCCAAGCAATATAATATTTGTGGTAGAGGTCTTTCACTTTTTTGGTTACATTAATTTTTAAGTATTTTATATTTTTGAAGCTATTGAGCATGGGATTACTTTCCTGATATCTTTCTCAATGGGTTTATCGTTGATGTAAATGAAAATTTTTGTTTTTTATATACTGTCAGTTTGCCAATTTTATTATTTCAAATAGTTTTCCGATAGATTTTACTTATTCTACATAAAGGATTATGTTTTCTGCTCATATGAGTAGTTTGACTCCTTTATTTCCTATTTGCATTCTTTTACTTCTGTTACCCAGTGGTTATGACTAAAGATTTGATTGCTATAATGAAGAGGACTTTTTATGGCTTGCATCTAGATGTCTCTCCAAAGCTTCATGCAATCACTGGTTAGGATTTTTGAGAGGTGGATGAATATAGAGTGTGTGATACATTCATGGTTCAATACTAGGTTTAAGAGGGCTAGGATTAAGGTTAGGCGATTACTAAATCAGCCCATTTACTGACTTGGTACTCTCCTAATCCCAATAGTCTGGGAGTAGTACAAAGGACAGAAAGAGGCTTGTCTTGTCCCTCTACACTGGCTTTGTCACCTTCTACACACGATGAACTGATTTTTCTGTCTGATGCTTGTCTGGCATGCTATTCTGCCTTGGAGTTAGCCAATTGTGGATTTAAACCTCTATAAACTGTAAGCCAAATAAACCTTCATCCCTTTAACCTTGGGTGTTGAATATTTTGTTTTAGCAACAAGAAAAATTAGCTAGGACAGAATTTGGTACCAAGAGTGGGGCTACTGCTGTGACTATACCTGACCATGTGGTTCAAGAGACTTTGGGAATGGCTTGTGGGAAGAGGTTGAAAAAATAGGAGTGGAATGCCTTAGGCTGTGCTTGATGGGAGATTCTGGTCAGGGATCAGAAATCCAAAAGTTTGATAAAAATTCTGCTGAAGAAGTCCAGGCTCAGGAGGTTCCTGCTAGGAAGAAAGACTGCTTTGGTTGTTTGATTCCAGATGATGTGTGTTATTCCATGGTAGAAAGTTTATCTGCATTTTTTTTATGTCCAGAGAATTTTCCTGAGTAATTAATCTCACAGAAGAAATTTCAAGGGAGTCAAATTTTGAGGTAGTGGCATGGCTACAGTTGGGGGCTTATAGCCAGATTTATTTTGAGAATCAAGAGCAAAGCGTCTAATAGAATGATTTAAAACATTGTGAGTGTGGCCAGAAAGGAAGCTTCACTACAGGTGTTGCCTATAAAGCTGGGACAGAGGATAAATTCTTTGCTGAAAAGACTAACAAAAAATAGCCATATATTTCAGCACAAGACAACAGAAAAGATGGCTTGAGGACATTATGAGAACCAACAAGATTCTGGCTTTTAGAGTCTCACATTTACAAAAGTTAGAGAATTTGTTTTTTTGTTTTGTTTTGTTTTGTTTTGTTTTTCAGAAAAGGCCACAGGGCACATTTGTCCAGAATGCTGGTGGCCTAGGAAAGTTCCTTGGGATTTGGTTCATAGGCACGTGACTCCTATAGCCAAGAAGAAGGAAGGGTGGCTACTCCTCCAGCTGGCAGCAAAGCTTCACATCATCCATGCAGTGCTGATTTTAGGTGCATCCATGGTGTAAGAGCTTTGGGGTCTACCCAGATCTTAGAGAAAGACCTGGGAGGCGAGGCAGTGTAGCCCCAAGAGGGCATTGTGTGAAGCTGTGTGAAACTGAAGGTGCAGTGATGACCCCAGAAATTTGGAGAAGCCAAGAGCATGAATCATCTAAAGAAGACTTCAAGAAGGGAGCAGAGCTGCCCCAAGAGGGAAGCCATGGGAGCTATAACGATGAGACGTGCTGTTGGGTGGAGCCACCAAAGCCCTTTCACATCTTGCCATAAATTGCTTTCAATGTTAGACATGACAAGACAGTACATAATGTACATGTTTTGGTCCCATACCTTTGTATTCTCCATTTTTGTCTCTTGGAATGGTAATGTTTATTTGCCATGGGATGTTGGAAGTGTTTAACTTTCTTTTCATCTGTACAGGGGTTCCAAGATAAGAGTTTACCTTAAATTTCAGAAGGGCTTTTGGAATTGGGCTTTTCAGGATCGCTGAAAGAGTTAGGATTTTGGCAACTCTTGGAGGTGGACTAAATGCCTTTTCCATAAAACGATGTTCGTGAGCCATTGCAGGGCCAGGGGCAGAATATTACCACTTGTCTGTAGTTTTCCCTTCAAAGCCTCATGAAGTCAAAGGTGGCTTTTTCAGAGGTGGCTTAATTGAGAGTGTATGATTGATTAATGGTGCAATGCTAGAATCAAATATGCTAGGATTAAGGGTCAATGATTACTAAATCAGCCCATTGATTGGTTTGGCACCACCCTAATCCCTGCAGCCTGGATACTATATAAGGGACAGAAGGAGGCTTGTCTTGTCCCTTTTTTGCTTGCTTTGTTACCTCCTGTCAGCCATGAGCTATTTCTCCTCTCTAAACCCTCTCTAATTTGCCAGCATACTTTTAGTCAACTGATTATGAACTGAAATTTCTATGAACTTTAAGTCAAATAAACCTTTCCATCTTTAACTTTGGATGCCCAGTATTTTGTTTCAGTAATATGAAAAATAACTAAGAAGTGTTCAGGGTACACACGATAGTCACCTTCCTGATTTTAAAGGCAATGCTTTCAGTTTTCCCATTGTAGTATAATACTGTCAGTGAATTTGTCATAAACGTTCTTTATTAGTTTTAGGTCAGGTACTTGTGTATTTATTTTCATCTGCATTATTACTATGAATGCATGTTGGATTTTGTTAGAGGCCACTTATCCATCTATTGAAATGATCTACAATTTTTATTCCTAATTCTGTTTATGTAGTGTATTACATGTATTGATTTTTGTGTATTCAGCCATACTTATACCACTGGGATGAAGCCAACATGTTCAAATTGCAATATTTCTTAAATGATTTGTTGCATTCTGTTTGTAAATATACTTTTGAAGAGTTTTCCATCTAGGTTCACCAAATATATGGGTTTATAGATTTCTTTTATATTGTGTCCTTTATAGCATTGTTTACCTTTCAATTTTATGAAATACTTTTAGAATTATTGGCATTAGATCTCTGAAATTCTTCGGTGATGTTAGTGTCACTGTCACTCTCTAGAACTGCCTGAAGTGCTTTCTGCAATTCTGATTTGGTGGTCATAAATTTCTTTACGTTCTCTTTGACATGGAATTTCTTTATTCCACCACCAAATTTGAAAGATGGCTTTAGAGGACAAAATAATCTTCATTGTAGTTTTGTTTTTCTTTTAGGGGTTGAAAAACTTTGTCTTTAATTTATGAGTTGAGAAATATTTCTTTACGGATGGTGTTGAGAATTTTCTTGTCTTTCTCATTGACTTGCCTTTATATTAGCTGATATATTCACTAACAGCATTCAGTATTCTGACTTTTACATAATTTTTGGAATTTTGACTATGATATTTTATGGAGAAGTTATTTTCTGATCATGGCTATTTGAATTCTACATTATTCATTTACCTAGATATTGAATTTTTTTCCCTAGATTTAGTGAATTTTCTCCTGATTTTAATGAATAAATTTTTATATCTTTTGTCTTGTCTTCTCATCTTTTCATAGCTCCTATAATTCTTAAATTGCTTTTTTTGTAACTGAGAATCAAACTCAAGACCTTCCAATTGCCAGGCAGGCACTGTGCCATTGAACTATATCCCCAGCCTCTAGATTGCTTTTAAAAAATAAATCATAGTTGCTGAATACAGTTTCCAGGGGGTCGAGATTTTTTACTATGTTGTCTCAGTGTACAAAATATCAACTTCATTTTCTTGTTCTCATACTCTCCTTACATTGGTTCTTTCTGCTGCACCTACTTTCAAGTTTTTTATAATCTGAGTTTCTGGTTAATATCATTTGATGACCTCTAATTCTTTCCTAAATATATCATTTATACTTTATATTGTTTCATTTGAGAAAATCAACCGTTTTTGATGTTTCCATCAAAATCATTGAATAATTTGTTTATTGAATCCTCCATCTTTTTATTCATATCTCCCTTGAGCTTATTTTTTTTTTTTTTCCCTCCGGTACCAGGAACCGAACTCACGACCTTGCGCTTGCCAGGCAGGCGCTTTGCCACTGAGCTAAATCCCCAGCCCTCCCTTGAGCTTATTAAAGATCTTATAGATTTATTTAATTGTTGTTTTTTGTTCTCTTCAAACATTTTAGCTTTGAGTTCTTTCTCTGAGACTTGCTCCTTATCGGGGACTGGAAAATATGTTGTTTAAAAGTTTTTAGAAGTATCAGATTGACTTATCTACTCATTTTGATTGTTTTTGTTCTGGGAGTTAAAGAACAGTGAGGGTAGAGTAATGTTACTGTGAATATCTACTTATTGTACATTTTCTGCTTATATGACCTTTACTTTGTTGACCTTTTCATATTTATAGAGCTGCGTTTCCTTCTTTATGCAATAGGATCAGTCCTGCCACTGCATTTAAAAGAGAAAACTACTACAGTTTATATTCACATCTAACAAATAACCATAAATAAATTCTCTAGTTTAAAACTTGTTTTAACAATTTCAATTGTTTTCAATAATGCAGAAAAGCTGTGATATAATACTGATGACAAATAGACTGGAATGTGGATGATGAGGGAAAGAAAAAGACATTTAAAAAGCAACAGAATAGTTTAGAAATTTGGAGAGAAAAAAATCAGATAACAAATGAAAGAAAGAAAAGGGTAAGAATTTGTTGATATTATTTTTATATTTGACTGGAGGGTTGGTGAACAGGAAATTTGAGAAGTTTTTTGTTCAGGCAGCAAAAAGAGGGAATAAAGTATATTTGGAGATTAAGAAAAACTGCAAATGTGGGAACAACTTAATATGGTTATAAAATGTTTTTGTTTGAATCACCTACACATAATTGTGGTAAAGGTTAGCCTGACATTACCATCAAAGTAAAGTTAAAGCACATATCACTAATTTAATTTAACTAAATTTAAACTAAAGCACAATATCACTAATTAACTCTTATTCATATATATATATTTATATGTATGTATATACACACATACACACAAAAATAGAGTCTTTTCAGTTCTATTTATACTGCAAATAGAGTTTTACCACTGTGCTCTTCCACCTACATTCACAAATAGAAAAACGTTGACTTATAGGTGTGTGTGGTGCTGAACTCCACTACTCTGTGGCTGAGTCCAAGAGGTTTGAATTGTCTGCTGGTGCCTGAGCTGGTTCCCTCTTATGATTTTTTTCTCTTGCCTTCCCCTCAGTCAAGGGGTTTTCGTATCTGCTTGGTCCCCTGAGCCTGTTTCTCATTTCTTCTGCAGCAATACTCTGCTTTGTTTCAGTTGCTGTCCTGTGGACATGGTTAAAGGGAGGATTATTGCCTCTGTCTTATGATTGGATACCTTCAGCTGTGTTGGGGAGTGGCATGCACTGGGGTTAGTGAAGTTCTCCATTTTCCACTTATTTCCAAAGAGGCCTTCTCAATCTCCATTACTTTCCCATTGAGAAATCCTTTCAGTTGCAAGTGTCCAAAATTCTAGGGACACTGCTTTTCTCAGGCTGTCTAGCTGCATCAAATATTCTGTCCAAATTCCACAAAGCATCACTATCTAGTCTATAAACTTTTTATTACCTCCAGCTCTCAGTGCTCAGAAGCTTTTCACTGGTGGTTGGAAGGTTCCCATGTGGGCACAGATTTCTGCAGCATCTGTAGGACTGATTGCATGCAGTACATCTGAAAACACAGAACTCACCAGTATTTTTGGGAGTAATGGATTGCCATTACCTTTGCCATTGCTTTACTGTCTTTTCTTCTCCCGTGGATCACACTAGTCACAATTGCTGGCCACTCTTGCAACTCAGTCAAAATTCTCAGTGATTTGTTTTACGTCCTTCACCAAGACTGTGTCCTTGTTTCTTTCTCAAAGGTCTGCCACAGCTTACTCAGTCATTGTCCTTGCAATGATTCCTTCCCTTTAATCTTCTCTAGTGCCGTGATCTGCAACTATCATGTGCTTTCATCTCTTTCTTCCAGAGAGAACATATTTATGACGAGAGGGCATTGTATGTTATTTATTAGGTGAGGCTCTGATCATAGAAGTGTGGACATTACTGCTGTACTTAGCTTTTTGCCTGAATTGGGTTACCTCTTCTCCAGATGATGTGTTCAATGGACCTTGGCATAAGCAGTGCAGGAATTTAGATGTAGCTCAGGATCTTTTTCTAAATACCCCTATTCTTCAACTCATCTGATGGGATTCTCTCTAAAGGTAGCTTCCAAAATTATGTTTTTATTTATCCCTGTCCCCATTTCTGAGTACAGTCATTCCTCGCTAAATCGTGGCTCAATTACTGCAGCTTTGTATATCGTGGGTTTAAAAAAAAATCTAATTCTGTATTGTTGAGTTTTCACTATATCATGAGATTTTGCAGTATATAGGTATTTATATCATATTTATGATTTTAATTATTTTTGCTTAAAATTTTAAAACAATGTAAAATATAAAAATGTTAATTCAAACATATTAAAAGAACTTTAAGTTGAAATAAAATACAGTATATATTTTACCAGTGGATGAATACCATACTGTACACAGTGGAAATGCAATACACCTGTACTGCTTAGCAATTTTGCCAATGTGAGATTGTACACTATCGGCTGATGGAATGGAAGGTGACAAACCACAGCACTCTGTCCTCTATCCTGGGCACTGACTGGCTCAGTGACCATGGCACTGGTCTTTTTGCTCTCATGTAGTGTTCACATATGTTCAGCATGGCTTCTTGCCCACTTCACATCAAGTACCCATATAGAATTTTACATGTTGTTAAAATTACGTAGGTTTAAGAGCATAGAAAGTGTTTAAGAGCATATGAAGTTTTTATAAGCGTGTGGGAAAAGTTAATAAGAGAGTGGGAAATGTTTATAGGAGTGTGGGAAGGGTTTATAATGTTAAAATATTTATAAATAATAAAATAAATATAATGGTTCTACATTGCGGATTTTTACCTATTGCAGACGTCTTTGAAATGTAGCTCCCATGATAGGTGAGATATCACTGTACCTATGCTTACATGTGCATGTCTTCTAAGCATCTTACAAGCACTGCTGCTTCTCGTAAGCTATGATGGAATCCTTGATATTCGTATAATTTAAATTTAGTGCAAAACTGATACAAATGGGGTCTGAAGAAATGCTGCTGACTGAAAAGTTGGTCTTATCATATATATATAATTAGAACAATTTATTGTATACAATGAGATTATAATAGTTATGTGGACCCTGCATTTTAATTAGTGAAATTAAAGGAATTCTTCATTTTTATCATGTTTTCATCATTCTAGATTTCATAAAATTATTACTGTACATATTTTATTAATTTGTACATGAATGTATATGTGTAGGTATACATAAGCATTTTGCGTGCATGTAATGATATTCCATACATAATATATTAGTCAAGGCTTCTTCAATTGCAAGAGATAGACTGTCACCTCGAAGAAGCTTTAGGAGAAAAATAATTCATAGATTCATTTATGTAGGAAGGTCATGCTTAAATATGACCTCTATAAGAACAATATACAGAGATTTTAAAATATTATTAGTTTTTCTTGGGCTCTCTCTTCTCCATATTTTCTCTATATTTAATATCCAATTTTCTGTGTTAGTCTTATTCTCGCTCAACATAAGAAAGCTTTTATATTGATGGAGATATGCTCAAAAGCAGTTTCAGATTTAGAATATAGCAGTGCATGTTACCTTGTGAAAAAAAAATTCTCTCTATCTCTCTCTCTCTCAGCTGTATAATAAAGCTCAAAGAGAAGACTTTGTTAAAGAACACTTCAGAGAGAAGTTAGACTTTTAATATTTTGGCTATCAACACAAATATTATGTCAGGTCTGGCAAGTATTATGCTTTTGTTTATAGTGCTGGAGAAGTAATTCATCTGAAAATATAATCCATGATGTTATCTTTATCATGTCCAATGGATGAGGCTGTTATCAGTAAGCACAGAGGGAAACAAAACCATGTCCATCTGTACTGCCCATCCTGAGAAATATGACCACCTTCATATCTGCCTTAACCATTTAGAGAAGAGCAATCACACTGCCTCTATTCCCAAATTCCTCAAGGCAGCAAACACCTCCCCTCCCCTTTAAATCATTTGTTCTAACCTCAATTGCTGCTGATTCTGTTCTCTGAACTCAATCCATTCCCATGAGAGTGCATAAACAGCCATGGTTGCTTACACAGAACTTTCTTAGGTAGTCTCGCTCCCCTTTGCACCTCTAACAATTAAGCATTGAAGAGATAAAATGACATCTGCCAAGTTTATTTTAATGTATAAGTGTAAACATATATATGTTTGTATCACACTAAGAAACTCAAATCTCAGTGGTTTCAATGTTCAAAATATCATCATCTATGAAACATAAGTTGGGGAGTAATATAATAGTAAAAAGTAACTAATCATTGGCCTGATAAAGCATACAATTAGTAATAACAAGTAAGGATTCCCATTTTAAAAATTAACACATCCATCTTTCTCTAAAGAAAAGGATGTTATGTTTGCTAATGGCAGCATAATGAGCTCCATGCACCCATTTACCATTGAACAGAGAATTATTGGTAAAAATTATATGGATATTAATATCCAAATGATACAGATGAAAAGAGACAGAATATATATATATATATATATATATATATATATATATACATACACACACATATATATGATATAGATAGATGGATATGTGTCTTTCAACCTAAGAGTGTTCAGAAAACAAATAAATATTTATTGACAAAATTCTATTAAAACTTCAAAAGTACAACGAAATTTTGTGACATTTGAGCAATAACTTATACCTCAACTTTTCCAGCAGAGCATGACAGAAATTTCACTGCTGGTTGGTATATCAAAAAAGACAGAGATATCTCTATGCCTAGCTCTCAATCAAATGTTACTGTTTCATCTTAGTTTTTTTTTTTTTTTTTTTTTTTTTCCTCCGGTACCGGGAACCGAACTCAAGACCTTGCACTTGCCAGGCAGGCGCTTTTGCCGCTGAGCTAAATCCCCAGCCCCACTGTTTCATCTTAGAAAGGGAAGTTGCCAGCATTTTTCATGCCCTTGTGCTACTCACTATAGAGGCTAACTTTTAGGTGAGTGCACTGGAAAGATTGGGGATTTCTTTATCCACCTACAGGACAAAATTTCCAACGTGGTAAGAACAAGCAGAGAAGACAAAATTCCAACACTATGTGTAGCACCCAGACTAATGACATGGAGATTTTTTTCTCAAAAGACATAGAAATTCCATAATAAAGACCTCTGAAACACTTCACAGAATAACTTTATTTGAAACAAAATATGGGGGAATTCAAGCCTACGAAGTATCAAGGCTCTAGAAAACAAAATTGTGGTAATACAGAAATAAGAAGCTGTTTACTTCCTGACACAAACAAGGTAAACTACAAGCTAATTCTTGTTATGGATTACATCTAAATGTCTACCAAAAGCCTTATATGTTCATCTGTGGAACTTTGGGGAATGACTAGATTATGGATATATATTATATCATGGGCATTTGATACTGGACTAATCCACTGATTGGCTTAGCATAGGTTTCAATGTGGATGAAGGACTTACTCAAGAGGGAAATCCACCCTGGGTGAGTATTGCACAAAGCAATAGTCTTATAACCTGTATGCAATAAAAGTGTAAAGAAGCAAAACGTCTTTCTATTTTATGCCTGCCATGCCATAAACTCCTCTGCCCTGACTCTCTACTGTGGAGCCAGTTGACTGAACTGCAATCTCTACAGGTTGTGAACTAATTTCACTCTCCTTTTTAAAGATGTTGCTATTGAGTATTTTGTGCAATTAATGAGAAAGTAACTAAGGCAGATATTTGCTACAAGGAATGGAGCTGTACTGTAACTGTACCTGGTAATGTGGTCCATAAGCTATTAGAACAAGTTTGGAGAAGGAGTTTAGAAAAAGTTGGAGATGCCAGCTGAAAGAGGTACTGTAGAATGCTTTGAAACAAGCTTGATGGAAAATTCTATTCAGAGTTCAGAAGAGCAGAATACTGATAGAAATGCAGGCAGTAAAGACTGGGTTCAGGAGGTTGCAGTTGGGAACAAGTAAAGTATTGTCAGTTGGACATCGGGCCATGTATGTTCTGATCTTGCAGAAAATTGGTCTGCATTTTTTTCATGTCCAGAGACATTGCTGGAGACTGAGAATAAGGGCAGAAGATTAATTAATATGGCAGAAAAAATTCTTGTCTCAATTTTTTTTTTTTTACAGATCAATACCAGTCTGTCACTGACAGTCTGGTGGTGATGAAGTGGCATGGCTATTTTTTAGGGCTTTCATACAGCTGTACTTTGAGAAATGAAGAAAAACAGCCCAGTATAGTGATTTAAATGATTTTGAATTGAGCTAGAAAGGAAACTCTGATAAAGTCATAGCCTGCCAAAACACAGCAGAAGAGAACTTGTTTATTGAAAAGATTAACATTAAGAAACAAGGTACTTTGGAACAGGAAATAGAATAGATGGCCCAAGGGCAATACTGGAATCAGTATTACTCCAACTTTTGGAGCCTCACAATTGCAAATGTAAAATACTTTCTTTGAAGAGATAGCCCCAGGGATCCATACTCCAGAATGATGGTACCCTAGGGAATATCTTCCTTGGAATTAGGTCCATAGTGCTCAGCAATCCAAATACATCGCATATGTAGCCATGAGAGAAGGGAACCTGGCTGCTGGTCCAGCTGGTGGCCAACCTTTTTGTCATCCATGTGGTGCGGGTTTTAGGTGCATGCAGAATGGAAATGTTGTGAGGTCAGAAAGGCTTCCACCTAGATTTCAGAAAAAAAGCTTAGGAAGACAGGCAGTGTCTCCAAGAGGTCAGTGTGTAAAACCCTAAATGTGAAACTGAACATATCCTGGAGATCCCAGAAGGTTGTCGAAAGCAGGAAAATAAAGCATATAAGCACAACTTTCCCAACAGAGAGATTATGAGTGTTAAAACAACTGGCAGTGCCATAAGAACAAGGCCATTCAATACCTTGCCACAGATTTCCCTAGACAATGAATGTAAAACTATGTAATTTTACGTTTGCCCTCTGGCTTTAGATCTTGCTTTTATCCCCTTCCTTTTCTGTCCACTTATTTCTCCTTTTTGAAGTGGGAAAGTTTATCTTCTGTCATTGTATATTGGAAATGTTGATCTCTCTTTTCATTTTTTAAGGGGCTCACAGCTGAGTATGCCTTAAATCTCATAACAGAATTTGGAGTTGGACTTTTCAGCAAAACTGAAATTGTTAGGACTTTGAAAACTCTGAATATATTTTCTCTAAAGGCAAGCACATAAGTTTTTTTAGGCCCAGAGGTAGAACGTTATGTCTTATATCTAGATGTCCCCATGCAAAGTCTCATGTACTCATAGTTAGGGCTTTTTTAAGTGACTGGATCATGAGTATGTGGTACTGGATTTGTCCTCTTGTGTTTTAGTATAGTTCTGGGTGGGTGTGGATGATGGATTTCCTGAAGTGGGAAGACCCACCATGGGTGTGGCTGGCCCTGTTTAATAGGATTAGAGTCTAGATAGAATAAAGGGGGAAAGAAGGAAGACTTTCAGTTCTACTCATACATATACACCAACAGAAATGAGTGAAATCACATGTCCACCTAAATACATGAATACTCATAACACCATTATTTGTAGTCATCAAAATGTAAAAAAAAGCTAAAATACATTTCAGCTGATGAATAGATAAAATATGGTATATCCTTACATTAGAGCAACTATTTGGTTAGAGAAACAATAAACTCCTGGTACAGGTTAAATTATACATGAACTTTGAAAGAATTATGCTAAGTAATTAATTCAATCATTGTAATGGTGTTTTATACAGCTCATAATATGCTACAAATTCAGTGAATTAAATGGTATATTAATCATCAATAGTCACTGACAGAAAAAATAAAGTAAGTTTTAATTATGACAGTAAGGTATGTTCTTCTGAGAGGTTGGCAGTAAGGTATGTTCTTCTGAAATATTTTATAATGAAATTTTTAAAAATCTAAGTACCAGTTTAGTCTTTATATTCTCATGGAGAAAATTATTGTGTATATGTAAGTGTGTGGTTTTTTTTTTTTTGTGTGTGTGTGTGTGATTTCTCCCATATTTGAAAAAATGAAATCTCAGATTGTGAAAATTACTTTTGAGACAATGTGTAAGGTAATCATTTGATTATATTTAATATGTGGGGGATTCTGGCTTGATTTTTAACTAATATCATTTAATAAAATGATACATAATTAACTTAGCAAGTAGAAGCTAGATTATACAGGCTCTTCGGCTAGAAAACAAACCCTTATCTTCACTGAAAAATGCAATGTGCCCGGAGACACACTCCCTCAAAGCAGAGGCATTTTGTAAGTTTCAGCTCATCTTGAAAAATGAATTATACATTTAGTAATACTGAATTTAAGTGACAGATCTAAACTATTTACTTTTATGTTATATTTATTCAATTTCAACCTGTGTATGTGTTCACAAAATAAGACACACTTTTAAAGGTACAAAAATAAAGAAATCTAATAGTTTATGTAAAAACTTTTAAATTAATAATCCTAAAAAATAATGGCATTTTTATTTAAAGAACGTACGACCTTTCAGCTAAGCTAAACTTTTTTTCTAGTTAGTCTAGCTATTTTGGAAAAACTTTCAAAATTATTTGCTTGAAGCAATCAGCTCTTAATAAATGTTTCAGATCCAATCAATGTTTCTGGCACTTTTCAAATAACAGGACACAACTCGTTTTGGAACAAAAAAGAAACGTACTTTTGGCAGCTGCCTTCATTTAATTAATCACTTGTCACTTTAAATCTACCTTTGAAAACTCCTATACATATAATTATCTATCCTATACTCATCTTCCTTAGGTTGTTCAAGTTTTCACTCTGAATGTCTTTTTTGTTCTATTCATTTATATTTTTTCAAAATGGTCATGAAGTATACAAAAAGAGCATGATAGGAGTGTTGATATGTAGAAATATTCTCTGTGTGTTTGTGTTTGTGTGTGCACGCATCTTTTCACATTCTCAAAAGGTTTCAAATACTTCAAATACTTGATTATATACTTCAAGGTATCTAATGAATGTATTCTAAAATATATGACTTTCAAGTCAATAACTGAACGAGAAAAATGAGGAGGAAGGGGGAGGGGGAGGGGAAGACAACAGGAAGGGGAGGAGAGGGAAAAGGAAGGGGGCAGGAGACCGAGACAGAGAGAGATTCTTTTAAAAATTCTTCCATTTTTCATTTCACTGAAAAGTTTATACTCTTTCTGAGAAACAAAGCATCCACTCTCCCCCTCCCATAGGATAAAATTTGCTGAGAATCTTCTTTGGGCCATCATGCTATGATTTCCTTAGCTGAGATATTTTACTCTTTTTGAACAGAAAATCATGTCTACAAGCTGTCACAGATAAAGTGCTGACAAATAAGTTGTTCAATTGCTCTTACAATGTATGAAAAGTAATTAGTGGTCTTTCTGCTCATTGAATTGTCAAATTATCTAATTTTTTTGGCATTTTAAGCAGACGATAGATGATAGATATATGATAGATGGATAGATACATAGATACATAGATCAACAGATAAATACATAGATTAATCTAGGCAATTGCTGTTAGATATTTTGGTGGTTTAATAAATGCACCTTATCTTCCTTAGTACTTGCCATATTTTTAATTAGGATGCTTTTCCAAATTATATACAATCTGCATTTACAACATTGTAAAACATTGCACAGCTTAAAAATAGGTTTTATTGAAGATTACAAAAGAAGCCAACAGAAAGGAAGCATGCATTCGTGACCCTGTTATTTATAATTATGTTAATTTTACTACTTCTAAGATATTACCATTAGGAATATCTAAGGCTCAGAAATTTTAACTGACTTATGACAGGACATCCGGTAAATGAACAATGGGCACAGGTTTAGTAATGTTTGGTGATTCTTTTTTTTTTTTCTTTTTCAGTGTATTTTGAAAAACAAGTGAGTCAAGAGATCTGTGTTCTAGAATTAGGACATCTTTATCTGGGACAATCTTCCAAATGTCATGTTGGAAATTCCGTTGGAATATTATACTTAGCTAATGCTAAAATATTAGACATATAATAATATTTTACACATGTAGGTCTGATTTATTTCACTAATGAGTATGGTCTCTAAATGCATCCATTTACTTATAAAAGCCTCAAGTTTATCTTTCCTTATAGCTGAGTAATATTCCCTTGTATAAAAGTACAACATCTTTTTTAGCCATTCTTTAATTGATGGGCATACAACAACCAGTGTTAATTTCCTATCATCTTTTTTTTTGGAATTCTGCATCATTTTTATTGTTTTCCTATTGTTTTGCTTTTGTTTTTATTTTTGTCTTTTTGGTATTTTCTCTTTAAAATGAAATGATATTTCCTGTATTACATTGTTATTATTTGTAGGCATTGTTCACTTTAAGACTGCAACAACCAATGGTTTGAATCAGATCCAGTGACAGTTGACGACTGCTCCCTTTGTTATGCTATTTTCCCTTTGTCCATTACTGATTTTCAGCTTCAGCTCCAGTGTACAATTCCCACAAAACTCTCTTTTAGATTACAATTAGCATTTCTTGCTTTTATTTATTGATTTTTCTCAAAAATCTTTCTCTGAAGTTAGTGAGGGAAAATAACTTCTGCATTATCCAGTTCACTCTTATCATGCAAGGGAGGTTTTTTGTTTTGTTTTGTTTTTTTGTGGTTGCAGTCATGATGCAACAATGTTTAGGACAAAGCCTCAGTATCAGAAAATAGAGGGGAAGAAGAGATTTACTGGAGATATTTACAAATCAAAGTTGAAGAACAAAATAAAACAGCATTGTACAAGCTTTACTTTTTGGAAAATTATGTTTGTTACCTCATTCATGTATTTCACAGATAGAGAAATCTGAGGTTCAGAAATTTTGACTGATTGATGTCGAGCGACCTAATAAGTTATTGCTAGACCCAAGTTTAGAATTGGGTCTCTTTATTCCATTTCAATGTTTATTTCTTCATATTAGCATTTTTGAAAGTAAACCCTGTTCATTAGAATCTTTCATTCTTTTGCTTGTAAAAATGCAGATGGTAGGCCCCTTCCAGTTTTTTCAGTTTTTTTCACTTCTTATATTTGAACCCATGAATGCCACGAACCCTTGAGGTTTACAGCCTCCTAATGTGGAAAAACTACCAAAAATACTGAGTTGTACAACATAAAAATCAAATCTAGCTCTTTATCATTTAAGTGCCAAATAGAAAATGCAAGAAATTGTCATATGAAAAGATTATCTTCTGTTAAAGCCTACAGGTAGAAAAGTGTGAGGCTTTCATCAGAAAGTAGATGCTTAATTTGAAAAAAATGAAACATTCAAGTAGCTAAAAAATAATGCAAGAAAATATAGTTTTTCATAGATCGTAGTGGGCTGTATACCAGTCTCTCTAGTTTGAACTTTATTCAGTTGATAAGGGGAAATTATTGAAGATATGTAGTAGAAAGCATCAAGTCAGAATTAGATGAAGATACACCTTCCAACAGTAATTAAAGTGGGATTAGATGAGTCATTATCAAACTTGCTTGCGGATGAAAAATATTTGAAATGCTAGATTAAAACTCATATTCCAGTTTCTTAAACTCAGAGATTGTAGTGCAAAGGATCATTCCAGGAACTGGTTATTTACGATAATTTTCTCAAATATTTCTACACTGAAGGTTGAGAGTTTCTGCTTCAGTGTGTCTTATTCCAGGCTTCTTTACCAATATTAGTGATTACCATGACATGAAGGGGTATGTAATGAATACAAGAGCACGAGCTGTATGTATAGCAGGCACCTTGCAAAGTCAAGCAAAATATTACCATGAAGGAATTTAGGCCTAGTTTTCCTCATGTAATATTTCAAGAGTAATAATTATCTGAATTCTTATGGCAGCTCTTTCAACTATTAAAGATTTTATGCAATTTTGGGGGCTTGCAAAGAGAACCAAACTGAACTTTTGATTAGATTTGACATGAAAGTAGCAAATGTGACCTCTCTGACCTTCCTTGGCTAGTCCAGTCCTGGGCATCTCAATTTCTGTAGTTTTTAAATTATATTTGTTTTATGATCAGCGTCAGATTTACATTCATTTCTATGGTGTTATGTATGTTAATATGTAATTTTTCACATCGCTTTATCTCTCAAAGTCAGCTAATAGCTGCATGAAGGAAGATTGCATTCTCTGTTTGAATCCTGATCTACTGAGGGAGTACATAACAAAGAAGGCTGGAGGATGACTTCTGAAGGCAGCAGATGTCAACTGTGGTCCTTTTGTTTTAGCGAGGATGACTCTTTTTGATTTTAAAAATTTAAAAAAACAAACAAAACAACAAAGAAAACAAAGTCTGTTTTTATTTTAAAAATTAAAAAGATAACAAAACAACAATGAAGACAAAATCAACGATGAGTCTTATACCTTACAGTAAAGATGTATTTGCTAATTGTCTATGAAGTGGAAAATATGAAATATGCTGTATTTTTATTAAAATTTCCTTATTTACATACATTTGTGCACATAGATCTTTTCTACTTTAACTTGCTTCTCATTCTGCCACATGGTATCTGCTTGTGTGTTGTGCAATGTTTCCACACACTTACTTTTCAAGCAGTTTCTCAGAGACATTCTACGAAGTGTACTTTTTTGCTCTTTTATGAGATTTCTTTTTTATAAAATAACAGATTGCTTTTTGGCTGTCCTTTAGATTTAAGAAGAAAACATTCATCACTACAGATGTTTGCATCATTCTGTTTATCTCAAGATTCTAACACAAAATTTTTAAAGTATTCCTCTCAGTCTTTCTTTTTGCCTTAATTTTATATTACAGAAAACTAGTTTTAAGTCTTTTCCATAGTTATCATCTACAGATTATTCTGAAGAAAACTGCCTTCTTATAGTAATTAGCATGACATGAAAATGTGTTACTCAGAGGCTCATAAACAAAACTTATTTGTCTAAGTGTCAACTAAATACAACAGAATAATTTGTATTATTTTAAATTAATGAAGAGTAATTAGGAATGTTGTCCATCAGCTAAAGTTAAATTTTGATTGTATGAAGGGGGCTTGCATGAAGAATAAAAATGTGTCCATTACTAGACTTCACATACTCACTATATGCCATAATAATAAATATATATGTATATTACATATTATCTCACTAGGTCTCACATTTGAATACCACTTTGCAGTTTATAAAACACTTGTATCTTCCCCATATCATTTGATACTTATACAATTTAATAAAAGTTTGATTAATCCTGGTTTTAAGTTTAAATGATGAGAAATGTTTTACTCAGTGTCATATAGCTAGAAGCTTAGGTGTCAACACTCCAGGCCAAGATCAGTTCTCTATTTCTACTCCTCCACTTTGCACCTCAGCTACTTCTAGTTACTTTCAAAACATTCACAACTGAATTTTTAGAAGGTTTGTTTAAATCATACTCAAATACTTACAACATACCTTTCAATACTCCCATAGCTTTGCACCTACAATGAAAAACTAAATTTAGAATTTTTTTCTTGTCTCAGAAAGAAATACCTCGCCTATTAGCAGTCATTCCTCACTCCTCCTTTGTATAGACCTGACAAAGTCTAATATATTTTTTGTCTCTGTAGATTTTCCTGTTTAGCACGTTTAACATAAATGTAGCCATACAAGCTTTTTGAGTTTGATTTCTTTCACTGAGCTTAATGTTTCCACATTTCATCTGTATTGTAGCTTTTATTGTATTTCATTCTTTTTTTATGGATAGATAATTACCTACAATATGGATATGTGACTTTTTTCCCCAGAGAAACTGTTGCTGTTCATTCACAAATGTCAGATTTCCATACATTTTGCACAGAATATAAGTTATTGGCTATTTCCATAACATAAATTTCTCCTTTATCTAATGATAGACCACTGGTATCTTTTGGATGGCCCTTGTTATGCACCATTCAATAAAGCTTAGTGGTAATGTCAGTCAAGGAACCCCGTCCTTTCTCACATGTGGCAGGCATGTGAACCCACTTCTGTCCTGGAAATACAAATCATGAGACTAAAGGCAGACAATGGGTGTGCCTCCATGTGACTTATTCCTTCAAGAATGCCTGGAGAATGCTGTCATGCAATTCATTTCTTCTCTCGTTTTCAGACTCTGCTGTGTTCCTAAGACTTTCCTGTAATTTTCCAATAAATTCTTTTATTTTTGTTTACTTTTTAAATATTTAACCAATACAATACATACAAATAAAAATTTAACTAATGGAAAGATAAATTCAAGAAGGTTTTGTATGTCCACTGCTAGGTGAACATTTGTGTTATTTCTACATTTTAGTTATTTTAAATAATGCTGGTATGAATATTCAACTGATTTTTCACTTATAATATATCCTGAACATTTTTCAAAGAACTATCATGTTCGCCTGGAAAAAAGAATGGTGTGTTCAAAGGCCAGTACAGTTTTGTACATGTGGCTTATTTGGTATCTCTAAAAATGTCCATATGCCTGCAACCAAGAAGTATTTTGAATCAGGAAGGTGAACGTTGATGTTAGAATTTTACAGGACTGTCAGATTCAGGGGGAACTTATGGACCACTTTAAATATTTTATCTTTTTCCCAAAACAAAGAAAAGCCACTGAAGTGTTTCAGTTAAGCTGCCAGTGTGATTTACTTCAAACTGTAGAGAAATCTCTGTGTATGTTACGGAGAGAAGACTGAGCAATAGCTAAAAAGTCTTATCGAGAGGTGATCTGATCATTACTTCAGAAAAATCAACTCTGTATGTTTGTTACCTAAAAATTGTTGCTTTTTTCTTTTAGTGAGTTTCATCTACAACTGTTACAAGTGCAGTGCCTTAAGATGTAATTTTCAAAATGCTCTTAAAAAGAGAATTATACTACTAATTTCTATTACCTTATTGAAAGGAACAATTTGTTCTTATATTGTTTGAACAGTTTTACATGCACATATCTTGTAATCTGAGCAAATAATTTGAAGATAGCAATATGCAATGTAATATCCATTGTTAATTTCATTTATGTTGTTTTAAAATTATACATTATTGTTTTTATTGGTTTTTCCTCTTTAAAAAATAAAACAAAATATTTACCCAGCCTACCTTGTTTGTGATACTTAATTCTTTGCACTATAAAGAGCATTTCATTGTATCTTTTGAATTCTATTACAGTGTTAGACTTAGGAAGAACATCACAGTTCTCATCTAATCTCTTAGCAGTCTACAAAAGAAAATGAAGAATCTTTTTCAACATCATACATCCATGTGAGGTACGCCACTTGATTTCTTCTCTTGTTTATTTGCCACTTGATTTCAACTAGAATATCCCTGCCATGACAACACTCTTCTTTCTCAACTAAATGTCTGTCATTCAGCAAGTATTTGTGGAATGTCTATTTGCTGCCAAGTATGGTGCAAAGAGAAATGGAGATTGTTAATGAAATAATTCTTTTTAGCTGAGTTTCTGGACAACAGTAAGAGTACATAGAGTTTCTATACACATGACACAGTGTAAAGTCCAGGAAGATTTAGATTTTTACCTTGAGACAAGGCATTTACTAATATCCCTTCCCCATAGTGTATTTGAATAGTACAACAACAATGTTTGTTGTGTGTCTTGTACAGTGCCTCAACATAGTAAGTACACAATAATGATAGGACAGAAATTATATTAAGGAATACTCAATAAGATGTCAGAGAAGAGAGAGATCAATATAGGCTGGAGTCACTGAATGAGGAATCATGGAAGGAAAGACTGTAAAAATTGGATTTGGCAGAAGAAACATTGTTCCCTATTTAGAGCTGCCAGAAATAGTCAAATTAGAGATAGCCAAGGAGTCTGTGGTCATTTGGTAGTAGTTCCTTTCTTCTTAAAATGGAAATCATAGGTTATTTGTAAAGTGAGTAATGAACAAAGTGTTTTGGGGTATGGAATTTAATTTATAACTTGGAAAAATGTAGGTGACTTTAGAGGAGTTATTTTATGAACTTTGAGTTCTTGGTTCAAATCTTCTCTTTCATAGACTTATCAGGTATAGTTTCCTAGGAAAAGGGAGTAATAAGGTAATAAAATTTTAAAAGCTATTACTATATCCTTTCTCGGGGCTGGGGATTTAGCTCAGCGGCACAGCACCTGCCCAGCAAGTGCAAAGTCATGAGTTCAATTCCTGGTACCAGGAAAAAAAAATTTAAAAGCTATTACTATATCTTTTCTCTGTACTGTGCAAAGTAGTGATATGAATTGGACCTCTTAGTATAGATTATTTTTCTACTAGAAGGAATATTTACTCACATAAAGCACATCAATACAAGCATTATTTGCCAGAGCAAACTGTGAGACCTTTGATCTTACCTCTTATAATCTAAATTATCACCATTTAAATTCCTTGTCTATCAGGCTCTTTAAGTGGTCAATGAAAATAATGTAGGTGTCTGGAATTTTCTGTCATTTGTATGCATTTCATAGAGAACTGAATGCTCATGGTGATTTCAAGAATAATAGGCAGCTCAGAACTTCATTCAGATAATACCAGTAAATATTGACCAACATTTGGAGTAGAATTTAAAGTAAGAAAGTTAAATGATTTTTAAAATTTATAGTGAGTATTTTGAATCAAGTAAGTATAAACAAATGTTATCTCTAAATATAAACAAATGTTATTTTTAATTTTGTGCCCTTTGGAAAATATTTAACCTGTGACTCTAAACTACTTTTTTTAAAAGAAGAAATAATAAAGTCACCTACACCACAGAGAGAATAATAAAGTAAGCAGCTTTTTAGTGGTAAATAACAAAGTTTTCTTTATAAATTATTAATTTGTAAATATTTTAGTGGACATGTGTAGTCATTTCCTAGGGCTACCATTATGATGTACCATACACTTGCTATATTTGTTTTTGTTTTTGTTTTTCTGATACCAGGGATCAAACTCACAACCTTGCGCTTGCTGGGCAGGTGCTGTGCCGCTGAGCTAAATCCCCAGCCCCCCACTTGCTATATTTGAATAGCAAAAAGGTATTTTCTCCTAGTTCAAAAGATGAATAGCTTAAAATTAGATTTTTAGTGAGACCATGTTCTCTTCCTCCCCTTTTCTACTTTCTCGTCACTGAAAATCCTTAGGATTGCTTGCCTTAAATGTGTATCCCTCTAATTTCTGTCTTTTCTTTGTATGGCCTTCCCCCAACAAGCATATCTTGGTATCTGTGTTCAAATTATTCTTTTGTTATAAGGATATTAGTCATAATGGATCTACAGCCCATCATAATTCACTATGACCACATTTTAAATTAAGAATATCAGCAAATACCTTATTCTCTAGTAGGTCATATTCACAGGTCCTGGGTTGACATTTGGCTTTAATTCAAAGAGAATACTAGGTAAACCAGTCTAGTGTGCCACAATCATTACTTTACAAAATTGCCTTAATTATGGAGGGTAGGATTTTTTTAATTACAGCTAAAGAAGGTAAACTTCAGAATGATTTAACAGCATTAGATAATATATAAATATCAGGGACAGTATTTTTAATTTAAGTGACAGGATTCCAAAACCATTTAGTGGTCCACCATGATTTTTCACCAACATTGTAGGAATATAAGAAATTTAAAATATGTTTGCCATGGCTGACAAGAGGAAATACTGCTTTTGAAATGCTGGGAAGATACACATAGTGAAGTTCAGCTACTAAGAAGTAAGGGGGAAACAAAGATACAAATGTAGGAAGGCTTGCTGAAGGAGAAGGCAACCAGATGAATTCCGGTATTAGGGGTATTTAGGAAAATAAACAGAGTTGACCCTTGAGCACAATACAGCTTATAGCACAGGTCTGAAAACCCCTCTATTTTGGGACAAGATATATCTTCTTGAATGAATAAGTCAAATTAGTGACTAGCTTACCAACTGCACTCTAGTATTCACCTGTCCTAAATCTCCTCTCACTAGGAGAAGGAGCCTGGAGAGTGAGATAGTCACAGATCTGAACAGTAGAGAAAGTGAAAGCCAGAGAATCATTTCAAAGGCATGGACAGAGTTAGGACTGTCAGGAAAGAAATGTACAAAAGCATTGTCCTGCTAGGGACTCAGAAACTTACTTTGAGAGATCTGCAGCTCAGTCAGTTAAAGGGTGAACAGTTCTTGTGACCAGTGTGATTGAGGGGAGGTGGAAAGACGGTGGAACAGTCTGAAAAGAGGCACTCTCTTACCACCCCCTAACATCACAGAGCACTCTGCTCCTGGGATATCCTACCTATTTCCTATTCTCCAAATGTCAAAGAGATTAGTAGCTGAAGCCACCCACCACTGGACAAAAGCTGTTGGGATCTGAGACCTTCGGCACCAATGAATGTGCAAGCTGAATAAAGATTTTTGTGGTGTATATTGAGAAAATTTAGTGCATACAGAAAGTCAGAAGTTGTAGGCACAAACAAGGTTGCAAAGTACACTTACCTGGAGTGGTATAAGAAAAGGAAAGATAAGAAATTTCAGGGATTATTGCAGAGGGAAGGGAGGGAAGATGGAGAAGCCCTTTTGGAAGTAAGTGGAAGACTGTGTACTTGACTAGCTACACTGTACCCTCCCCAACACCAACACAATTGAAAGTATCCAATCATAAGTCATAGGAAAATACCTCCACCTAGCCACAGCCATATGATCAGATTTCAAAGCAAAGTACTGTGAACAAGAAGCAGGCTTATCTGTCTGTTTGGATCCCAAACCTCTTCAGCTAATGGCATGAACCAGCTAATAAAAAGCAGATCATCTCAAAAACCAGTGGACCACCCATGATCCCAGACTCAACCACAGAACACTGGAGTTCACCAACCCAAAACAGGTGCAAATCAAAGTTTCAATATGTAAAAGTAAGAGGAAGAACATAGGGTTTGAACCTGATGGCACTAGTAATAGGACTGAGAATATCCTTTACTTTTGTGTTTTTCTATGCCTATGGTTTTATATTGCTGTTATTTCTCCTCATATTTCTTTTACAATTTTCAGCTGACATATATTTATCATATATATGTGTTTGCATATGTGAAATTTAAAAAAAAGAATTACAAAAAAAAAATTAAAGCTGGGCGTGGTGGCGCAAGCCTGTAATCCCAGCACTCCGGAGGCTGAGGTAGGAGGATTGTCATGAGTTTGAGGCCAGCCTGGGCTACAAAGTGAGCTCAAGGCCAGCCTGAACTGCATAGCAAGACCCTGCATCAAAAAGACAAAAAAAAAAAAAAAAAAAAAAGGAATGAAGTAGTGCTTTAGAATAAATAGTAGTGCTCGCTTCGGCAGCACATATACTAAAATTGGAATGATACAATGAAGATTAGCATGGCCCCTGCACAAGGATGGCAAGCAAATTCGTGAAGCTTTCCATATTTTTATTGTTTCTTACTTTAAAGAATTAATCTTACCAGGATATATGAATGAGATTTCTCTTTTTAGTTTTCCTGTAACTGCAGTTTTCTTCCCAATTAATTACCTTTCCAGCTCCACCCCCTTTTTGCCTTCTTGGAATTTGTTGTGCCAATAATAGCTGTCTAACTAGAGGACATAACACAGGAAGGATGCTTTACTTATAGGAGACCTTAGGGACATTACAGATATGAAATACATTGGATGGTTTTCAGTTGTTTGAACTGTGATGACATGGTAGCTGTTGCTCTTTGAGTGTGTATCACTTTATAAATACTGTAATATTTTTTTATACAGAGTAACAGATTTTAAGTAGGGTATATTGCCTAAAAATGTACATGCAGGTAAGTTGATATGTAAGAAAATGAAGAAAAGCTCATTTTCATGAAGTGACTTCATTGTATTTTGGCTATGCCTTGAATATCTATGAATGATTTTGAACAGAATCATGCTGCAGAGATTCTGTCTTGCCCCACTTCAATCTATTTGACTCTGGTTCCCTGAAGTTTAGAATTGGAAAACGTTTCTAGCAATGAATAAATTTAGTTTAACACTTGGGTAATGTGAATGATAATTTATTTAAAATCTGACTGTGGTTTTCAATTACTGTTGCCATTGTGATCATAATGACTTGTGGGATTCAAACGCAAAATATCAAACTTGCCTTTGTGCCTTTTTAGACCTCACAAATGAGTACATATGGAACTGAATTCAGGTGTGCTCCTTTGTAAAGTCCATAAGAAAATCGTATTTGGCAAACCTAACATGGGTAAGTGTTTTATTTACTGGAAACAGTTTTAAGAACTTTCATATTGAACTCATTTACTTTTCAAAACGACCATACAAAGTAACACTTTCAATGAAAGTAAGGAAGGAAACAATAACTTTCTCAAAATTACACAATTAGAAACAAATTGAAACTGAAGTTTGAACCCAGGTGGTGTAATACCACAGATTGTGATTTTTTTAAGGTGCAGGTTAGAGTTTATTAAATCAGGACTGGAGAAAGTACATCACAAATAGAAGCACGTGGCTCCCTAACTGAACTAAATCTAAGATTTCTGAAAATCACCTGCTAATTCCACATCTTTCCAATTTCAGGCCTAATGGCACAGTGACCTGTCAGAAGAGAGAAGGAAGTCTTGGCTCGGTTTTGTAATGATTTTTGCATAGTTTTCAAAGCCTGGCCAAAGGTTTATTGTTGAGTCTTTATAGTAGTCACAGCTACAACTAGAAAGATGGCTGTGACATCGCAGCCCTAGGTCACGATTCTGATGCACATCAAAAGCTGGGAGCTCTGGTGGGTCCTGGATGAGAGCAGAACAGACCATAGGCAACGGTAAGCTTTGTGTCTAGTCAACCTGTCGCTACCACTGGGTTCTCACAGGTCTTAGAAAGGAGCTTTTCTTTGAAGACTGTTTCTGTAGATACTGAGGCTAAAACTTTTAATTATCAGGGACTGCATTGGTTGAAAGGGAGCCTTCAGAGTCACAGGGTCAGGAGTTATCATTGTGGTCAATATAAGTATGAGAAAGCCCAACAATTGTGATGGACAAGAGGACCATATTGAAGATTGAACCTACAACCTTTGCACTGAGCAAAAATTCCCCAGATCTCATTTTTTGGTTTGACATAGGACTTATATTGCCTGGATTGGGCTCAAACTTGGAATCCTCCTGCCTCTCTCAGGTTTGGGATTATAGCTGTATGCCAACATACCAGGCTGTGACTTTATTTTAATTTTTACTTTTTGTATTTTTTGGTTTTTTTCTCCTGTACCAGGAGTCAAACTCACAACCTTGCCCTTGCCAGGCAGGTGCTGTGCCATTGAGCTAAATCCTGGGCCCTGCTATTTTTTAATTTTTAATTTTTTTCAGGCTGTAACTTTAAACGTTGATTTTACTGGCAACCGTGGAAACAGTCTGTAGCTACAGGTATCTATGGAAATTATCTATACAGCAAAATATTAAAGTATTCCAGTCAGTTGTGCTAGAAATTTCATGAGTATTTTATAGATCTCTTAATTTTCCAGCTCAAGAAAATTTTTTCCTTTTTTAATTCATGTTGCAAATGACTGCTACACTTTCGATGTGTAAATGCTGACTATATGAATGTATATTTACATGGAGGTTGCCTTTTTCACTCAAATGTTAGAAGAATAGGGAATAAAATTCATAGTTATTTTAGCTGTCAATAAATAGAATAAATAGTAGTTTTCTTGGGCACTGTAGTGCATTAACTAATGGTCAATTTGTAACACCCAGCAGAATTGAATCAGTGAGGGTTTGGTTGTGGAAGGCCCACCTGAGGATTGTTGCTACTAGCAGAAAAGGAGAACTGCAGGGGAACATGATGTGCTATTGATTCTGCTGGAGAAGCTTGCTATGTTGGTTTTCCTGATAAGAACTGAGCTGCTCTTATCTTCAGAGGACCTTGGGTCCTCGCTGTCTCCAAGGCTGACTGCAGTACTTTAAGGGGAGCTCTAGTCCTTACCTTGACTTTTGCTTCCTGGCTCTAGTGCAGGTTTGTTAGCCTGCTAGCAAGGATCCTTTGTCCTACTGGTGCAGACTTTCTAGCTTCTGCCACTGACCACTGGGGCTTCCCAGTGTAAACCCTGGATATAGACTTGCATGAGACCTTTTTGTGGATTCTAGACCTTCAGCTGAACTCTAAGCTCATAGAAAAAATTGCCATGGGCTCTCGGGCTTCAGCTAGACTTGTGCAGGACATCGCCATGGGATCAGCTAGATTCTTTAGGAGTCTAGTGCATGGAGAGATTTCTTGCACTCTTTTCATTTGACTTTTTGGGTGAATATTATAAAGTAATCCTATAAATTTTGTGTCTTGCATTAAAGCAGTTTGCTTGCAAACTCTAACTACAACAAGCATGTCAGTAAAACATTTACCAAAAATTATTTATAGAAAATTGAAAAATAAGCTTTCTATCAGCATACTAATTGGTCCTGTCATCTTTCCCACTTCCATCAATTTGAAATTAGTTTTTCATTCCTCTTCTTCTTTTGCTTGCCACCAAAAATAACCTCTAAAACACCTTTTGCACCAAACTTCCACTCCATATATAAACATATCAAAAAGTCTAATCAATTTTCATTCTTTCATTTGCTATTTTTTCTCTCCTATATGAACTATACTCTAGCTTTTCTTCCTCCTTTTTCATTCTCTCATCCTCTACATTGCAGTCTAATTGCCACTACTATTATATTGCAATACATATGTTATTGAAAAATAATGAAATTGTTAAGAGAAGTTTGAAATTACGTGATTAATATATGGGTGGTTCTATATATGATAATATAACTAGTAGTGGTTCTCTCCTTGTAATATCAGCACTGGGACTGCTCTACTTATGTTGAGTAGGTTGAAGAGGTATACAGTTACCAAAATATAACTAAAGCAAAGAAAAAAGAGATTACCACAATAGGGGCAGAGGATTTCTACCATAACTGATCCTTATTTCTCTCCATAAAAACACTAACATAAGAAAACAATACAACAAGATGGTTCCACAAAAGTTTAATTCCTCAAAAGCTGATCTCAAAGGCACTAAAGTAATGTCAATGGTAAAAATATGAAGCACCAGAAGAAAAAGTAAAAAAGGACAGATTAGTGATCAGAAGGAAAATACAGCCTCTCGGAGATACAGAATCTAAACATCTGGAAAATAACAACTTGACAAAGAGCAAAAAAGAAGTAGATCTCTAGAAATTGGGAGAAGGGTGACAGGAAAATTAGAAATTAGAAAAAAGCTGACATTGCAGCAAAATGCAGAGCAAAGAATGAAGCAGTCTGAGAACTTAGCCTGGCTCCTGGTGAGGGCAACCTGTCTCCAAAGACACAAGGTAAAACCCCAGGGTTGCAAACTCCAGACTGAAGCAATGGACTGGGCCAGTAGTGGTTGTTCTAAGAAAATTGTGTGGCTATTATAAATGTCAAAAGCAGCATGACATTTTACTCCAAAAGTGACTCCTATCATATGGCAGTCTACATTTGGAGAAAAAATACAGTGTAGTCCCTGTCATCTTGCCAGAGAAAGTTTGATTAGTTATCATTTCTGAAAGTGACTGATTATTTAAGACTGAACCACATAGCCAACTTAAAAGACATTTGTTTTAGGGTTTACAGGGTTAGCCACCCACAATGATTAGTTGAAATACGGACACAGAAATCAGTCATAGAGAAGGTGCATGCTAGACCTAGACTAGTAGTGAAGTTTAATTTTTAGGCCTGAAAGGACACAGGGCCATGTCTTCCATGGTAGGAAGCCATGTCCTGTGTCTAAGGCTTTCTGAGAAGCCTGAGTCTGAAACTACTAACATTAAGTGCAGAAGAATGATTATTTGTTTACCATTCTGCTTACACCAAGCACATATCAGAGGTCTGATCACATTCCCCATCTATCAATATGAGCAAGGATACACTTCAGCTTGTATGGTTTCCACAGCTTGGGGAAAATAGACGGAAAGACTTCTGGAGCAAGGAGGACACCTCACAAACCAAGAGACTGACTTAGTGGATTTCAAAACTGCAGATCCTGGAAGGAAACCTATCATTCAGAAATACAAGGAGAATTTATTTTTTGTCTCCTTTCTTTCTCTTTTCTTTCCTTTCACTACTTTTTAGGGCTTTGGGAGGTTTCTTTCTTTTTTAATCTTTTTTCATATTGATTTTTAAAGTATTTTTGTCTTTTAACTTTTTTTCTTTGGGTTTTTTAACTTTAAAATGAAGAAAAAAACAGAATTTCAAAATTAGATTTTAGGACAGTAAAACTAATATATACATTGCATATTGATCTTCAGAGGAGTTACTCAGGGTACAAGTTATGGGCACTATTTTCCAAAAAATATTAACTCAAACCATTCTTTTAAATGAACTAAGAGCAACTATCAGTACAACCATGTTAGCAATCTTGTTCATATATATATATATAATTTTGTTTTCCCTTTTACCTTTCTTCCTTACCCCTTTCTCCATCACAGTGTTGCTTTTCTTTTGAACATTTTCTTCTGAATACAAAATATCTACTGTTTAATTTGGATCTTACATACTCATTCAGTTTCTCACACTGGTGGGACTATATAATGTTTACACATGTGTGTTTGATTTATTTCACTTATAAGTATGATCTCTAGTTGCATTATTTACCTATAAAAGTCACAAGTTTATCCCTCTTTATGGCTAAGTAGTACTCCATTACATGAAACTACCACATCTTTTTTTAATTTTAAAAATAAAAGGAGGGAAACATTAACAGACAGACAACATTTTACAAAACAGCTAAAGAGTAGTACAGACAATACACAGTTACAAACAAAGTGGTAGGAAATTAACAATGCTTGCTGTATTACATATCAATATCTTCAAAGTGGTTTCTCATGAAAACAGATAGAGTCATGCAATATTGATCAATCAAGGATATATTGACAGTTTCTTTCAGGAAAGAAATGGAAGACAGTAGAACAACTATGTTAACTGTCCTGTATATGCATACATACAACATTTCTCCTTCTTTCCCTTCTCTTTTCCCCCATCCCAGTTGCCCTTTACCCATGAGTGTTTTCCTACCGTTTCAAAATGTCTATCATATCTCCTAGTTTAAATTAACTCTTTCAGATTTTACACTAGTGAGACAATGCAGTGCTTGCACATGCAGGTCTGATTTACTTGACTTATCAGTATGGTCTCTAGTTCTGACCATTTGCCTATAAAGGCCTCAAGTTTATCTTTCTGTATAGCTGAGTAATATTCCATGATATAAAAGTACTACAAGTTTTGTATTCCATCCTCGGGGGGTGAACACTTATTTGGGTTGCTTCCACAATTTAGCAATTACAAATTGTGCTGCTATGAACATAGGTGCACATATATCGCTGTGATATGATGTTTTCAGATCTTCTGGGAAAATACCGGAAGGGGGATAGCTGGGTTGAATGGGACCTCTAGACATAGTTTCCTGAGGAATCTCCAAACTGATTTCCACAGTGGTTTCACCAGTCTGCATTCCCACCAGCAATGCAAAGGGGTTCCTATTTCCCCACAGCCTCGCCAGCATTTGTTATTAGTTGATTTCTTATGCTAGCCATTCTTACAGGGGTAAGGTGGAATCTCAATGTGGTTTTAATTTGCACTTCTTGAATGACTAATGATGTTGAACATTTTCTCATGAATTTATTTGCCATTTGTATTTCCTTATCTGAGAAGTGTGTATTCATCTCAGCTATCCATTTTTGGATCAGGTCTTTGAATTTGGGGCTGCTGATATTTTTGAATTTTTTATATGTTCTAGATAGAAGTCCTTTGTCTGAGGGACAGTCAGCTAAAACTTTTTCCAAGTTTATGGGTTTTCTTTTTACTCTGGTGGTGATTTCTTTAGATGTGCAGAAGCTTTTCAGTAGGATGATATCCCAGTTGTTGATTCTTTCAAGTGTTTCACATACAGTTTGGTTTTTGTTCACAAACTCTCTGCCTACCCCTATGTCTTCAAAGTTTTGACCTACTTTCTCTTCCACTAGATGTAGTGCTTCTGTTCTAATTTTGAGATCTGTGAATCATTTTGACTTGAGTTTGGGACATGGTGATAGACTTGAGTCTATTTTCAGTCTTTGGCAGTTGGCAAGCCAAGTTTTCCATCACCATTTATTAAAGAGGCTATCGTTCTTCCAATGAGTTTGTTTGGCCCCTTTATCAAAGATTAGGTGGCTGCGTGTGTTCTTGCTTGTGGCTGTGTCTTCCAGTCTGTTCCACTGATCCTCAGGTGTGTTTTTTAGCCAGTACCAGGTTGATTTTATGACAGTAGCTTCCGAGTAGAATTTCAGGTAAGAGATTGTGATTCCACCTGACTTCTCCTTGTTGTCCAGGATTCCTTTTGTGATTCTGGGTCTCTTCTGGTTCCAGTTGAATTTAAGGGATGTTTTCTCAAGATCTGTGAGGTATGCTGATGGTAGTTGAATGGGAGTTGCATTGAATCTGTACCGCAGTTTTGGAAGTATGGTCATTTTCACAATGTTGGTTCTTATCTATGAGCAAGGAATATTTTTCCACTTACTGAAATCTTCTTTGATGTCTTTTTTCAGAGTTCTACAGTTTCCATTGAATAGATCTTTTACTTCTTTTGTTAGATTGATTCCTACATCTTTCAGTTTCTTGGATTTTATTGTGAAAGGTAAGGATTCCTTAATTTCTCTCTCAGTCTCTTTATTATTTGTGTATAGGAATTGACTTGGTTACTTTTTTCTCACTGCTGGGACAAAATACCTGATGCCCAAAATTAAGGAGGAAAATGTTTATTTTCTTACAGTTTGTGGAAGGTTTCAATCCATACTTGGCAGATTATAAGGCAGAGTGGCACATTGCAGAGGGCTGCATCTCAGGGCGGCAGCACACAGCTAAGCCGCAAGCACACAGCAAGGTGGAATGGGGGAGGAATGCCTCAAGCAGCTTCTTTCTCTCCCTTACATATGCAAACTATCCACCCCAGGGAGGGTGTAGCTCTCACACCCACAATTATTCAACGCGAAAAGCCTGCCCTGTGACCTCATGAGGCTTTGGAAGGGACACACAGACATAAACCATAACATTCCACCCCTGGACTGCCAAAGATTCATGCCCATCCCTTTATACAAACAGCATTTAGTCCATCTGCAAGAGTTGCCAAAGTCCTAACAGTTTCAGCATTGCTGAACAGTCCAAGTCCCAAGTCTCCTCCGAGATGTAAGGTCAACTCTTAGCTGTGAGCCCCTGTACAAATGAAAAGTTAAACACTTCCAACATTCAATGGCACAAAATAAGCAGTACCATTCCAAAAGTTACAAACAGGGGGACACAGAGCATTGGGACCAAAGCAAGTCCAAAATCCAGCAGGGCTGACGTTATGTCCTTTAATTCCACATGTGGCATCTGAAGCAACTTGTGGCACATTGTGAGCTCCAAAGGGCTTGCATGAGTCCACCCCTGTGGCATTTCTGGTGATTACACCTTTCACGGCTTCTCCCTTAGGCCCACTTTGCTCCCTCCTTCCAGCTTCCCTTAGATGATCCATGGTCCTGGCTTTTCTAAACTTCTGAGGTCTCCAGGGCACCTTTTGCTTCACACTCACAGCCTCACACATTGCCCTCTCAGGGGCACACTGCCTGGCCTCCCAGGCCTTCTGAAATCTGGGTGGAAGCCTCTTTAACCTCAGAACTCTTGCATTCTCCACGCACTTAAAGCCAGGGCCAAGTGGATGATGCCAAGGTCTGCTGCCACGTGGAGCAATAACCAAGTTTTCCTCTCTCTTGGCCACAGGGGTCAAGTGCCTGGATCACTGGGCACTCTGAATCCAATTCTGAGGAGTAGGTTTTCTATGCTGCCGCCATTCTGGAACCTGGGGCGGCCACCACCACCATTCTGGAACATGGTGCTCTGAGGCTTCCTTCTCAAGGCAAGGTCTTTCACCTTTGCAGTTTTAAAGCTGCAAAGGGTGGAGACTTGCTGCTTATGATGCCCTCAGGCCATCTTTTCCATTCTCCTGTTCCTTCTCAGGAATGGCGATCTCCTCAGCTCCACCTTTGCAGTCCACAGCTTTACTGGAGCTTCCTTTCTGGCCAAACTCACATTTTAAATCATCTTGCTGCGCTCTTTGTTCTTGATTCTTGATATAAATCTGGCTAAAAGCCCCCAACAATAGCCATGCCACTGCCTCACCGTTTGACTGCCTTGATATTTCCTTTGCCAGATTAGTCAGTCCACTGCCGCCCTTAATCTCAGTCTTAGGCAAAGTCTCTGGACATGAGCAAAATGCAGACAAACTTTCTGCCAAGCCATAACACACATCATCTGGAGTCCAACAACCAATGCAGTCCTTCTTCCCAGCAGAAACCTCCCGAACCCGTTCTTTACTGGCAAGTTTTCTGTCAGCTTTCTGGTCGTCTGAACTCTTACCAGAATCTCCCAAACAGAACAACCTAAGGCTTTCTAGCACTTCTCTTTCAGTCGACATCTCCGAACCTTTCCAAACACTCCCCACAAGCCATTTCTAAAGGCTCTTGAACCACATGGTCAGGTATAGTCACAGCAAAGACCGCACTCCTCTGGTACCAAATTCCATCTTGGTTACTTTATTCTCGCTGCTGGGACAAAATACCTGATGCCCAAAATTAAGGAGGGAAAGGTTTATTTCCCTTACATTTCATGGAAGGTTTCAATCTGTGCTTGGTAGATTATAAGGCAGAGTGGTGCATTGCAGAGGGCTGCATCTCAGTGCAGCAGCACACAGTTAAGCCGCAAGCACACACCAGGGCGGAATGGGGGAGGAATGGCCTCAAGCAGCTTCTTCCTCTCCCTTACATATGGAAACTATCCACCCCAGGGCGGGTGTACCTCTCACACCAACAATTATTCAACTCTAAAAGCCTTCCCCATGACCACATGAGGCTTTGGAGGGGACACACAGACATAAACCATAACAGGAATGCTATTGATTTTTGGATGTTGACTTTATATCTGGCTATACTGCTGAATTTTTTGATGAATTCAAGGAGTATTCTTGTGGACTTTTTGGGGTATTCCATGTAAAATATCATGTCAGCTGCAACTAGTGATAGTTTTACTTCTTCCTTTCATATCCTTATTCCTTTTATTTCTCTCTCTTCTCTAATTGCTCTGTTTACTGGTTCCAGAACTATATTGAACAGGAATGGTTACAGTGGATATCCTTGTCTTGCTCTGATTTTAAAATACAAGCTTTCAGGTTTTGTCCATTTAAAATAATGTTGACTGTTGGATTGTCATAGATATCATTGATCAGGTTAAGGTAAAGACCATCTATTCCTCTTTTCTCTATAGTTTTTCTTATGAGTGCATGTTAGACCTTGTCGAAAGCTTTTTCTCCATCTATTGATATGATGATGTGGTTTTTGTCTTTGGCTCCATTGATATGGCATATAACATTGATAGATTTGGGAATATTGAACCAACTGTGCATTCCTGGAATGAATCTGACTTGGTCGTGATGTATGATTTTCTTGATAATTTGCCGCATTCTATTTGCTAGTATCTTATTGAGTATCTTTGCATGTATATTCATTAGGGAGGTCAATCTGTAGTTCTCTTTCTTGGTTCGGTCTTTCTCTAGTTTTGGAATCAGTATGATGCTTGCATTCAGAAATGAGTTAGGGAGAATTGTCCTTTTCAATTTCATTGAAGAGTTTGAGGAGGGTTGGTATTAAATCTTCTTTGAATTTCTTGTAAAATTCAGCTGTGAATTCATCAGGGCCTGGGCTTTTCTTTGTTGGTAGGTTTTTAATCACCTTTTCTATGTAATTAATAGATACTGGGTTGTTCAGGAATTTTATATCTTCTTGAGTCAATCTTGGTAATTCGTACATATCTAGGAATCTGTCCATTTCTTCCTAATTTTCCATCCTATGGGAGTAAAAATTTTCAAAGTAGGTATTAATGATCTTCTGGATTTCTGTGGTATCTGTAGTAATTTCATCCATTTCATTCCTTATTACATGAATTTGAATTATTTCCTTCCTTTTCTTTGTAACGTTGGCTAGGGTTTTATCAATTTTATGTATTCTGTCAAAGTGCAAACTCTTTGATTCATTTATTTTTTTGAGGGTTTTCTTTGTCTCAGTTGCATTAATTTCTTCCCTAATCTTTATAATCTCCTCCTTTCTTTGGGCTTAGGGCCTGACTTGTTCTTCTTTTTCTAAAAGTTTAAGATGAAGCATTAGGCTACTTATTTGTTCTCTATTTTCTTTCTCAGTTGAAATTGAGGTATAGTTTTGCAGGGCACATCAGTCTTGGTGGGAAGCTGTTCTGTCTCAGGAGCTATAATACTTCACTCTAAGCTCTTCTCGATTAGATGGTTTGTGCTGAGAAGTCTGCCATGATTCTGATGGGCTTTCCTTTATAGGTAATCTGTTTCTTTTCTCTAGTGGCTTTTAATATTCTGTTCTTTTGCTGGAGATCTGGGAACCGGACTATTATATGTCTGCGTGTAGTTTCATTTTGATTGTTGTTGGATGGAGTTGTATATGCCTCATTTAACTGTATATCTGGTTCTGTTTCCATACTTGGGAAATTTTCTGCTGTTATTTCTTCAAATATTCTTTTTATGTCAGTTGTGTTGCCTCCTGCTGTTTTGTTGACTCCTATAAGTCGTACATTTTTCCTCTTTGCCTCATCTTGCAGCTGTTGAATTGACTTTTCGTGGATCCTTGTTGATTTTACAAGATCCTTTCCTTCATGGTCGGTAGCTGCCATGCTGTCTTCAAAGTCTGAGATTCTATCCTCAGCTTCATTCAAGCGGTTTTGGCAGCTTTCAATGGAAGCTTTGTTTTCCTGGAAGTCTCTTTGAATCTGGTTCATACATTCTAAGTCCTTTCCATATTTTTCATTTAACACTTCTGTCCATTGACTTTGTTGTCCTATTTCCTTTTTTTTTCCTCCTCTGTCCTATTTTCTTACATGTGTCTTCTTCAAACTTTTTGAGCAGTTCCTTCATTACTATTGTCATTTCATTTTTTTCCTGAGAGATTATTTCTGATCTCATCTCTTCTCTGGCCTTATCGATTTGTTTCTGTACTTCCACTGCAATCATTTCAGCTATTTCAGGCATGTGTTTACCATGTTCTCTCCTATGTCGATATCTCCTGCACTCTTTCTGAGTGAGGTGAAGTTCTGGGATTGTTTCAGTCCTTCGTTTTGTCATGTTTGCTTCCTGATGCAGAAAGGTCAGTTTCTCTCTTCAGTGGTTTCACAGCAAATGCTCTGGTGTCCCTAGATCTCCTATTGGTCAGGTTTGCCCCTCAGTGAGTCCTGAGAAGCACTACTTAGTCTGGGGTTTTCTGGCAGTTGTTGATTTGTATCTAGTTATCCCAGGTCTCAGATATGGGCATTGGTGTCAGCTGATGGCAGACCATCTGATCCAGCATCCCCTTGCAGTTTAGGGCATATGCATAGCCCAGTCTCGGGTTGCACTGGTGTGACAATCCCTGTCCAGTGGACCTATGTCCCCAGGCAGTTCAGGGTACAGGCAAAACCCAGACACAAACTGCAGGTTTGACATTTTGTGAACCACCAAATTCTGTGTCTCCAGTCACTTCAGGACACATATAGGCACCGGATGCATGCCGGACGGGCAGCAATCACAGACTGCCTTTCCTTGCAACCCCCTATGGGGTCTGGGTGCAAATAAAACATGAACTCGAACCACATGACCAGCAGCTCTTTGAGCACTTGGCACAAGGTGCATGCGAGGTGGGGGGCACATGCATCCCTCCAGCTAGAGCAGTCCCTGTGGCTTCTGAGTGAGGACCTCCTATCTACTGCAGGTGCCCGGAGGGCAGGACAGCCACATCTTTTATACCCATTCCGTAGTTGATGGTCATTTTGATTGTTTTTAAGATTTAATTATTACAAATTGTGCTGTTGTAAACATGAAGGCACATATATCATTGTGTTATGATGCTTTTAAGTCTTTTGAGATAGTAGGACTTCTAATCCTAGTTCATTGAGGACTCTCCGCACTGATTTCCATGATGCTTGCATCAAGCTACACTACCACCAAGAGTAGAGAAGGGTTTGTTTTCCCCTACAACACATCCAGAATTTGTTGGACATTTTTTCAGATATTTATTTGCCATTTATATTTCTTCATCTGAGAAATGTGTATTAATCACAGATGCCCATTTTTTTATTAGGTCTTCAATTTGGGGGCTAACTTTTTTTTAAAAAAATTCTTTATATTCTCAATAAAGGGGTTTGTCTCAGGAACAACTGGCTATATAATTTCCCATTCTGTGTATTGCCTTCTCATGTTGTTAGTGATTTCTTTTGTTGTGCAAAACTATTTAGTAAGGTGAAATCCTAATTGCTTAATCTTTGTAGTATTTCTTGTGTGGTCTGGGTTCTACTTATGAAGTCTTTGCCTATACTTATGTCTTCAAGATTTCTGTCTACTTTCTCTTCCAGTAGATTTAGTGTTTATATTTTAATATTTATATGCTTGACCCATTTTGACTTTAGTTTAGTGCATATTGATTAGCATCAGTCTATCTTTAATCTTCAGCCTGTGGAAAGCCAGTTTTCCCAGCACCATTTGTTAAAGGGACTGTATTTCTTCCAGTGAACATGTTTAGCCCCTTTGTTAAAAATAAGGTGACTGAGTATGTTTGAAGTTGCATGTGCATCTTCTGTATTCCACTGATCCTCAGGTCTATTTTTTTGCCAATGCCATGCTGATTTTATCACAGTAGCTTTGTAGAATGATATCAAGTCAGGGATTTTTATACCCTCCTGACTTGCCATTGTTGCCCATAATTGTTTTTGCTATTCTAGATCTCTTCTGGTTCCAAATGAATTTGAGGTGTATTTTTTCTAGTTCTGTGAGGTATGCTAATGGTATTTTGATTGGGATTGCTTTAAATCTATATAAAAATTTGGAGAGTATGGCCAAATATTTTCACTGTTGTGTCTTCTTATCCATGAGCAAGGGATGTCTTTCCACTTTCTGATATTCTCTTACGTCTCCTTTGTCAGAGTACTGTAATTTTCAGTGTATAGATCTTTTACTTCTTTTATTAGATTGATTCCTAAGTACTTTATTTTTTGGGGTGTTATTGTAAAGGGTGTGGTTTTCCTAATTTCTTTGTAAATGTGTTGGTTGTGTACAGAAATGCTATTGATTTTTTAATGATGAATTTATATCCAGCTACACTGCTGAATTTGTTCATTAAATCTAGCAGTTTTTGGTGGAGCTTTTGGGTCTTCTACGTAAAGTACAATGTCATCTCCAAATAATGATCATTTAACTTCTTCCTTTCCTATCCTTATTTCTTTCTCCTGTCTAATTGCTTTGGCTAGTGTTTCCAGAACTATATTGACTAGGAGTGGTAATAGTGGGTATCCTTCTCTTGTTCCTGATTATAGAGTGAAAACTTTCAGTATTGAACATGATGGTAACTGTTGGTTTATTGTACTTTACTTTTATCAGATTAAGGTAAGACCATCTTTTCAAATTTTCTGTAGGGTTTTTAACATGAATGGGTGTTAGTCTTTGTCAAGTGCCTTTACTGGATCTATTGAGATGGTCAAGTAAATTTTGTCTTTGGTTCTCTTAATATGGTATATTATGTTTATTAATTTTTGTATGTTGATTCATGCTTGTATACCTAGGATGAATTGTACTTGTTTGTGGTGTATAATATTCTTGATAACTTGTTGCATTCTGTTTGCTCATATCTTATTGATAAGTAATTATGTTCTTTAGAGAGACTGGCCTGTAGTTTTCATTTTTAGTTGGTTTTTTGTTTTGTTTTGGAGTCAAAGTAATACTTGCTTCCAGTAATGATTTTCAAAGTGTTGACTCCCTTTCAATTTCCTTAAAGAGTTTCCATATTAGTGCCTTTATTTCTGCTCTAAATTTCTTGTAGAATTCAATACTGAACCTGTCAGGACCTGGGTTTTTTCTTTGTTGGCAAGTTTATAATAATTTCAATTTCATTAGCTGACATCAATTTATTTAGAATTTTTACATCTTCTTTTTCTAGTTTTGGAAATTTGATTGTGTAAGGAATCTGTTCATTTCTTCTTTGTTTTCTTTGTGCTCTTGTTTGTTCTTTTCTTTTACCTCTTTTTAATTCTGTTGGTTTCCATTTGCTCCTTGATAAGATGCTTTACCTCACATTTCTATACTTATCATCTTCCATTCTTATTTTTGAATTTTTATCTCATTCTTCCATTCCCCATCCCTTCTATCTTTACTCATATAATAATTAATCTTTATTAATTTCTGCACAATTAATTCTATATAATTACTTTAGAATAATTTTCTTTTGTTAGTGCAGGTAAAGTTACTGCATGTAGTAAATACCTAACTTATTTCAATATTGGGCTTGTTTTAATGTTTCTACCATAATTATAGCTCTCTTTTCTGTGGTTAAGAGGGGGTCATTGTTCATATTTTTGTCCTTGATATCACTAATATTGCTGATTTACATGCTACTAACAGGAAAGCATAGTAGTTTCTATTAACAAGTTTTATCTGTATGGTGATATCTGGATTGTTTTGTCTTGTTACCCACTCTGTTGTCCAGTCTGGTAGAACTGTATTCTGAGATAATTATACTGCATGCTCCACTTTCATATTAATGGAGATGGTCAAATCTTAGGGCAGAGCTTATAGGTAGCCACTCCCAGAGTTTATTATTGAAAATCATCCACAAACTAAGAGATATCCATATTAGAAAAAAATCTTTTGACTTTAAGTTCCCACAAACCTCAGAGCAAACAAACAAAAAATACAATAGAAATTTGAAAAGACAAAGCAATGAAATGTCTCCAGAAATGCTTGCCTGTCCTCAAAATGATCTATGAGACCACAAGGGAGAAGTCAAAAGTCTCACAGCTTAACTATTTGAAATGATAACAGAGGAGATGAAAAACGGAACAATAATAGACTCTGAGAGCTCACAGAAATTTAACTTAGTCGATAATGGACTTAATAAATAAAACTATCAGAAACTTTACAGAAGAAATGATTAAAAACTATATGAGCTAAACAAAATAATAAAAACATAAATGACCAATTAAGCAATGAATTTTAGTCAATTAAATGGTACTAAATATAAATTTAGAAGATTAAAACTATTAAAAATGTGAGCATGAGTGATTAATGTGAGGACAAACTGTCAGCTGTCAGCTACTAAGTACTCATATGTACCTTGAAAAGAACAAGAGACTATGAAAAATTAATACAGCAGTACAGATGGTGCAAACGATATGAATCTACAAATAATTGGAATTAGTAAGAAGACAAAACACACAGCCTAAAAAACTTGTTTACAGAAATACTAAGAAAAAACTTTCCAAATATGAGGAAAAATATACATATACATAAATGAGGCATGCAAATATTATCTATGATCATAAAAGAACTTCCACACTACACATGATTAGTCAAAATTCCATGTTTTATATTCTCCTGTTCCTTCTCAGAAATGGAGATCTCCACAGCTCTACCTTTGTAGTCCACAGCTTTACTGGAGCTTCCTTTCTGGCCAAACCAACAATGTTTTAAATAACTTTTCTGGGCTCTCTGCTTCTTAATTCTCAACACAAATCTGGCTAAAATCCCCCAACAGTAGCTGCGACACAGTCTCAACATTTGACTGCCTTGAAATTTCTTCTGCCAGAATAAGTAACCCACCACCTTTAATCTCAGCCTCAGGAAAAGTCTCTGTACAGGAGCAAAATTCAGGCAAAGAATTTCCCAAGTCATAGCACACATTGTCTGGAGTCCAACAGCCAATGCAATACTCATTCTGAGAAGAAACCTCCCAAGCCTGGTCTGTACCAGCAGGACTTCTATCAGCCTTCTAGTCTGAGCCCTGAATAGAATATCCCATGCAGAACTCTCTAAGGTGTGCCAGCTCTACTTTTTCAGCAAGCATCTCCAAAACCTCCCAAACTCTTCCCACAGTCCATTCCCAAAGGCTCTTGAACCACACGGTCAGGTATAGTCACAGAAATGATCCCACTTCTCTGGTACTAAATTCTGTCCTGCTTAATTTTCTCTCATTGCTGAGGCAAAACACCTGATGCCCAAAATTAAGGAAGGAAAGGATTATTTATCTCACAGTTTGTCAAAGGTTTCAGTCCATAATCAGCTAGCTCCCGAGCAGGTGGTGTGGCAGAGGGGCAGCTGTTCATGGGAGTGGAAGGCAGCAAAATAACAAGAGGAAAAAAGGGGAAAGAACAAGCCTCATTTCCTTCCTTATATTGTATGTAGGCTACGGCCCCTTAGGGTGGGTGTAGTACTCACACTATTTCCACGCTCTCTGTTTTCACAGGATGAGGATGTTTGCAGAGTAAAGGCACTGGCCCCCATGCTAATTTGCTTAGCTGAATATTTAAGCTTCTTAAATTGACACAATATATCAACCATTACAAAATAAGACTCAAATTTCCAGAAATTCAACACAGGAACAGAACATTAAAAGCTGTTAGAAGAAATAAATAAATCATCTCTAAAGGAACACCCAACAGAATCACACCAGACTTCCCAGCACAAACCATTAAAGCAAGGACAACTTATAGTGAAGTATTTCAAGGTCTAAAAGAAAACAATCTTCAACCCAGATCTTTGTACACAGCAAAATATTCTTTCAAGTTTGATAGGGAAATAAGATACTTCCCTGATAAAGAACACCAAAAGAATTTTATGTTCATCAAACCAGCCCACAAAATTTCTGAAAAATATTCTGCAAAGAGATAATGAACACAACAATTACAATATCTCCAATAGAATGATTACACCAGGCAAGACGGGCAATGAAACAGAAAGGAAAAAAAAAGAAACCAACAAAGGCAAATAATATGTCAAGGATATGTCAATATATACCAGTTATAGCCATCTGTGTGAATGCTCTCAAGTCAAGGATAAAAAACAGTATAGCAGACTGGATCATAAAAGAAGACCCATCAATATGTTATATACAAGAAACACATTTAAACCAATAAGGAAGTTTCATAACAAAAATGTGACAGGAATCGAGAAAAAAAAAAAAAAAGGACTAGGTGTTCTAGGTGCAAACAAATTAGATTTCAGGCCAAGACAGATAAGAAGATACAAAAAGGACAAGGACATAGTTGTTGGAACACTTCATGAAGCAGATATAACAATCATAAATATATGTGGTCCAAATAGTATTGCACCTAATCATGTAAAACAAGCACTAATGGGTAGGAAAAAAATCAGACAAGCACTAATACAGTTACCTTGGGAGATATCAATACCCACTCTCATAAATATAAAGATAAAGCTGAAAAATCAACAAAGAAATATGAGAGCTGAAACAAACTTTCAAATAATAGGAATTAGTAGATATGTACAGAGTGTTTCACTTAGGAACAGAATTACCATTCTTCCCAGGGGCATGCAGAATAGACAACATGCAAGCTCATGGAACATGCTTAAGTAAATGCAAAAGAATTGAAATTATCCCATACATATTATTAGATCACAGTACAATGAAATTAAAAATCAATGACCAAGGAAACCAGAAAAAAAAAACAATATAAACACATGGTAACTAAATATTCTATTGAACAACCAGTGGGTCACATATGAAATTAAAGAAGCAATTAGTTTCTATGATGGAATGATAATGATAGTACATTGTATCAAAATTTATGAGGTGCAAAGATACCAATCCAATGAGAAAAATAAATACCAGTGAATAACACATCAGGAAAACAGAACTAATTAAAATAGCCTAATGCTGAAATTCAATTTTCTAGAGAAACAAGAGCAATTTAAACCCAAAGTACTTACAAAGAAAAATTGTAAAGATCAGAGAAAGAAAAAATAAAATTGATACAGGAAAAATAATAGAAAAGTTCCATGAATCAAAAAGTAGGGGCCAGTGTCCTTACTCTGTAAGCACCCTCATCCCGTGAAACCAGAGGTCATGGAAATGGTGTGAGTACTACACACACCCTAAGGGGTGGTAGCCCACATGCAATATAAGGGAGGACATGAGGCTTGCTCTTTCCCCTTTTTTGCCCTTGTTAGTTTGTTTCCTTCCACTCCCATGAACTGCTGTCCCTCTGCCACACTACCTGCTCGGGAGCTAGCTGATTATGGACTAAAAACTTTGACAAACTGTGAGATAAATTGAAAGATTAAATAAAATAAACAAGCTTTTAGGCAATCTTATGAAAAAAGAATGTAGAAATCCATGTTATTAGGAATTAAAAGTGTGAAATCAAATGCATCCTATAGAAATTTAGAAAATCATCAACATCTAGTATGAGAAACTTTAATCTAATAGCATGGAACACTCAGAAGAAAGGGACAGATTTCTAGATATATATGAATTACCAAAGCTGAATCAAGAATATATAAAAATTTAAATAACTAAATATCAGTCAGTGAAATTAAAGATGTAATTTAAACCCTACCAATGAAGAAAAGCCCAGGTGTTAATGGTCTGAATGTTCACTTCTACAAGAAATTTAGAGAGGATCTAATGCCATTACTTCTTATACTCTTTAATAAAATTGAAAAAGAAAGCCATACAAACAAACTCATCCCATGGGATAAGCATGATCCTGCTATCAAAATGAGAGAAGGAGCCAAACAAAACTGAGAACTACTAGTCAATGTAAATAGTGAACATAGATGCAAAAAAAAAAAAAAAAAAGCACAGTAAGATACTGTCAAGCAGGCTGCAAAAAGATCATCACTATTACAAATCATGACTAGCGGGATTTATGCCAGTGATGCAGGGATGCTTCAACATATGCAAATCAATAAATGAAATAAACCACATCAACGGAACCAAAGGGAAAATAATGATCATCTAAATAGACACATAAAAGGCATTTGGCAAAGTCCACCATATATTCCTGATAAATCATTACAGAAAATTGGGACAGAAGTTCTTTATATCAATCTGATAAAAGCTATATCTGACAAGTCAACTGTCAATATAATATTAAATGGTCAAAAACTTAAAGTTTTCAGTCGAAAATCAAGAGTAAGACATGCATCCTCATTATCACCACTCTTGTTAAATATAATTCTTAAAACATTAGCCACAGCAATTAGACAAGAGAAATAAATAAAAGGAATTAAGATAGGAAAAGAAAAAAAAAGATAGGAAAAGAAGAAGTTAATTTATCATTTTTAGCTGATGACATGATACTTGACATAGAAGATTCTCAAAATTCTACCAAAAGACTCTTATTATTAATAACCAAACTGAGCAGTGAATCAGAAAACAAAGTCAATACTCAAAATTCAATTACATTCCTATAAATGAATGGCAAATTCAGTGAGAGAGAAATTAGGGAAAACACACCTTTCACAATATATCCAGAATACTTAAATACTTGAAATCAATCTAATAAAAGAAGTGAAATACCAACACCCTGGCAACTACAGTACTATGAAAAACGGAGATTGAGGAGTATATCAGAAAATGGAAAGATATCCCAAGTTCTTGGGTATGCAGAACCAATACAGGGAAATTGCTATAATTCAAAAACTTTATGCATATTTAATGCAATACCAATTGAAATACTAACAGCATACCTCACAGAACTAGATAAAATAATTCGAAAATACGTATGGATCCAAACGAGCCCTAGAATAGCAGAAGCAATTCTGGACAATGAAGGCAAGGCAGGGGGCATCACAATTCCTAACTTATAGTCATATTATAAGCCTAATGTGGTAAAAGCAGAACAGTACTGAAACCTAATGATTAATGTAACAGTAAAAGATGCAGAAGAATCTACAAGCATATACAACTACTTTATATTTGACAATGGTACCAAACACCTGCACTAGAGGAAGGATATTCTCCTTAATAGGTAGTGCTGGGAAAAGTGGCTTTATAGATACCAAAGATTAAACCTTGACCCATATCTCTCACTGTGCATAAAGTAAAACAGAAATGGATCAAGAGTCTAAATATTAAAGCAGAAATTCTTAATCTGCTGGAAGTTAAAATAGGTAAAATTTCAGAGGCATAGGTATAGGCAAAGACTTTATCAAGAAAACCCCAAGTGCACAGGCAGTATTAAAAAGAAATAACTGGGACCTCATACTAAAAACCTGTTACTGAGCAACAGAAAAAAAGACCAACAAAGTGACAAGTGAACCCCCAGAAGGGGGAAAATTTTGCCAGCTATTTCTCAGACAAAGGATTTATGTCTAGAATGTACAAAGAATTCAAAAAATCCGACTTACACTTCATGGGCATTTGAAATGAGTAGACAATTCTCAGATGACGAATGTAAACACTAAATAAATATATGAAAAACCTTCAACATCACTGGTCATTTGAGGAAGTGCAAGTTAAAACAACACTGCGATTCCATCTGATTTCAGAAAGAATGGCTATCATTAGGAACTCAATCAATAACTAATGCTACCACAGTTGTAGGGAAAATGAAAACCTTCTCCATTGTTGGTGAAAGTGTAAATTGGTGTAAACAATATGGAAACCAGTATGGAGATTCCTAATAAAACTAAAATTAGAGGTTCCAGTAGGCCCAGCTATTCTCCTTCTTGGTATCTTCCTCAAAGAGTTAAAAACATCATACACAGTGACATATGCACATCTGTGATTATAGCAGCACTGTTGTTAATAGCTAAATCATTCAAACAGCCTCAATGTCCAATAACAGATGAATGGATAAAGAAAATGTGGTTTTTATATACAGTGGAGTACTACTCTGCCATAAAGAAAGATAAATTTCAGAGTTTTTTTTTTTTATGTAAGTGGATGCAGCTTGAGACCATACATTTAAGTGAAATAAATCATACACTTATGTTTAAATATCACATTCTTTCATTTGTGTGTGAAATCAAAAGCAAAAATAATGACCAAAACTAATGATTGATATTTGGAAGAAGGAAGAATATGATCAGATGGGAACAGGAATAAAGGAGATGAGATGAGAATTGGGATAATAGAAAGGAAAAAATTAATGGAAGGGAAAAACTGTACACAAATCTTGGCTTATGGGCAAGGGAGGAGGGGTTGACAGATGTGGAGGTGAATGGGGAAAAAAAGAATGAAGAAATATTATGTACAGGTACAAATTCCCTATGATGAATATGATCAGTATGTACAACAAATGTATATTAATAAAAATAAAATTTAAGAAAGAACCAGTAATAGTTAAAAATTATACATGGAAAAACCCCACTTTTGAAAATGACAATAGCTGAATTTTAACCCTTGCTTTCACACCATTAGTCTTCTCATGCTATTTAATCTCATTTTTAGAAAGCAATTCTTATTATACTTTATAAACAGGAAAATTTTCCTAAGATTGCAAAATTCATGTTTTTTACAGTTTGTAATAATTTTTTGTTCGCTTTCTCTTTTTGCAATTTTTCAAACAATGATATGATGTTTTCCACATGAAGAAATGCTTTTGAACCTTTGATAAGATCTTTGTTTTGAGGTGAACTTCTCAGCTAAATATTTTGCATAGAGAAAGAGGAAAGAGGGCCAGTATATAAAGGGAGCAGAGAAAGACAGTAGGGAAAAGGGATGTGAAAAGAATTAAAATGCATTATATATATATATATAATAACTCCTCACAATGAAAGTAATCATCATGTACTGCAAACAAATACTAATAAAAATTTAAAAATTTTTAAAAAGCCCATACTTTAAACTTATAGATTAATTTTATAAGGCACTACCTTTACTACTCTGATTATCTTCTCATAGGCTGGTATATGCTACTTCAGACCTAAATGGGGTGTTTAACAATGATGAAATCTAGAGTTATATGAATTCCAGGACTTATTCAACAATGAAAATAAAAGCAGTCTCTCTTTTTATATACCAATATTTGATGGACTATTTCCAGTCCTTTTAAGTATGAAAAAGTGGCAAGTCTTACATATAGTCCTGCACAGTTTTGATAAAAATGATTTATTTTTCCTCTAAGTACAAAAGCAGGCAATAACTGCATATTCCTCATCATTGGCTGCTACTATGTAAAGCTATATCAGCATATTCAGTGGCAACTGGACAAATTTTCTGTTTATTGAAAAATGTCTTTCATGCTGCAGTCTCTTTATGCAGTTTGGAAAAATATTCTGAATCAATTTTGTAAAGAAGACAGTTTAAATACTTGACAACAGTTATATAGGCAAGGCAGGCCATAATTTCTGTTCAGAATCCACGTATGAAAGCTGATTTTCCTCCTACAGCTAGACTTAGGGCCAGATTTTCAAATAAGCATTTGTGTGCATAAAATGGGTAATTGCACACACAAATGGGTAATTTGTATGCAATTACCATTTTGCATACACAATCATGTGCTTCTGACGCTATAATGCATGTACATGAAATTTAGTAAGAATACATATCACATTTTCCTTTGAAAATCTGGTCCACACTGGGGGTTTATTATACAAATGAAATCTGAGCTTCTTTCTGTTTGATAACTTGCACAATACTTTTCCTTATACAACATCATTTGATCAAGTATCTCAAAACCCATTTTATTATTTAACCAATAATCCTATTAATCCTATTATCTATGGATGTTAAATCTTATGCCTACCTCATCTTGAAATTCAAGAGATAGAATTTAGTCTTCTTTAAATATAAACCAAGACCCATTCATACTTCCTAGAAAATACCAGCTTTTACATCGAATGCACTCTATATGCCTGCTTAAATGAAAATCTAAAAGAACACCTAATATAAATGACAAAGAAATTAAGCATAAACATGAAGTTCATCTGTGATCCAAAAGTGAAATTTTATTTTAATATCTTCATTGATAAAAAGCTTATACCTTTCTCTTTTACTGGCATACATCTTATAAAACAATAAGAATTATTAGGAAGTCTTGTTCATCTGAGAAATTCATATGTCATTTTTCAAATAAGAGAATAAAACTTTCACTCACTTCACTATAGTACGTTATTTCTTTAGGTTTGCAGCATGTTAATCAGAAAGCTGATGAAAGTGGTTTATTTAACTGATAACAGCTTGAATTTTATGGTTACAAATGTAACTTTCTCACAGAGATGAATATAGTATTCTTTGTGGGTTTTAGATCACAGAAACAAAACAGACACTTTCAAATATTTGTTCTTGTTAGTTCTGTTCACTTTTTGACCTTTTGTGACCTTTTGTATTTCTTCTTGACTTGTTATTGTCTATTAGGTCATTGTGTGATCTTGCTGACAATATTACAGAGACAGAAAACTAAAGTTGTTCCTTACAAGAAAAGACTGCAATCACTCCTCTGGATGGAAAACAGTCATATTGCCACCTGCTATGAAAATTTCAATTTGAAACCAATTGTGCCTGAAACCTATGGGTCACTTATGCTGAAACAAAGTAGAGTTCTTTGGAAAGATCCTTTATTGCATTATTATTGTGTAGTAATAATAGTAAGTGAATAATAGAAGCAATAGGAGCAGCAAGAATAAGTATATACTGTAATAGTAGCTTCAGCAGAAGTAGCAGTATTAAGAGTAAAATTAGTAGTGGTTAAGCTAGTAAGAAAAACAGAAGCACCTAACATCTCACTAGTTAATCTGCATCAAGTGTCAGGTTAGGTGTTTAAAACGTATTTCCTTTTTAATCTTCACAATCATTTTGAAAAATAGCCATGTTTATCTCCTTCGATAAATGATGTTAAGAATATCTGTGGTCAAGCACGCAGGTGGAATTTGCCCAACTACACTGAAATTTAAAAAGCCATGTCCATGAAAGTCAGTATAACATTTAAGTCATTTTATTTCATTCCTATGTGGTTACACTTACATGTTTCTCAATATGCCACTCAAAGCATACAGTCTTTCTAATTCAGGTGTCTTAAAGTTAAAAATTGCTAAGGAATATTCAGCTAAAAAAACAGGAGAGTGAAGGGAGGGAATGGAGCTAAAATGTATGTTCATGTATCAACTCCCTAAGAGAAATGGAAATATTATGTAATACATACATGTACTAATACACTAAAAACAATCCACCTTGTGTAACAAGTCATGAGTTGGAAATAACATTAGACAAAATAAGGGGCCTAACTTTGAGGTATATTATCAGTTTTGAAGAAAATAAGTTAATTAGTTGTCTTAAGCCATGTGTGTTTTTGTGTGTGTGTGGGTGTGTGCTTGTCTCTGTGTAATTGCAATTGCATTTGGGTGTGTTAACCTTCTAACGTATATGACTCCACCAATAACATTTGTTCCTCCCTTTAATAAAAAACAACCTGAAAATACCTAAAGGAGGAAACAGAAAGCTGGTCATTAGTCTTAAGCCTTTCATGATAAGCATGCTTATTGGGATATTTAATAATTTGTGTTTCCTTAGAACCGTTTATATTAGAATCCCAGTGTGCTTTATAAATATAATTCTCTTAACATTGCATGCAAGCAGATGCATATGGGCAAATGTGGCTTAAATATGCTCCAAATGATTAAATGGTCTCCTTTAGGTCATAAACCATGAGAAAGTCAATTATGTAAGCCAATCTTGAATGACTTATTCTCTATATCAGTATAGAACGATATTTGGGAACCATTTGCTTGGCAAAAATGCATTTCTATACATAATTGAAAAACTATATAATTGACATCCATTCCCAAAATACACTGAAGCTATGCATCAATTTATAAAAACTAAATTATGTACATAGCACCTCAAGAAGGCCCTTCTTGAATAAGTCACATAATTGGTGTTATCTACAACTCTGTAAATTAGTGTTTTGCATTAGTTTTGTAAATGAATTTACTTACACATACACACACACACTCACTAACACACACAGGGAGTTTCAGTTTCTTTGACCCTATTTCTTACCAAAGATTGTTCAATTGGCCAACATTTACCCAAGAGTTTTTTGTCATAACTCATTGTTCACAAGCTCTCTATTGTCTTCATGTGCGAATTAGAGAAGCATTCTTGCTATATGGCATCATTTTGCTTAGGATATCTAATCAGTGAGCAGCCCGTAAGTAGAATGCCTCTGTATCATTATCAAAGTGCAATGTGCTGCCTATATGCACACAGTGAAAATAGTTTTGTAATTATAAGTGAGGAAGATAGAACGTAGTCTTGGTTTATGCATTAGAAAAAGTATATTTAACAAAACTGGTAATATGAAATCAAGATTTTGTAAACAGATGTTTTGGTCCACACAGATTGTACTTTTGCATTCCAAAAGACACAGTTACCTCAACACATGAATTTCTAATTTTAAGCATAGCCTACATGCATAAATACTCACATAAAATTAGGGCCTAGAAACATGTAATTTTTATGGGTAGTCTCACTGGTCATTTATAAAAATTTTTCATTCAATATAAGTAAACATAGAATATAAGGGAAACATCATTAAACTATGGTTTGAAATAAAATAACTGTGATTTGGTTTAATTTTTCATCTTCTACCAGGAAAAATATATATATAATTTTAAAGCATCAGTAATATTTATTTTAATAATAGCTTATTATTAAAATAAACTATATAATTGCAATAAAAGAAAATTAAATCTCCTTTATTTAAACTACCTCAAAATTAGATTTTAGTAATATTTTAGATAAGGGAAGGGATGATATTACAGATATACAAGAAAGGGTGAAGCACTTGGACATCAAGGTATCACATTCTCAACTTTGGCATTACAAACATTCTAGCACCATATCATTCTTTGGAACTGAGACTGTCTAGAAACACATAAATTCTTGAGCTACTATAAAAGAATATGCAAACTGTGTCCTGATTCCTCTGGTTATCCCTTGCCTTCACCAACTTCCTTTTATAAGCGATATTATTCAATTTAAAAGTAGATGAGTTGATGCCTTCAGGTTTTATTTTATTCTTCTCTCTGCTTCTGCAACCTATTCATTCCCAAAGTAATAATTTCCACATGGTCAGGTTTCTCATCCTCATAATGCGTTCTAAATTTCCTTTTCTGAGCAGTGTTTCTAGCAGGCAGTTTTTTCTTTGAATACATTCATTAAACTTTCAGAAAAATATAAACTTACAAAAGTTTAAGCCATTCATGTAAAGTATTTTCTTTCATCCAAGAAAGAATAAAAAAGAGAGCATCATAAGAGAAATAAAAACTATCAAATGATTTTAGAAAAAAGAGCCAATGTGCTCAACTCAAAAACAGACAATACAAATTGGTATCTGAGGTTTGGTGACATTGACAGTTGTATGAACTAAAGACTTAATTCATTTCATAAATGAAGAGAACATTGTTTTAAGGTTAATGCACTGTTTGTATTAATCATGGCTACTAGAGATAGCTTTAAAATCATAATATTTTGATTATGCTAAAATGATCCAATAAAAAAATTGACTGTAATCTTGGTTGGAAAACTTTAGGAAAATTTAATGCACAATTAAAATTCAACAGATAGTATCCTTGTATGTGTAAGAGAATAAGACCTTAACCCAAGTCCAAAAACAAATTAACCAATCACCCATAAGACAGCAGAATGAGAAGTTTTAGTGTGTATTTCACTGGAACGCATGTATTTTGCCGGCTTGCTAGAAGCAAAATCATGTAGCGTAAGACATCACCAAGCTAGTTGAAAATTAAATGGGAGTTTACTCATCACTAGGGATTTGGTAGTGCTTTTGAACTGGATGAACTAACTCAGGATAATCCCTCTTTTTTTTTAAATCACATATCCTGAACAAATTTCAAGAATTCATCAAAATGAAGAACAAAAGTCACCTTACATAGAGGGATACAATTTTCAAGATTATAATTTGATTGAGAATATTTATGTAGTGGTGGTCTTTTTATGAGGAAAGGCCAAGGTCAGGTGGCTGTGCATCATTAAGACACAGAAGATGAAAGGAGGAACAAAATACATTCATCTGCAAGCCAATGTAAATATGAAAAGAAATTAACGGGGGAGATCAAGGACAATGTGCAAAAAAAAAAAATATGTGTGGCCTCTTAATCAAAAGCAAATAATTTACCTTATGACTTTCTCAATTAGTGTCCCTGCATGCCACTGAGACTTTCATTTTTCTCCCTCCATTTCTTTTTTTTTTTAATTTTAGAAATAAAAGGAGGAAAATATTAACAGACCGACAACATTTTACTCCATTTCTTTTAATTAAACTAAAATAAACTAAACTAAACCTTATGTCTGTTAATTGCCATTTATGTTTTCTTGGCTTTTCTGACCCCAAGGGAAAACCTCTTTAATGTGAGCAGCAATTGAAATTTGATACTTAACTTCTAATATGTTTGCTTTCCATGTGATATGTAATGAAACTCTTCTGTTTCCCTTGACTGAAAATAGGTATCTATTTTTATGTACAGTGCATTCAAATTTGACCTGAGTAGTTATGGTTGATACATTGTGTCAACTTGAGGAGTCTAGAGCCTTGGCTAAGTGACTCAGCAGCTCTCTGTGTTGGGGTGAAAAGGACATGTCCTTACCCTGGAATATTGTTCATTGTGTCAATTTGAGAGGTTTAGAAGGTTAACCATGTGACTCAGCAGGGAGCCAGGGTTCTTATTTTGTATTTATCCTGAGCTTGTGCAAGAAGAAGGCATGGAGATGGTGTGGGTGTAGAAGATCACCCCCCCACACACATACACAAGGTGGGTAGGCTGCATAGAATAAAAGGGAAATAAGGAGGGACTGATTGCTGGTTCTTTGGAGGTGCTCCATTCTTCGCCTTCAGCTTGGTCATCTCCTGGCTTCTGGTGCAGACTGTTTGGTTTCCACCTGGGACTCTTCAGCCTCCTTGTGTAGACTCTTTAACCTTCATCACAGATTCTTCAGCGTTCCATCACAGACCCATCAGCCTCCTGATACAAACTTGCAAAGACACTGCAGTGAGCTCCAGGTCTTGGACTGGGTTCTTCAATCGCCAGCATGCAGACACCCTCTACACACTTCCCCATCCAACTCTGTGACTGACCATTGTAAGCCAAACTTATAATTTCCTGTACATTTGTGTATCGTGTGTTATATCTGTTTCTCCAGTAAATCCAGACTGATGTAGTTGTCAAATAGTTAGTGCCCACTGATATTTTTCTGACTCCAGTACTGGAAATACTCTAATATATCTTTATCCTCATAACTTATGCATAACCATTGGCAGCTCCTATACTTTATGCTTTCATTTAAGGTGATTTTTCACATAATATTTTGAAATAACTATTATGTATGAGCCTACATGTGACCATTAAATGATTATTAAGACCTATGAAATCATTTCTCTTTTTTCCATTATATTTATATTCAAGCTATTTCTCCCTTTGAGGGGATGGATCTCTTATGACATCTATGGCTGATTCTTTCAAGAGTAATTTTGTCCTTCAAATTTATAAGATTATCTATATTACAATAAACTAGAATGTATAACTCGAAGTAGAACATTTTGCACTGAGAAATAACTAATTGAATCTCAACATCATGGATTTTTCCTATAATAGCTAGAGTATGCAGTGGTACCTCTATTCATGAACATAATTTGTTCCACAGTTATGGGAAAGATAGCTGCATTGCACTCAAGAGGGGAAGAAGGCAGTAGTAATATTAGCCACACCATCTAGAGTTTGCAAACATTAACAAAATTTTGCCAAATACTTCTGTTCACAAAACAAATTGTTGATGAGCAGAGGCATAAATGAACTGAGGCATTAGTGTAAATAGAAGTAATATTCAGTAATTTGGTAACAAAAATCCAAACCTAGAAGGTAAAACTTCCCAATTTGTCCCTAATTCTTTTACTTTAAAGTTTATTTGTACAATTTAGATATACATAGTGATCATATTTTTCATAGGGAATTAATATGATATATCTTTTACCCTATTTTTATGCCTAATTATTTCGCAAGTGTTGAGAATATAAATGCTACAGACTTTTCTAGGTAGTTCGGCATTATGTAAAAAAATCACCAATCTGACCCCATATGCTAAAGCATCAGTAGTTTAACAGATTGGCAGGGCAGGGTCATGATATACTGGAATCCTTGAGGACTTCATTTGTTGTCTAGTCAATGCAAAAGCAGCTTGACATTCTTTAACCAGTGATATTGTTATACTAATGTAATACCTCTGCTTATACAATGTAACTACTATGGGAAGATTTGCTTTACATTTACTGAATTAGGTGTAAATGAAGTAAAAAGATATGTAATTCTATCTACAAATAAATGTTGCATATTCATCAGAATATAATAAATATTTTACATGTAGTACATAGATATCATGTATGCATATATTCATATTTATATAATAAAAAAACTTGGTCAGTTAAGCATTTTGCAATGTAATAAGAATTTCTTGCTGGAAACTTGTTGGAAAATATAAATACCAGAATCAAAATGTATATCTAAACATTTTAAGATGATGATCCAATATTTTTGATCCCATCATCGCCTTCATAATACACACAGAATGGGATGTTATACCAAAAGGTCACAGGTAATAATTTACATTCATTTCAGAAAACTAAATCTGTACAAGAGTATAAGTGTAATCGGGGTGAGTAAAGAATGTTTGTTACTAGATTCCACTAACTTGCTCACTCACTTATTCATTTACTTACTACTTTGCTAGGATTTTCACTTATTTGTAATCACCTTAAAACTCTTTTTCATTTTGTCTATCATTAGCATACTTAGCAATTGTGAAATACTTTATGCTAATGTTTTTGTTTAATAATTTTTATATTAATTAAAGGTAATGAAAGGACTTAAGAAGGAAATCTGACTACCACAATATAGTGCTTTTTAAGAAATTCATTTCAGTTCTGTCACCCAAAATTGAAGTTCTGTAAAATTTACATCATTTTTTAACTCCACAATTGGGATCATTTCTTCAGTGTGTGGTTAATGGTCCAAATTTAAGCATAGTTTATGTCACAATTAATCACTAGGTATTAAAGTGACATTTAATGTATACATACAGCTGTTGAAAACAAATGAGAAAAAAATTGCCAACTTTCTCTCTAAAAACTGTTCTTGGAACATTCTTTTCTTATGCACAAAATAGCTAAAAATATGTCAAAGTTACAAAATTCTTCTTACAAAATACTTGAACTATACAGCTAATTAATGTTGCATTCATATATATATATATATTTTCATTGGCAAGAAATTTTATTATAAAAAAGGCTTTATAAAAGATATTAACAGAATAAATCTTCAGTTTATATAAAAATTAAGCAAATTGTTGGCTTAGGTAGACCAGCTTTGTCACACATAATAATTATGAAAGCTGGAAAAATATTTTAAAACCTGTACAAAATGTTATTTTTTGCATAGAAAGTAGTTGTGGGTTTACAGAGATATTGGAATAACAGAGTAGTGAGTGAGAATTCTATAGTATTTCTTTAATTATAATCTGATATTCTGGGAGAGATCCATAATATAGGGCTGCTGAAAAGTAAGAGAGAAACTAGTAGAATTTTTGGTAATCCTATGGGTGGAGAGAAATCAAAACAAGTTCTCAAATTTGCTCTGCACATCAAGTAAGAGCTGAGGGAGAAGGAAAATTAGATAAATTAGATTCATACACTGCTAGATTTCCCTTTAATAATCTACCATATTGTTGAATTTTGCAAAGCATGAACATAAGAGAAAAAAAGAAAATGTCTGAAATATTGAAAGTTTCAAGTATAAAAATGGAGAGTCATCCTAAATTTTAATACACCAAACAATACAGCTTTAGAATATGTTTGTGAGGTAAACTTGCTACACTGATAGAAGAAAATAATTAAATAATACAAAGCAAGCAGAAGGAAGAAATAGTACCACCAAGAGCAGAAATCAACAGAACTGAGAACAAGAAAAACAATAGAGAAAAATCAATAAAAGAAAATACTAGCTTTTTGAAAAAAGTGGATAAATATTTAGCCAGAGAGATAAAAATAAAAACATGAAAAATAAAAGTTACTGACATCAAGAGTAAAACAAGGAGTTTCACTATAACTCCAGTCTTTTAGGAAGTTCTCAAGAAATACTACAAACAAGTGTACACACAAATTTGGGAACTGAAAAGAAAGGGACTAACTTTTTTTTTTACTATAAAAATAAAAGGAGGAAAACATTAATAGACAGACAACCTTTTACAAAATAGCAAAAGAACAGTACAGACATCACAGAGTTACAAAGTGGTAAGAAATTGACAATGCTTGTTGCATTACATATTGATATCTTCAAAGTAGTTTTTCATGAAAACAGATAGAAACATGCAATATTGATCAATCAAGGACTCATTAACAATTTCCTTCAGCAAATATACAGAAGACAGTAGATCAACTATGTCCTGTATACACTTACACACAAAATTTCTCCTTCTTTCCCTTCTCTTTTTCCACATCTCAGTTGCCCTTTACCCTAGAGCGTTTTCCTAGCATTTCACAATGTGGATCATAACTCTGAGTTTAAATTGACTCTTTCACGGTTTACACTAGTGAGACAATGTGGTGCTTGCACATGCAGGTCTGATTTATTTCACTTATGAGTATGGTCTCTAGTTGTGACCATTTACCTATAAAAGCCTGGAGTTCCTTTCATTCTAGCTGAGTAATATTGTTTATATAAAAGTACCAAATTTTCTTATCCAATCCACGGGGGATGGACATTTCGGTTGCTTCCACAATATAGCAACTAGAAATTGTGCTGCTATGAACATAGGTGCACATATATCGCTGTGATATGATGTTTTTAGATCTTCTGGGAAAATAACCAGAAGGGGAAGAGCTGGGTTGAATGAGACCTCTGGCCCTAGTTTGCTGAGGAATCTCCAAGCTGATTCCCACAGTGGTTTCACCAGTCAACATTCCCACCAGCAATGGAGAAGGGTTCCTATTTCTCCACAGCTTTGGAGCATTTGTTATTTGTTGATTTCTTAATGTTAGCCATTCTTACTGGGGTAAGTTGAAATCTCAGTGCTGCTTTAATTTGCATTTCTCTAATGACTAATGGTGTTGAACATTTTCTCATGTATTTATTTGCTACTTTTCTTTCATTATCTGAGAAGTGTGTATTCATTTCAGCTGCCCATTTTTGGATTGTGTCTTTGAATTTGGGGGTGCTGATATTTTTTCATTTTTTATATACTCAAGATAGAAGCCCTTTGTCTGAGAGACAGGCAGCTAAAATTTTTTCCAAGTTTGTGGGTTTTCTTTTTACTCTGCTGGTGATTTCTTTAGATGTGCAGAAACTCTTCATTACGATGAGATAATAGTTGTTGATTATTTGAAGTGTTTCACGTGCAGTTTGCTTTCCTTCATGAACTCTCTGTACTCCTATATCTTCAAAGTTTTTACCTACTTTCTCTTCCAATAGATTTAGTGTTTCTGGTTTAATATTGAGATTTGTGAGTCATTTTGAATTGAGTTTGGTGCATGATAATAGAGTTGGGTGTATTTTCAGTCTTTGGCAGGTGGCAAGCCAATTTTTCCAGCACCATTTATTAAAGAAACTATCGTTCTTACAGTGAGTTTGTTTGGCCCCTTTATCAAAGATTAGGTGGCTCAGTGTGTTTCTGATTGTGGCTGTTTCTTCCAGTCTATTCCATTCATCCCCAGGTCTGTTTTTTAGCCAGTACCAGGTTGATTTTATGACAGTAAAATATAATATAAATGTAATATAATTTCAGGCCAAGGATTGTGATTCTTCCTGACTTGTGCTTGTTGCCCAGGATTGCTTTTGTTCTTCTGGCTCACTTCTGGTTCCAGATGAATTTAAGGCATGTTTTCTCAAGATCTGTGAGGTATGCTGATGGTAGTTTAACAGGAATTGCATTGAATCTGTACAGCAGTTTTGGGAGTGTGGCCATTTTGACAATATTGGTTCTTACTATCCATGAGAAAAGAATATTTTTCCACTTACTGAAATTTTCTTTGATGTCTTTTTTTTAGAGTACTGTAGTTTTCCTTGAGTAGATCTTTTACTTCTTTTGTTAGATTGTTTCCTATATATTTCAATTTTTTGGATGTTATTCTGAAAGGTAAGGTTTCCTTAATTTCTCTCTCAGTCTGTATGTTGTTTGTCTATAGGAAGGCTATCAATTTTTAGGTGTTGACTTTGTATCCAGCTACACTACTGAATTTGTTGGTTAATTCAGAAAGTCTTCTTGTGGAGTTTTTGGTGTCTTCCATGTAAAGTATCATGTCATCTGCAAATAGTGATAGTTTTACTTCTTCCTTTCCTATTCTTATTCCTTTTATTTCTCTCTCTTGTCTAATTGCTGTGGCTAGTGGTTCCAGAACTATATTGAACAGGAGTGGTGACAGCAGATATCATTGTCGTATTCCCGATTTTAAAGTAGAAGCTTTCAGTTTTTGTCCATTGAGAATGATGTCAGCTGTTGGATTGTCATAGATGGCTTTGATCAGGTTAAGGTAAAGACCATCTATTCCTGTTTTCTGTAGGGTTTTTATCATGAATGTATGTTGGACCTTGTTGAAAGCTTTTTCTGCGTCTATTGAGATGATGATGTGGTTTTTGTCTTTGACTCCATTGATACGGCATATAACATTAATAGATTTGCAAATATTGAACCAACCCTGCATTCCTCAAGTGAATTCGACTTGGTCATGATGTATGATTTTCTTGACAATTTGCTGCATTCTATTTGCTAGTATCTTATTGAGTATCTTTGAGTCTATATTCATTAGGGAGATTGGCCTTTAGTTCTCTTTCTTGGTTCGCTCTTTCTCTGGTTTTTGGAATCAGTATGATGCTTGCCTCCAGAAATGAGTTGGTTAGAATTGCTTCCTTTTCAATTTCATTGAAGAGTTTGGGGAGTGTTGGTATTAAATCTTCTCTGAATGTCTTGTGAAATTCTGCTGTGAATCCATCAGGTCCTGGGCTTTTCTTTGTTGGTAGATTTCTAATGACCTTGTTTATGTCATTAACAGATATTGAGTTTTTCAGGAATTTTATATCTTCTTGACTCAACCTTGGTAATTCGTACATGTCTAGGAATCTGTCCATGTCTTCTGAGTTGTCTATGATATGGGAGTAAAGATTTTCAATGTAGGTATTAGTGATCTTCTGGATTTCTGTTTCATCTGTAGTAATTTCATCCTTTTCATTCTTTATTGCATGAATCTGAGTTCCTCCCTTCCTTTTCTTGATAAGGTTGGCTAGGGGTTTATCAATTTTATTTATTCTTTCAAAGAACCAACTCTTTCATTCATTTATTTTTTGGAGGGTTTTCTTTGTCTTTTTTGTGTTAATTTGTACCCTAATCTTTATAATCTCCTTCCTTGTTTGGACTTTGAGCCTGACTTGTTCTTCTTTTTCTAAGAGATTCAGAGGTAGCATTAAGCTATTTATTTGTTGTCTTTCTCTTTTCCTTTTATGTGAGTTCACTGGTATAAATTTCCCTCTGAAGGCTGCTTTCACTGCATCCCACCGATTCCAGTAACTTGTATTTTCACTTTCATTTGTAGGTAATTTTTAATTTCTTCTGTGACGCCTTGGTTATTCAGGATGTTGTTGTTTAATTGCCAAGTGTTTATGGATTTTTTGGAGTTTCTTTTTTCGTTAATTTGTAACTTCATTGCACTATGGTCAGATAACATGAACAGGATAATTTGAATTCTTTTGCATTTAGGGAGGTATGCTGTATGGGCTAGAATGTGGTCTATTTTAGAGAACATCCATGTGCAATTGAGAAAAACGTGTATTGTGATGTGGTTCAGTGGAACACTGTGTATATATCTCCTAAGACCATTTATTCACAAATTTATTTCAGATCTGTAATTTTTTGCTGAGTTTTGTCCAGTTGACCAAACTCTTTGTGTCAAAGGGTACTGAGGCCCCCTATTACAATAGTGTTGTTAATTCTATGGGTTTTCATGTCTGTTAAGATTTGTCTTATGTATTTTGATGCTCCCATATTTGGTGCATACATGTGTATGATTGTTATCTCATCCTCTTACAGTTTTTCCTTAGCAAGTATGTAGTGACCTTCTTGATTTCTTTTGATTGCTGTCAGTTTGAATTTTACATTGTCTGCAAACAGAATAGCTACACCTGTTTTGTTTGTGTGGAGGATTGTTTTCCATCCTTTTACTTTCAGTTTATGGATTTCCTGTTGAGTAAAATGTATTTCCTGCATACAGCATATCATTGGATTTTGTTTCTTAATCCACTCTGCCAGTCTTTTCCTTTTGACTGTTTGTTACCATTTACATTAATGGTTATAACCGATATGTGTTGATTTATCATTGTCATGTTATTTACTTGCTGTTGATTTCCTACCTTTCCTATCTGTTTAATTGTGTGTTCTTCTTGATGTTTCTTTTCTATTGTTGTTTTTGAAATTCCAGTCATTTTTTTCTCAGTCTAAAATATGTTTTAGTACTCCTTGCAATGCTGGTTTGGCACTCATGAAGTTCTTCAGCTGTTTTTTGTTGTGGAAATATTTTATTTCTCCGTTGAATCTAAAGGAGAATTTTGCAGGGTGCATCAGGATTGGTTGAAAGCTATTTTGTCTCAGGATCTGTAATACTTCACTCTAAGCTCTTCTTGATTGGATGGTTTGTGTTGAGACATTTCCTGTGATTCTGAGAGTCCTTCCTTTATAGGTATTCTGTTTCTTTTCTCTAGCAGCTTTTAATATTCTGTTCTTTTGCTAAAGTTCTGAGATCTTTACTATTATATGTCTGGGTGTAATTTTATTTTGGTTATGGTTTGTTGGAGTTCTATATTCCTCATTTAACTGTGTATCACGTTTTATTTCCATGCTTGGAAAATTTTCTGCTATTATTTATACAAATATTCATTTTATGCCATCTGTGTTGTATTGTGCTGTTTCACTGACTCCTGTTACTCGTACCTCATTCCTCTTTGCCTCATCTGGCAGCTGTTGAATTGGTTTTTCCTGGTTCCTTGTTGATTTTAAGAGATCCTTTCTTTCATGGTCACTAGCTGCCATGCTGTCTTCAAGGTCTGAGATTCTATCTTCAGCTTCATTCAAGCGGTTTCAGCAGCGTTCCACTGAAGCTTTCATTTCCTGGATGTCTCTCAAAATCTGGTTCATGTGTTCTATGACATTTCTATATTTTTCATTTAACCTTCCCATCCATTGCCTATGTTCTTCTGTTTTCTTATATGTTTCTTCTTCAGATGTGCTGAGCAGTTCTTTCATTATTATTGTCATTTCATTTTTTGCCTGAGAGATTATTTCTAATCTGATCTCTTCTATGGTCTGATGAAATTATTTCTTTACTTCCATTGCTATCATTTCAGCAATTTCAGGTATATGTTTACCAAGTTCTCCTATATCGATGTCTCCTGGACTTGTTCTGTGTAGGGTGAATTTCTGAGATTGTGTTTTACTGCTTTGTCTTTTCATGTTTGATACCGGATGCAGAGAGCTCAGTCTCCCTCTTCCCTGGCAGCTCAGCAAAGGCTGCTAGTGTCCTCAATTTTCCTTTTGGTCAGGCTTGCCCCTTGGTGTCCACTGAGAGGCAATGCTTAGTTTGGGGTTTTCCAGTAGATGGTGAAGTATAGCTAGTTCTCCCAGGTCTCAGACAAGGACTGTGATGTCAGGTGATGTCAGTCCCTCTGATCCAGTGTCTCCTCACAGTTCAGGGCATGTGTATGACCCAAAATTGGGTTGCACTGGTGGTGCAATCCCATACTAGTGGACCTGTGAGCCCAGGCAGTTCCAGGTACAGGCAAACCCAGACAGAAACTGAAGGATCAACAGTTTGTGGACCATGTGATTCTGTGTCTCCAGGCAGTTCCCAACACACACAGGAGCTAGATGCGGCAGCACCAACAGAGATCATAGACTTCCTGGGTCTGTGACCTCCAGGAGGTCAGGGCACAAACATAGCCTAAACCAGAACTGCGGTGTCAGCAGCTCGTGGAGTGCCTGCTCCAGTACCTTACTGGGTGCTGGACACGCACAGAAAGGGCCCACATGCGAATCCTGGTGAGAGTAGTTCACGGGCCTTCTGAGTGACGATCTCCGGTTTGTACTGGGCACATGGAGGGCGGAGACTCAGACTGTAATCCACATCACCAATTTCATTTTTTTACTTTTTTATTTTAAAGATAAAAGAATGTAAACATATTAACAAACGTATATACATTTACAAAATAACACAAAAACAATACAAGCAACACAGAATTTCAGACAAGCTGATAGGAAATTAACAATGGTTGTTGTATTACATATTGATATCTTCATACCAATTTTAAAATAGGCAAAAGAATGTAAAAGTATTTAAACTGATCTATATTCCTAATATTGTCTTAGGGATAAACATAGTGCAATGCATATTAAACTATGAAGTCAAGTGCACATATCCTATTTTCTAGGGCAGAAATTAGTCAGTTAGAAACTTTGAATCAGCCTTCATCTTTTAAAAAGTTTTACTGGCACAGAGCTATACTCATTCATTGATTTATTATCTATTATCTATTTTTATCATTTGTTTATTATCTATCTTTTTGAGTACAGTATCATGGAACAGATGTCTGTATTGTCCCTAAGCCCTAAAATATTTCTTCTCTAACTCTTTATAAAGAATTACTAGCATGGTGCATGCCTGTAATCCCAGCACTTGGGAGGCTGAGGCATGAGAATCGTTACAAGTTCGAGACCAAGCCTGAGCTACACAGTGAGCTCAAGGCCAGCCTCAACTGCATAGTGAGACCCTGTCTCCAAACAAAACAAAACAAAACAAAAAGAATTGCTAACCCCTGTTCTAGGGCAAAAGCGACAAGAATATGAAAAATATATAACTAATAAGCTAATGGAGGAATTCATTATCTGAAAGGCTTTTATAGGTAAAGGGTCACAACTAGAGACCATACTCATAAGTGAAATAACCAGACCTCCTTGTGTAAGCAACATATTGTCACACTAGTATAAGAACCTGAAAGAGTGAATAAAATCAGGAGGTATGATAGACATTGTGAAACGAAAGGATAATTCTCAAAATTAAAGAACAGTTGGAGTGAGGGAACAGAGAAAAGAAAGAAGGGGAAATTATGTCTGTATGTATATACAGGATAGCTAACATAGTTGTACTACTTACTTCTACTGTTTTACTGAAAGGAAGAGTTAATGATTGATTATTTGATCAATCTTGCATGTCTCTATTTGTTTTCCTGAGAAACCACTTTGAAGATACCAATATGTAACACAATAACCATTGTTAATTTCCTACCACTTTGTCTGTAATTCTGTATTGGGTGTATTGCTCTTATGCTGTTTTGTAAATGAATGTCTGTTTACTGATATGTTTTAATTCTTTCATTCTTAAAATAAATTTTAAAAAGAAGGAAAATATACTTAAGTTTATAAATATTCCTAGTTAACAAAATGAAAAGTAAAAAAAAAACTAAAATGAACTAAATCAGGAACTGAGTTGAGATAAAATATTCAATATAATCCCAGATATTTTAATACTTGTGGTAAATGTAAATATACTAAGTACATAAACTGAGTAGCATGGTTTTCACATTAAATGAAAATTATATGCTGACTACAAGAGAAATACCTAAAGAACATTGAGCATTTTATGTAAAAGAATGCAAAAAAAATATACCTGCCAAAAAGAAAATTCAAACAAAGGTAGCATTGTTATCTCACAGCAAACAGCAATGACATTAAGGCAGAAAAAATTACTTAAGGTAAACAGAAACATTTCATAAAGAAAAAAGCAATCATGTATCAGAAAGTTATAATAATGTAAATGCTTAATTTAGCAAAATTTTAAAATATATTGACAAAAAATGAAAAAGAAAAAGCAGAAACAAAAATAAAAAGAGATAAATCTACAGCATTAGTGGAAGATTTCAGCATACACATAAGTAATTGAGAAACCACACAGACAAAAAGTGAGCAATTATATGTACCATGTAAAATCTAGTTTAAAAAGTATAGAAAAGCAAATTAAATAGTGAAAGAGTACTATTTTTTAAGTAGAAATGAAACAGATATACCATTATATATAACATATAGGCATATATACTATATTAATAATATATTATCATATATTGAATACATAATTTATTATTGTATATTAAATATATAATTGTATTTGCATGTGAATAAGTTATATTCACATATATAAATAGTATATATTAATTATATGAATCATGTGTGAAACAATAAAAAAAGAATTTTAAAATGATTGAAATCATTCCGAATATATTATCTATCTACAATATGAATGAACTAGATACCAGTAAGTAAAATACCAGTGGAATATTTCCAATTGTTTCAAATAATTTAAGAACTCTTAGGGCTACAAGACCATACTTTGAAAAGTTTTGGATTCAAGAAATTAGTTCTTTCACTGAAAACCTTATCACACTGAAATAATTTCTTCCAGATGGTTTCACTAATGTGTCAAACCCTTAAAATATATTATCAATTTTATAAAACCTCTTTCACAGAATAAAAATAGAGAATATTTCCCAACTTGTTTTATGAAGCCAGCAAAATTTTGATAACAAATCATTAAGATAGTGACCCCAAAATTTATACTATAAATTCTCAAAAAATAAATACAGGGGTTTTTTTCAAGCCATATGGCTTCTGATATAATTCTGCTGATGTAGCATGTAAGCAGTGATAGACAATCCAGAAATTAGCTGGTATGAATTTGTTCCATTAAAACATTATTCCTTATTCATAGTCACTAAAGTTTGAGTGTCATGCCTTTGTCACCTTACTTAGATTCTGACACAGTGCTTTAGGCCTTTTCTTCTATGGAACATACTTCTGCTATATATTGGCTCTTATGCCTCCTTGCTCTGGTTTGTCTTCCCTGCATGGATGCCTTTCTACTCTCCAGAAACCGTGCTAGGTTGTCCCTGTTCCATCAAGGATTATCTCCTTAACTTGCTCAGGCTTTAACCCTCCAGATGCCAGATTCTTGCTTTGTGGAGATGCCTATAATCCAGCTCAGATTCTATCTTTCCACAGCAGGCTGTTCTGCAGTGCAAAACCTTTTCACCTTGTTTGGATTAACACACATGCAAAGCTAGGTGCCCTCTCCAGGGATACTCTCCTCACTCTAGTTGGACACTGATTCCACATGTACATGCTTTTTTCCTCTTTGGACTTCAGTATCCGGTGCTAGGCAGCCTCCTCCTGTGCAGAAGTGTTTCTTATTCAGGTTGTGCTCTTATACCCTGATCACGGGGACAGCAGATTGCTCAACAATTAATTCTTGTGAATGGCTGTTTTGCCTTGCCCCATGTAATGACTTCAGGACTCTATTGTTTAGGAAGGTAAGAGATTTGAAGAAAGGGAAATGGAAGAGAAAGTAAAAGAAAATGAAGGGAAAAGAAGGAAAGAAAAATAAGTGAAAGAAGAAAAGAGAGTCAGTACTTAAAAATGACCCCTTAGAAGCATGTTTTTTCTTGTGGTAAAATGTACGTATTGTTAATAACATTAGGACAGTCTTTTTAGCCCTATATTACATAGCAGTGTTGAAATAGCATATATGTACAATTTGCCTTATTCTCTAACTTTATTTTTCACAGTCTTATGAGATATAATTAACATAATAAATTGCACATGTGCAATTTATGCAATTTGATAACTTTCCATATGTGTATGCTCCCATTTAACCACCACCACAATATATCTACTATTCCCTTGGTAACTCCTGTTTTCCTTTTGCTACCTCATGCTTCCCTGCCCTATCAGTCTCTTCTCCAAGGAAACCACAAATACACTATCTATAAGTAGTAATTTGAATTTTCTGAGGTTAGTCATATAAAGAGAAATATATAATATATAATATATACTATTTTATATCTGACTTCTTTCCCTTGCCAAAATGCCTTTGAAATTCATTTAGATTTCTGTGTGTGTGTGTGTGTGTGTGTGTGTATGTTCATGTGCACGCACATGAACATATTCAAGTAATTTGTTCAGTAACAACCCACTATATGGATGTGGCTCAACTATTCACCTACTGAACAACATTTTGGCTATTTCCAGTTTGAGGCTATTATAAAGCAGGTTTTGGAGATGATTCCACTTCTCCGTGATAAATAACTGAGAGTAGCAAAGCAGGATCATATTGTAAGTATATATTTCATTTCTCCAAAAATTTTTTTCATGACAGGCCCATATTTTCAGCCTCTTAGGTATACTCAATACTGGCAAATTCCTCCAAGACAAAAGGAGCTGAATTTAGTTCATCTCACCAAGGTTCTCTGCTCTTCAGAATCTTCATCTCAGACCCTACAGTTTTTATTGCTCTACCAAGTTTTCAATTAATGTGGTGTATTATTTAATTTTTACAACTGATCTGTTTCAAGTTGATTTGAGTTAAAAAAGAACACAATGATAAATTTCACTGTTTCAAATGATGCATTTCCTAAATATCTATTTCTAATATATGTCAGTGATCTATTTTATCATAGTCTTATATTTGTTGACATCAAGTTTCTTGTTTCAGTTCCACTAATTTGTCTATGGAATCTTTTGATGTTTTATGTAAGCTATGACATCATTAGTCTTTTAATTTTTGTTGTTTAATTTTTAATTGTAATTCCTTTTAATTTTTACTACATTGGCCCAAAACTGTGAAATTACGTTGAAAAATATGCTGGGTCTTCTTTTTCATTTAATTTTATTATTATTATTTTTTGGTACCAAGAATTGAACTCAGGACCTTGCACTTGCCAGGCAGGTGCTTATGCCACTGAGCTATATCCCCAGTCCCTTTGTTTTTCATTTTACGAGGGATGCTTTTAAGACATGACTATCATAGTAGCTATAAGAGTTTATGATGTACACTTTATTAATTTAAGAGAATGATTTCTATTTATAAATTCCTTCTTTTATCATAAATGATTATTATTACATTACATAACTTTTCTGCCTTTTTGAAGATGATTATGAGCTATATCTTCTTTAATCTCTACGTGTTAAATTAAAATGATAAATATGAAACTGTCCTGTATCCCTAGTGAAAATCAATTATTTGTTCATCATATGTTTTTTGTTAATATATTTTTATATTTAATGTGTTAATATACTACTAAAAATTTTAATCTCTTTATGTTTGTAACTGTGGTTGACCTGCAATTTTTTGGGTATACTGTCTTTTCCTGGTTTGAGAATTGAAGTAATGCTATTTTTATACAAAGCTATAGGGATTACTCCATTTTTTTCATTTCTGAAAATTTTATTTATGAAATCATTCATTTTTGAATGCTTGTCAGAATTTCTTTTTTTTTTTTTTTTTTTTTTTAGTTTTTCTCCGGTACCGGGAACCGAACTCACGACCTTGCGCTTGCCAGGCAAGCGCTTTTGCCGCTGAGCTAAATCCCCAGCCCCCCAGAATTTCTTTATAATGCTTTTTGAGTATTCACATTTGCAATTATTTAGCTGGCTTTGGTAATTTACTATTTTCTAAGTTTGAAATTTATTGATATAAAATTGTTCAGAATATTTTCTTCTATTTTACATGTCTATCGGATATAGTTATATGTCTTTTCTGATTCCTAATGTTGATTATTTGTATCTTCTCTATTTTTTTCTCCTTATTAGAGTTTGTTTTTTGGTAGTACTTGTAATTGAACTCCATGTGTTATTCATGCTAGGGTCTAGCCCTGAGCTACGTGCTCAAAGAATTTTTTTAATGTCATTATTGTTGTGAGAAAAATCAATTTTTGTCTTTATTGATTTTGCTATTGTTACTTGAATTTCTATTTTGTCAATTTCTCACTATTTTATTATATTTTTCTCTTTGTTTTTATTTTTACTCTTTCATTATTTTAAAGAGAAAAGAACAAACACAAAGACAAAAGCAAAACAGCACAAAAACTATAAAAACGATTCAGAATTTCAAAACAAGATGATAGGAAATCAGCAATGATTGTTGTATTACTTATTGTTAGCTTAGCTTCAAAGTAGTTGCTCAGATTACCACATATAAATATGCAAGTTTGATCAAACAATTCAACATTAACTGTTCCTTTAAATAAACCAATGGAAATGATCACTATTTAAACCTTCCTTGAGTATTTTTTCAATGAAAGTAAAACTCATGTCTTTTTCCCTCAATACTACACAGATTATTTTGTAGCCCTGTTGACTTTCAAGTTGCTGTTTAGAAATCAGATGTCAGTCTGTGTACCATTTCAATTATTCTGTTAGGTAAATATTGTATGTTCTCATAATAATCTTCCAAATTATTACTGTTTTAATAAATTTTTATATATCTAACTGACTTCCAGCTGATTTCTGTAGCTCTACTTTCTAATTAAGAATCCTCATTTCAGCTTAGTTAAGTCTGTTGAGCATGTCCTTTGCTTCATTTTTATTTCAGTGCTACATCTCTTATTTCTTCTATTTCTTTTATTTAATTCTTTGTCTCATTTTCTTTTTCATTTTTTATATTTCCCATTAATTTCCTTGAGTATATTTTGAGTTTAAAATCATCAATATCTACATCTAGTATATGTTTAGGAGTTTCTTCTTTTTGTTAATTCTCATTTATTTTGGCTTATTTCCTCTTGTACTAAGCAATTTGCATTTATGTATTTATTTAACCTACCAGGACCTTAAACAGCCTACACAGTCTATCACTGAGCTCCATCTACAGCCCCAGTAATTTAATTTTATTGTTACTTCATCTTTTAAAATTTGATCTGGAAATTTGCTGAAGGTTTTATTAAAATATGTTCTTCAAAAAAAGTAAATTTTTTTTTTTGCCATGTTCCTTGGGTATGAAATTTTTTTCAAATTGAACTGGTGGCTTATATCTTTCATGTGACACAAAAATTCAGTTCTGAGTTAAATTTCCAAAGATATGTATGAACAAGGTCTTAATTAGGATATCTATGGTAGTATATGGACATAGGCCGCTAGAGATAATGTCCTTTGGAACCTCAGCATTATGGAGGGATCGCTTATCAAACCTTACTTTCTGCTTGGGTCCCAGGCTTTGGATACTAGAAACTATTCCATGTTGTATTCTAATCTACAGATCACAAGCAAGGAGATGATACCCAAAAGAAAGATTAGTTCCTTTACTTCTTATTTTCCAGAAAATCTGTTTTTTGTTTTAAGCTTCTGAAGAATTTTATTTCTTTCCTTCCAAGTCTTCTATACATTAAGAAAATACAATTTAAGTAGTATTTTTTCTTCCTGTGATAGTGTACTCAAAAATTGTGAAATACTACATTTATATTTTTTTATAATGGTGCACTGTACTTGTGAGTTAACATTCAACTAAAGCAGTAGTCAAATTAAAACAGCCCTTTAAAAATGGTGGACAAATCTGTGTCCGGGTAAAAAATTTGAACTGTACCTAAAGCCTACATACCCTTCACCTACCATCCTCCATTGAGAACATTTTCTATAATTGTTGTATAACATCAAAATCAGTAAACTGACATTGCTATACACATCACTGAGTATTCTCTAGAATTGCATTTTGTAAACTCAAAATACGACTGTAGGCAAATAATTCAATGTAGGAAATTGCTAAAAATATAATTCACAAGGAAAGTAGAGATTTTAGTTACTCTTACAAAATCTTTATTCTTTAGATAATTTAATTTTAAATGCAATTGTTGTATTATCTATCATAGCTTTGTTTTTTGTCTTGGGGCTGGGGATTGAACCTAGTGTCTGTATTGCATTGAGCAAGCCCCTATCACTGAGATAAACCTCCAGCTCTAATAATTGTTTCACATATCTATGATACTATGTTTCTTTCCTCTGACATACTTTCTTGTGTAGTTCTCCCGGGTTTATTATATCCTACTCTCTTTTCTCCTCTTACCAAAGGTGCTGTCATATAAGTGTTTAAAAATGTCCATATGTTGATGATTGCAATATCCATACTTCTCACACAATTGCATCTCAAGTTTATGCCCTCCATATCTACCTCCCTATTTAAGTCTCTAAGGTACTTCCAATCAACATATTACCGCAATACCATCACTTATACTTCCTAAACTTTCTTTTACCATTTTTAATTATATAATTTTAGTCAGTTGCCATAACTAGGAATTTTTCTTAATCTTCACTGTTTACTTTTATTCACTCCCCCTATCGAAGCTAGAATGCTATTTATGGCCAATATTTCTTAAACCTTATTCCACTCCCATTGTCATAATATTTTCCATCATTTTACTTTTTTATTAAACACATTTGTAAAGGATTCCCTGACTTCTTTAACCTTACTAATGTTATCAAGATAACTCTGTACACTGGCGACAGAGATATTTCTAAAACAATTATGACCTATCACTATTCTGCTTAATAGTTTTCAATGGTAAGAATCCCCAAATGCCTACAGTATAAATTCCAAACCTTTTGTGGAGTTTATAATCCTTCACTATTTAAACCAAGTCAATCTCTCTCTCTCCAGTACTATTTCTCAAACTCAAATCCCTTTGGATTAATCTTCCTTGATTTTATTCTTTTTGTATATCTTTATGCCTTTGAATTCATATAGATTTTAATTTATTTGAATCAAATAATCATCAAGCTACCTTTTAACTTCAGTTTTAATTAGTTGGTCTAATAACTATCAATTTAGGAGTAGAAATATGTTGGTATTACTGATATGATAATTACATATAAAATGATGAGTCTATTAAGGATGTACTAATTGAATTCTGCCAAACACAACTATTTACAGGTGACTGTTCAAAAAAGTGTGAGCTGAGACTTTAATTACTTACCACTGGGTTACATTATTTATTGCTTCATATAAGTGTTTTTCTTTTTTTCTAAAACAAGTATTGTTTTTTTCATGTGATTTAATTTGGAAGAACAATACTGAGAAAAGTTTGTGGTTTTTTTGTCTTGATTGTTCCCATAGTAGAAATAAGCGATAGTTTAGTAAAGGGACTGCAACTATGAAAATAGCTTACTCTTGCAAAATAGAGATATCCTTCATGTAACAACTTGTTTAAAACTTTCAGTACTGGGGCTGGGGATTTAGCTGAGCAGCAAAGCACCTGCCTGGCAAGCGCACGGTCGTGAGTTCGGTTCCTGGTACCGGAGAAAAACCAAAACCAAAACCAAAACCAAAAAAAAAAATTTTAAAAAATATAACTTTCAGTACTTAAATACCAAGGTGGACTCTTAGGACTTATCACCTTCTGCTCAGACTTTCACCCTGTCTTTGTTTTTGTATGTTGCTGTACATCTTGTACATAGTCCATCATTGTCTTCTTTTGTACAGTACACCTTGTTTATACAGTACAGAAATTTGGCTGATTGTACTGAAGAGGATAGTCCGGTAGCCTCATTTTCCATTTTCCATTACAGTACTACATGGCAGTCGTGCAAATCAAGTTGAAATTTTCTTTGACAATATTTCTGAATATTATAACGTACATACAATATACAGTTCCTTCTTTAGTGACTAATTTGATGAATGACTTAGTCACAGGAATTTAATAGAAATGTCTGCAAAACAAAGAAGTCATGCTTCCCAAATTAACCATTTGGGGAGAAATAAGAAGATACTATGAAAATTGGATTTATATTGTTTAAATTATCAGGTCACAGGAAATAGAATACACTAAATTTTTTTCACCCTCAAATTTTCTTTCTTTTATTATTCTTTTCATTTTAAAGACAGTAGTAAATGAGAAACAAATGAACAAAGAAATAGAACAGTAGCAGCAGAACAGAACCAGTATGACAAATATAAACAAATCAAAGCAAGAACATTCAAAGTGATACAGAGTCTCAAGACAAAATAATGCAAATCAATAGTGGCTGTTACATTACATATTGCTATCCTCAACTACATTGCTTAGATTACCAGATGTAAGATTGAAAGATTGCTCAAACCAGTATAGGAAATAAGAAAATAATTAGTCTATAAAACTGTAGAGCTAATACAGTTTCACTAGACAAGATGGTAGAAGTTCACCATTGTAATTCCATTGCATATTGTTACCTTCAAATCAGTTGCTCATACCACCAGACACAAGCATGCACAATCGATCAGAACATAAAAATTTGTAACCATTAACTCTTCATTTCAATACACTATCAGACATCAGCAATACAATTATCACAGCCATTCATATATATATTTATATTTTGTGTTCTTGTTTCTTTTTTCTTCTTTCCCTCGTCGAAGTTGTTCTCTCCTTTGAGCAATTTTTTCCCCTTTCCTATCATCTATTGTACGTTTTGAGTTTTACCTAGTCTTTCAGGTTCCTACACCAAGGAGACAGTATGCTGTTTATACAGGTGGGTCCAATTTATTTCACTTATGAGTATGGTCTCTAGTTGCATCCATTTACCTATTAAAGCCTCGAGATTATCTTTTTTAATAGCTGAGTAATACTATACACTAAATTTTTAAACAAAATTTTATCACTACTGCAAATCATACACTTTTTTCTTCTCATTACTGCCTTTTATTGAAATTATATGTGGTATATGGAGGAAGACCAAAATTTACTTAAAAAATTAGACATATTTATTATAAGTCACAGATTTCCACTAATGTCTCTCAAATACTCCTCTCTTTGAACACAATTATTATTCATGTCATTTTCTAAAGCAGGTCTGAAGTTCCCTTTCATGAATGTCTTTACAAAATGTAATAAAAAATACAATGAATGCTGCTGCTGAATATCATCCCAAAGATAATCTAGCTCATAAAAACATTATGGTGTTTCTTCATCTTTTGTATTCACTGAATCTGGCACTGTGAGATTGTTTTGAATAAATTCAGTTCATCAACAAAGCCACAGTAGAACATCTAATGACCATTTCGAAAGAGAACTTCCAGAGCTGCTTGAGACACTGGCAAGAAAAATGGCATGATTATGTTTTGTTTTGCTTTATTTATTTATTTATTTATTTATTTATTTTTGTCTTTTTGAGACAAGGTCTTGCTATGCAGTTCATGCTGGCCTTGAGCTAACTTTGTAGCCCAGGATGGTCTTGAACTTGCAATGATCCTCCTGCCACAGCTTCCTGAGTGCTTGGATTACAGTCATGAGCCACCATTTTTGGCTGGTGATTAGTTTAGACTAATCTACTACAAAAATAAAATTAAAGTGATTTGGACATAAAAATACAAGTCTCTAACCCCAGAAATAGCCTTAAATTTTCTTCTTCTAGTAATTGTTTGGACAATGTCCCTTGACATGATGCTGGTTAAGGTGTATAGCAGAATGACATATATCTTACAAAGAAAATCTGCAATAAGTTTGATTAAATGCTAATTATGTTACCAAAACATGGTATGAAGCACTCGGCTGAAAACAGTAAGAACTATCCTCATGTTTAAAAAAGCATAATAGCTAAAATTAAAAAAACACAAAAATATTTGGACTAAAAATGGAAGTATGATTTAGGACTAAACAGTGTAAACTTGCTTGATGCATAGCTAAATTACAAGACTAAAGTGAGTGTTGGCGTAAAAACATTTATTATCATTAGCTTTATGGGTGATTATTGTTTGCTCCTAATTTTTTTCATTGACTACCTGTTTCTGGTTACAGTCCAAGGTATTGATTTTAACCAACACAAGCTCTGTTTGTTATGAGATCTAGTTATTTTAGATATTGATGTTCTCTTATATATCAAGGGATGCTTCCTCAGACAGTGATAATTTTTAAGCTGTTATTCTGAGTTAGAAAAGGAATGGACACTTGCTTTAGAATAAAGTATATTCTGTTTCATGCAAAGAACAAATTAAAGTCCTCATGCTTAATGAGGCTTTGATTTAAAGAGTTTGCATTGTAAGCTCTTTGTTTTTACACTCATTAACAAAGTATATGATTGTTTAAAAATTCTATAAAGAAACCACAGAATGAAGTAGAATAGATCTTGAAGAAACAAGACATCATTTTATGCTTTTTTTTTCCAAAGAGCAGTGACAAAGTTTATTTATGAAAGTAAAAGTGAAGAGTGGATAGGAAGTTGACTCTGCAAAGTGAGTTTAGGCCAAGTAAATAGAAAAAGACAGGAACAGCAAAGATAGAAGTATAGGCTACACTTGGGAAACAGAGCATGGGCTATTGTGGAAAGCTATAGTATGCAAAAGCTCATTTTCTATCTCTTGATTTTACTGATGATTTAGCAAATTCTGTTTGTACTATTATCTCACTGTAAAATGATATAGCAACAAAAACTACTTGACATATTATCATTGAACAAAACATTAGGTTTTAAGTAACTCCAATAATTTCTTCAGGTCATTAGGGTTTTACAGTTTATGTGTGTTTTTCATCAACTACTTAGCTGTGCATTTAGTTTTATTAGGGAAAAATTAATGAAAATTCATGCACTAAAATATAAAATTTTGTTTATGTACATTTACAATAGACTAAAACACACTTGATTGGTTAGACTATAAAACCAAATAATTATTATAGGGGATATGATTTTGGTCTTTTAAACACATAGCCTGCTTATCATATGTGAATGTAGGGTAATTTTTAACATAAACAGTCCAGAAATGATTTCTTTAAAGGTAAAAGAATCTCTTTAAATGTCAAACTTACTTTGAAAATTAAGTTCTACTCTCAAATGTAGGACCAATACAGTTTAAACTTGCAGTATATTTAGATAATGGAAAATGGATCTATTGCAAAAGGGAAGGAGGTCAAGACAGAGAGGGAGGAGGATGGAAGGAAGAGGAAGGGAATGAAAATGAATTAAGGTGTGTATGTACATGTACCAACTTCCTGCTAGAAAAGTAATTATTATGTACAGCAAACATGTGCTAATAAAAACTAAAAATTGAAAAAAAGCAAAAGAGATATTTACCTAAATTTATACTTAGGTAGAAAACAAAACAATTTACTTTACACTAGCATAAGCTAATATGAAATATTTTAATTCAACTTCGCAGTGAGCCTCAGTTGTAAAAAGAATGCTGAAAAGGGAATTTTAAAAAATGAGCATAAACACACTAAATTATCCAGTGCAGGAATAAACTGCACCAAAATAAAGCTGGCCAATGCTCTGTTTCACAGAAATGTACCTTTTTCTTTTATTTTTGCTTCTTTCATACTTACATAGATCTAGCAAACACATGTAATGATATGTCTTCATGTCATAATCCAGATATCAATAATTATTCCAGACATCAATATTATAACTACTTTAAGATATTGACTTTTTAATCTTTTTAACAATCTTATGAAGCAGAGAACATTATTGTTATGTATCTCTGAGAGAGCAAAAGGTAGAGAGAGAGAGAGAGAGGGAGAGAGAGAGAGAGAGAGAGAGAGAGGGAGAGAGAGAGAGAGAGAGAAAGAGAGAGAGAGAGAGAGAGAGAGAGAGAGAGACTGAAGCTCAAAAAGATTAAATTACCACCAAAGTGGTAGAGCTGGGATTTGACCTATATTAGACTTTGAACTAAAGGCAGAATGGCTCCAGACCCAGTAGAAATAAACCACTAAATATCAAGTATTTATATTAAATATCCATTGTTTTATGGTGAATATTATTTTATGGTAAATATGTAATAAGCAAGTATTTTAAAAAGTTTTCTAAGAGCCTGCGTTTTGGAGGCTTTTATGGTTTAGATCTAAATTGTCCTCCCAAATATATCATGTGTTCAGAGGTACAGGTTTTGGAATATGACTAGATTGTGTGGATACTATTCTCACCAGTGGATTATTCCATGTGTGTTTATACCTGCATGTGCTGTTATGTGGTGAGACATTGCCTGAAGAGACAAATCACTGGGATTTTGACTTGGACAGGTATATTCTTATCTCTAGATATTCCTTTTTCTATCTGCTTCTTATCTGCTATAAAGTTAGCAGCTTTTCTCCAGTATGCCTCCCATCATGGAGTTTATGTCATGGAGTGAGCCACCCAAGTACTAAAGCTGTAAGATGAAAGAAAAAAAAAAAAAAAAAAAAAGCTCATCAATTTTATGAGTTCCAGATTTTTTTTCTCCACTGGATAAAGCTATTAACACTGAAATTTCATACTGGAGACATAGAATTATTTTTCTGACTGTACTTTGGGTTTGGAAAAGTGTGGAGATGTTGGTTAGAAAACCTCCAAAATGGTATAAAATAACTTAATATATGATCCTAATCTTAGCCAAGAAGTTCAGAATGTGTATAGGTATGTGGCCATTAAAGGCCAGGCTCATGAAGTTTCAGATGGCAGTAGGACTACATTGGAATGTTGACTGGAGGCAATGTATGTTTCAGTACGGCAAAGAATTTATCTACATTATCCCCATTTCTTAAGACTTTGTGTGAGGCTGAATTTAAAGGAGGATGAATAACTGGTGGAAATTTCAAGGCAACCCAACATACATGTAGTGTCATAAATACTGTCTTTAGCAAGATAAACAGTGAGAATTAAAAATGAAATGGGGAGCCTAATGATTTGAAATGTTAGAAGCTTGATGAGTAAGGAAGTACCTGTAAACTTGGAGCAGAAGAAAATATGGTTGCTAAAAAGATTAGTATTAAAAAAGCTAAGTACTTTTCATCACAATAATAAAAAAGATGCCTTGAGGTCACTTCCAGAAATGGCCAGCCCCGACCATCTCAAGCTCAAAGGTATAATATTATGAATTCTTTTAAAAGGACTTTGTATTGACAAGCGAAATCCAGGCCACTCTGCTTTTGCGGGAACTCCCTAGAAAAGTATTACTCTAAGTTCAGCTTTCTAGGCACTAGGAACTCGGTCATAGTCCAAGTGGGTCAGGCTGCTGTATGAGATGGCACTAGACCTTGACATCCTCCATATGATGTTAATCTATCAGGCATGAAGAATGAAAGAGCTGTGTGGACATGAAGGGTTCCACCCAAATTTCAAAATAAGGCCTCAGAGGTCAGGCAATGTGTCCCTGTGAGTTTGATTCTTAGAGCTGTGAGAGTAAAGCTGTAAGTGTAGTATGATTCCAGGATGACTGGAACATAGAATGTCAGCTGAGGTAAACCATAACGAACAAGCTTATCATGTCCTAAATGAAGCCATTAAGGCTATAACCAACAAGGCTATAGGAGCAGGACTACCAAAACTATTTGGAGATCACATCACATAACAACATGCCCCAGGTGCTGAACATAGAGGTACAGTATATAATCCTTGTTCTGCTTGTTTTGGCCAGTTTCCTTTCTATCACCCTTCTTTTCCCTTTTGTAATGGGAATGTTTACCCTGGATCACTGTATTTTGTAAGTATGTATCTTTCTCTTTTTCATTTTTATAGGGGCTCACAGCTTGGAGTTTGGCTTGAGACTCAGAAGAGACTTTTGCATTGAATTTTTCAGAATGCTGGAGCAGTTAAAAATATGGTAACTCTGAGAGAAGCACTGTTTGCATTTTGCCTAATGAAATGTACATAAACCTTTTGGGGGCCATGGGTTTGTTCTTATAACTTGTATAAAAATTCCCCACTTAAGCCTCATTTATTCAGAGGTTGGGTTTTTTAAGATGATTAGACTTTGTGGGAGCTATAGCACAGGGATGAAATTGTAACTGAAGATATTATTGTAAAGCTTGTTTTCGTCAGGATAGTTGGATCATGAAGTATGACCTGGAAGAGTGTATCCTTTTCCCAGTTCTCTCTATGTCCTGGTTATGATGAGTTGAATAGCTTTCCTCTGCTATCCCTTTCTACCAGGCTATTTCTTTCTTGGAACTGAATCCTCCAAAACTAGAAACCAAAGTAAACTTCTCCTCCTTAAATTGTGATTATAGGGTATTTTCTATCAGGAGAAAAAATACTACTAATACAGAGGTCATATGTCTCATCCACACATGGAAGTTTCTGACTTACTTTTGTTTTCCTTAACTGGCATAAATTGGTAGCTCTATTCAGAAGGGATAGAGGTGAGGTAAGGGCAAAGCAAAAGATCAGTATGTGATTACTGCAGTGTTTATTAACTCAATGACTTTTTAATCTATTTTTAAAATCTCTGTGGTCTTAGGTGTTAATACAAACTTGTATTATGAAAATAGCATGAATCTAATTAGATTGTCAAGTGCTAACCAATACTTCTAGTGATATATAGTATACAAGGTACAGAATCTAGGAGAGAAAGATTGAATTAGAGTATGTTAAAGTGGAGAAAAAAGGAGACTAAAACTTGCATTGTACAGTAGTTTTCATATTTTTCCTTTTAAAATGATTCTGATAAATTTTCAGCACTCAGGGAAAGTTATACTTTCCCCAAAAATCTATCCTGTAATATATGTATCTCTCTAATTTTGTGTTGTCTGAGGCACTCATTTAACGCTAAACATTGTCTTGTACTGTACAATGAACCTGCTGGAGCTTAAACATAAATTTTGCCTTAATGTCATTTCTTCAGTTTTCCTGACCATTCTGTCTCACATAGCCAAGATCCCCCCTAAGTTGTTATTTTATTATCTATTGATTTTCCTTATTATACTTATCATGATATCAAATACTTATTTATACATTTACTATCTATTGTTTTCCACCAGAAAGTAGAAGTCACAACTTTATATATCTTTTCTATACATTCGCTACTAGAGGAATATGTCTTACCTGTAGTATGAGTTCAGTACAAGAATTAAGAATTATAATGATCTACAAAGTACCCAACATTGTATTTTCACTAACTAAATTCTAGCAAACTGAAATTAATAAAATGTCATTTATCTTCAATCACATTCATTTCTTCTTGATGTTTTTTAAAGCTATATCTTTCAACTTTAACTACACCATATACAAAAACTCATGAATTTTAATTGTACAGTTCAATATATTTTTGCAAAATATATACCTGTGTGTATATTCTATCACTTTAAAATTAGTTGTCCCTATTTTTATTTGGATAAGAAGTGGCAGGTTTCCATTGCCATAGACTAATTCGGGTCTTTCTGGGACTTCAAATGCATATTTTTAAGTGCATATTTTTGTGTCTGATATTTCCTTCTCAGCATAATGTTTTTAAACTATTTCATTTTATTGCTCATATTGTGGATTTGTTCCTTTTACTGTTGAGTAGGGTCCCATTGTTTAAATATACCACAATTGACTGCTTCCAGTTTTGTAATATGAAGAAAGCTGTTAAGAACACTCACATAAAAGTATTTTCTGAACACAAGTTTTCATTTACTTATTGAAACGTCTGAAATATATTTGTTGAAATATTAAATAATAATTTGTAAGTTGTTCTCAAACTGATTAGACTACTGCACATCTCAACTGCCATATAAGAGGCTTCCATTCATTGCACATCCTTGACACCACTATATGTCCTCATATTTTATATTTTACACATTTTAGTATGTGTGTAATAGTATATCTTTGTGTATTGGACCTGAATTTTCCTTCATAAAATTATCAAGTTCTATGTCATAGTAATGCATTCATAACTGAATTTTTATTTTTAAGGTGTCTGTTCAAATGAGTGCATTTTCAAGTACTGGATTGTTTGTTTTTGTAGAAGGAAGGGAGACTAATGCTGTCCATGATGTCTACATCATACATAATATCCAAAATCCTTGCATAATTTACACGGTTAAAAGACTTTTCAGATTTGATTTAGGTAAATATGTTAAGGTGTAGGTATTGTTCTAAACTATTCCAGTAAGTGTCCTTATATACAACAGATGGAAAGATCAGAGTCAGAAAATATACAGCTATGTGTCTATGGAGGCTGAGCTAAGAGAGAGGGAGAAAGCCAGGGATTTAGATCAGTGGCATGATACCTGGCTGTCTTGCATGATATCCTAAATTTGATTCCAGTAACCCCCAAAAAGAAAAAAAAAAAAAAACAGAGAGGGAGAGAGAGACAAAAAGAGAGAGGAGACAGAGACAGAGACAGAGAGACAAAGACAGAGAGAGACACTCTATTCTTGGCTTGAAAGAAAAAGAAAGCGACCATAACAGAAGAAATACACAAACTTATATAGGCAAAGAAACACATTCCAGCTTACAACCCCTAAAATAATGTAGCTGTGGTAGATTTTAGATATTTTATGTCACAAAAATTGGTAGTAATTAGTTATTTCACCAGTAAGGAATCAATATACATTTTCGTTGAATCTATAAATTTTTATTGAATTTAATAGTTCTTTACATATTCTGTATATGAGTCTGAGTACTACTCAAATATAAAGAAAGATAGACTAAAGGTTTTTATAGGTGAATGGATGCAACTAGAGGCCATGCTCATAAGTAAAGTAAATCAAACTTACATGTGCAATCTTCACCTTGTCTCCCAAGTATAAGAACATAAAAGAGTAAATAAGATACAAAATCTTCAATAGATATTGAGAAAGGGAAAGAAACTGCTCAAAAGAAAAAGAACAACTGGGATGGAAGAGAGGAGGAAAGAAGAAAAGGAAAAGAATTACACAGCTAACAATCACACTACTAATGTTTTTTAGTTCACTGAAAAGTTTGGTTTATGCTTATATTGTTTGATTAATTTTTCATGCCTACATCTTGTAATCTGAGCAACTACTTTGAAGGGAACAATACACAATATATTAACCATTGTTAGTTTCTTACTATCTTGTTTTGAAATTCTGTATCATTGATTTTATTTCTTTTTTATTTTTCTTTAAAATGAAAAAAAATCCTTCTCCATTTCTGAGTCCATTTTGTTATTTTTGCTTTTTTATTACCTAAAAATAATCTCGGACTCTGTAATTAATTAGATGCTGTATTTTGGTTGACATTAACACTAACTTCAGGTATTTGAAGTTTAGAAGGGTTCCCAGTCTTAATCAAACAATTTTCATGATTTTAGCTTCAAATCATATGTATGTAACTTCATTTTTAAGGTCTCTCAAAATATATTTTGAGGGAGAACAGGAAAAAGGGAATGAGGGGAAAAGAAAAAAAAAGTAAATACAAGAAGAAAATGAAACGAAGGTTTTGTAAGTAAGGAGAGGAAGAGAGGCTGAAGGGAGAGGAGGGAATTGGGGCAATAAGAAAAATCAGGACCTTTTAGGTACATGTACAAGAGAAAATATGTACAATAAACAGATTTGTTATGAATTGTATATATAGTACCAAAAAATAAAGCTTTCTTCATGTGTAAAAAATTAT
>NW_004955503.1:4888643-4910988 GCF_000276665.1 Chinchilla lanigera
TGTATTTATGTGATATAAAGTTATCACTTTAAAAATATCCCTTAGTTATTGAAGATTGATCAGGCTCTCAATCTCCCACAGGAATGGACAGAGACAGTTCAAATAAATGAGATAAATGAAATGATTTCAGGGCTCCCAGAGGATCCAAACACTCATAGAATTCCAGATTTTGGGGTCTAAGGACAAAGACTTCTCTCGGCAACCTGTATTTATTTTGTTATCAAACAAAGGACAGGAATACTTTAGGAAAATGCAGGAATCTGGGCAGGACTTGGGGATCCCTTTAAGGACTTCTCCAAGTAAAACATTATGTTAATTTAGGTGATCTATGTTTTGTCCAGGAAGGCCTCCACCCAAGAGTGAGATGCCTGCAGCTACAGTCTTTATCTAGTCAATTGAGGTAGCCGCTATGTTTCCTTAGCTGTGCCCCTGTCTTGGCCTTTGAGAAGCCAAAGCTTACCAACCATTACAGGCTGCGATCTCCAGCCAAGGGGCCTAAGTCTCGGACAGACTTATAAGTAAACATGGAAAGCCAATTGATCAATTTAAGTCCTGCTCAGAGTTGCTTTGTATTGGTCTCCATCAAATGTAATATTTTACTACAGATATAAACTATGTAATGATCAAATTATGGTAATTACTGTATTCATTGCTTCAAACATTTATTATTTCTTTTTATTTAAACCATTCAAAATCCACTGTCCTTGCTATATTGAAAAGTAGAAGTACAGTTGTCCCTCGGTATATCGCAGTTTAATTTTTGCAACTTCACTGTATCACTTTTTAAAAAAAATAATATCTAATTCTGTTTTGTGGAGTTTTTGCTATATCATAGGATTTTACAGTATAAAGGTATTTATATAATAATTATGATTTTAATTATTTTTGGCTAAAAACTTTTAAAAATATAAGACATTTTTAAAATGCTAATTCAAATATATTAAAATACTGTAAAATCAAAATAAAATACAGTATGTACTTTATCAGTGGATGAATGTCATACTGTACACAGTAGAACTGCAGTACACAATACTAGTTTTGCAAGTTTGTCAATGTGAGATTGTATATGGCACACTGTTGGCTGATGGAATGGAAGGCGACCAACCACAGTGTATCCTGGACACTGATGGGCTCAGTGACTATAGCATTGGTCTATTTGCTCTCTCTCATTGTTCCCGTATGTTCAGCATCTCTCCTTGTCCACTTCACATCACCATCAGTACTGCACAGCTGCATAATTCATGATCTTCATCATTCAAGTTGTCGTATACTTCACTAGTGAGTATCCATATAGAATTTTACATGTTGTTAAAATTACACAGGTTTAAGAGTGTAGAAAATGTTTAAGAGCATATGAAGTGTTCATAAGAGTGTGGGAAAGTCTAATACAAGAGTGGGAAAGGTTTGTAGGAGTGTAAGAAGGGTTTATAAAGCCTTAAAATGTATATATATAGATAGATAGATAATAAAATAAATATAACACCTCTGCTTCACAGATTTTAACCTATTGCAGGGGTCTCCCTAGCGAAACTCCCGGGATAGGTGAGGGATCACTGTAATTTTTAATCTACTTATCCTGCTGTGCTATAGGACATTGAAAGCTATTTATTTGTCTTGTTCAGCTGTTCCCTTAAACTCATTAACTAGCCTCTTTTTGAGGAAATGCTTAAATTTATTTGAGGCCAATTTATATTTATGATTATTGCTTCTTTTTCAAAATTGGAAATATATTCTACTTGTTTCTTTTAGATATTATGGAGTACAAATTTTATTTTTGACTTTATGATCTGTTTTCTGTTAAGTTTTACATATAACATGAAATATTACCACAAACACTGTAGACAATAGGTAAATACAGAATATTATTGTGTTAAAATTAAATTTTGTTCATGAATTTTAAGTTTGCATTTCATACAATTTCCATGTGCCACAAAATGTTCACCTCTTTTTCCAGTAATTTAAAATATAAATATTAAAAGAAATTGTGCTACAAAAATGTTCATACAAAAGTGGTTATGCACACATATGCCACAGTTTGTCAAACACAAATTTTGTGTATAACATCTACATAACTTATAAACCCACAATGCAGTATTTTAAAAGTTTATCTACTGGAGCTCTATGAGTGTTACTGTGGCTGTGTCTTTGGAACTGGCTTAGAGAAGGCATTTGGAAAAGTTTGAGGAAGTGGGCTGAAGAAGACCTAGAAGGCAGTAAACAAAAGTTGATGATTCTGGTCTAAGCAAAAAAGACCAAAATGCTGATAGGAATGTGAACGCAAAGGTTAGGCTCAGGAGATATCATTTTGGAATGAGAACTTCACTGGCAATTGAGTGGAGGCCCTGTGTTACACTCTGGCAAAAAATAGTCTGCATTTTACCCATGTCTTGAGACTTTGCATGGGCCTCTGAATAGGCATGGAGTACTAATTGATCTGATGGAAAAAATTCAGTAACACTAACATTTATGCTGTGGAATGAGTATTGGTAGCTGCTTTCTAGCCAGATTTATAATGAGAATAGGGGTGAAAAAGCAGAGCAGAAAAATTTATATTTTTGCCCAGAAGAAATAAAGGGTAAAGTTAGGGCCAAAGAAGGTTTGCTGCTGAAGAAATTAGTACTATTAAAAGTAAACCAGGTAGTTTGTACAAAGATAAGAAAAAAAAATGCCTCACGTGCATCTCAGAAATCAGCGAGGCACTAGCCATCACAGATTAAAGGGTGCGAAAGTATAATCTATTCATGTGAGAAGAAAGGTCCTGGGTCCCCTACTCCAGAGTGCCTTCCTGCAGAATTAATTCCCTGGGAGTCATTTTACTTTGCTAAACCATTCAGGTACTCAAAGGATACAATCTGCAACTGCAGCAAAGAAGGTGACTAATCTGATACACATATAGGCACATCTCTTCTTTAGCTTCCTCTCAGCTGGCATGAGGAAGCAATATAGTAGCCTTTGTATTATACTGGTATCACTTTATTACGATTCATGGTGTATACTAGGGTTTAGCATTTTGGAGTCATCACAATTTTGCCCCTATCCTTGCTTCTCTAGGTAAATTCTTCTCTTTAGATATTTAGTTTGTCATTCAATCTTGGTCTTCTGTTTCCTTTATGAAGTCTTCAAACTTAGTTGTGCTTATTATTGCATTCTGCCACTCCCACCAGTAAATCTGAAAAAAATGTGGTATAATACATTCTGTTATTTTGGAATGTATGTAGGTAAATGAGATAAATAAATGGAAAATGATCTCATTCATCTGGCAAAATGTTTCTCAAGAAGCACCACTACTATCTTCTTTATTTTGGAAAAGGTTACTGTATCTGGCCACAGGGCACTAATGTGAGTAGCATTGCTCATAGATTTGGAAGTTTGGAAAAATACCAATCTTACCAAATATTCCTGGCATTTAACAACCATCTGTATTAAAAACCACCAATAATATCTCCACATATCATCAATAGATGTTAAATTTAATTATGTTTTTAAAATAAAATTCAATAAATTCTTATGGAAATGATATATATTTTTCAAAAGAAATCAAATTCAATGACTCTTTAATGAAAATAATATAGTTATCTTTGGCTAACTCATTACTACTCTTGTGCTGTAAAGTAAATCTATTACTATTACCAACTCTCATTGCTTTTAAGGCATAATTATTCCACCAATTATTGAATTAATGAACTATCTTCTTAGAGCAAAAGCCTATTTGTTCTTTTTTGAAGTAAATAAATTAGTATTCCATTTGTGTACAATTACCTTATCTCTGATGTTACAGGTAAGAAAAAGGTCAACATTTATAAGCTGAATTTGACCAGATACAACACAATTATAACATATGATGAGGTCATGATTTCATTGAAAAATAGATGTGTCTATATTTTACCAGCTATTTTTCACTTTTACATCTGTAAAATAGAATTAATATTACTCAGGGACAGGTGAGCAATAATAGGTAAGATGAAAGCAAAAGACAGCAAAATGGACTCAGGTATAAAGAAGGAAAACTTTCTTTGAAGCTCTAATAATGTTAAGGGACAGACTACTTTTTCATTACAAATTAATGCTTATCTTTAAAATTGAATTGAGAAATTAACAATATTTTGCTTGTCTTTGTAGGACATCTCCCTGTATCTTATTGCTACTTTGTTACCTAACATAGTGCTTTGCATGTTTTAAGTTACTATTACATATTTGTCAATGAGAATGAATTTTATCAATGTTTTTAGAAAATTATGACTGTAACATGCCTTCAGATAAGTGTACAACAGTAGAGGGAAAATTACACTTACTGGGTGATAAATAAAAGCTTTGTGCCACTCAAAAGGTGAGGATATTCAGAAAATAAATGGCCAGTGAGGAAATAAAATGACAAGTCACAAAAGACTAAATTTCTTCTACATCTGACCAAAACTCATATCCAGAGTATGTAAAGAAGTCTTACAATTCAATGAGGAGATATATTGCTCAAACATAGAAATATATTCCTCTGTTTTTTCAGTCTTCTCCTACTTCAGAAAGCATACCATTTTTTGTTTCTAATGAGTTAAGCATTTTTCTCTTGTCAATGACTGTAAAGTTGGTACACCTGAATATATAATTTGATGGGAACATTTACACTAATTTTTCTAATATATCCTAGGAGACCATTTCTTTCTTTTGAAAAACGAAAATTAAAAAAAAAGTAACAAAAAGCTGCCCTAGATTCCACATTTTCATCTTTCATTTATTACCAATCCATGCCAATTTTAAAAATTAATCATATCATTTGTTTAGCTTATCATCTGACTAATAATAAAATATGTTTTGCTTCTCATTAAAAAAAAAGTAACAGCTATTCTATTGTGAAGAAGGACTGAAGATAGACCCAAGTCTATCACCATCACTTAACTCAAGTCAAAATGGATCATAGATCTCAGCATTAAAACAGAAACACTAAATCTATTGGAAGAGAAAATAGGTAAAAATCTTGAAGACATGGGGGTAGGCAGAGAGTTCATGAACAAAAACCAAATTGCACGTGAAAAACTTCAAAGAATCAACAACTGGGATCTCATCCTACTGAAAAGTTTCTGCACATCTAAAGAAATCACCAGCAGAGAACAAAGAAAACCCACAAACTGGGAAAAAATTTTAGCTAACTGTCCTACGGACAAATATTTTCCATTTAGAACATATAAAGAATTGAAAAACATCAGCTCCCCCAAATTCAAAGACTCAATCCAAAAATGGGCAGCTGAAATGAATAAACACTTTTCAGAGAAAGAAATACAAACGGCAAATAAATACATGAGAAAATGCTCAACATCATTAGTCATTCGAGAAATGCAAATTAAAACAATATTGAGATTCCATCTTGCCCCATTAAGAATGACTAGCATTAAGAAATCAACCAATAACAAATGCTGGCGAGGCTGTGCAGAAATAGGAACTCTTCTCCGCTGCTGGTGGGAATGCAGACTGGTGAAGGCACTGTGGAAATCAGTTTGGAGATTCCTCAGCAGACTACATCTAGAGGTCCCATTCAACCCAGTTATTCCTCTTCTGGGTATTTTCCCAGAAGATCTAAAAACATCATATCACAGCAATATATGTGCACCTATGTTCATAGCAGCCCAATTTGTAATTGCTAACCTGTGGAAGCAACTCAAATGTCCATCTACTGAGGAATGAAAAAAAAATGTGGTACTTTTATATAAAGGAATATTACTCTATTACTCAGCTATAAAGAAAGATAAGCTCGAGGCTTTTATAGGTAAATGGTCACAACTAGAGACCATAATCATAAGGGAAATAAATCAGATCTTCATCTGCAAGCACCACATGTCTCACTAGTGTAAGACCTGAAAGAGTGAATAAAAACTAGGAGATATGAAAGACAGTGTAAAACGGAAAGAAAATGCTTAAAAGTAAAGGGCAACTGGGATGGGGGAAAAGAGATTGGAAAGAAGGAGAAATTTTGTATGTATATATATACAGGATAGTTAACATAGTTGAACTACTGTCTTCTATTTCTTTGCTAAAAGAAACACTTAATGATTCCTTGATTGATCGATATTGCAGGTCTCTGTTTTCCTGAGAAACCACTTTGAAGATATCAATATGCAATACAACAAGCCTGGATCATATCCTACCACTTTGTTTGTAACTCTTTATTGTTAGTATTGTTCTTTTGCTATTTTGTAAATTGTTGTCTGTTAATGTTTTCCTTCTTTTGTTTTTAAAATTATAAAAAAGGACTGAAAATAGATCCAAGTCTATCACCATGCATCAAACTCCAGTCAAAATGGAGCACAGATCTCAATATTAAAACAGAAACAGTAAATCTATTGGAAGAGAAAGTAGGTAAAAATCTTGAAGACATAAGGGTAGGCAGAGAGTTCATGAACAAAAACTAAACCACATTTGAAATACTTCAAAGAATCAACAACTGGGATCTCATCCTACTGAAATGTTTCTGCACATCTAAAGAAATCACCAGCAGAGTAAAAACAAAATCCTCAAATTCGGGAAAAATTTTAGCTGACTGTCCCTCAGACAAAGCTCTTCTCTCTAGAATACATAAAGAATTAAGAAAACATCAGACCCACCAAATTCAAAGATCCAATCCAAAAATGGGCATCTGAGATGAATACACACTTCTCAGATAATGAAATACAAATGGCAAATAAATATATGAGAAAATGTTCCACATCATTAGTCATTTGAAAAGTGCAAATTAAAATAACACTCAGATTTCATCTCACCCCAGTAAGAATGGCTGTCATTAAGAAATCAACCAATAACAAACACTGGCGAGGCTGTGGAGAAATAGGAACTCTTCTCCACTGCTGGTGGGAATCCAGACTGGTGAAGGCACTGTGGAAATCAGTTTGGAGATTCCTCAGCAAACTAGGTCTAGAGGTCCCATTCAACTCAGCTATTCCCCTGCTGAGTGTTTTCTCAGAAGATCTGAAAGCATATCACAGTGATATATGTGCATCCATGTTTATAGTAGCGCAAATTGTAAGAAGGAAAACCGATAATGAGATTGCTATCTTTGGCCAAAACTTAAAACTGTGTTGGTTCCTGATCCATTTTCATATGATTGGAATTACTGCCACTGGTTTAATCATAGATCTATGTGAAATTATGTGACTTAATGTCTTTAAACATTACCTCATTAATTTTAATTCACTTTGAACCACAAGATTAAACAGAGATATGTTCATCAAACTAGATGATAACTAAATATACTAAGGAGCTAAAATTTTTTTTCTAAGTTCTCTGGATACATCCACAAAGAAGTTAATTATAATGGAAATGATAAGATAATAGATATAGTCCCGCTTATTATTTTAAATAAATTGTTAAAAGTATAGCTTCATCAAGTATAAGATACATTAAGTAGGCCCTAAATTTTAGATAATAATGTGGGTGACATTTTTTGCAAAGAGGAAAAAATGCTTGCTTGTAACACTTCATGCTGTAGACTGCTAAATTATCCCACTTTAGAATTATAACTAATGGGAAACCATGACATTACAAAAAATTATGGAAGATACATTTGCATTCTACTGGAATAACAAATAAGTACAAATTTATGCCAACACAAAGTTTAATTTTACAATACAGTGGATTATCAATGTAATTTAACTGGATTAAAACCAGATTTAACCGGATTAAAAACAGATATTGGCAGGTCTGCTTCATTTTGGGGTACATAGTGGGAAACTCATTCCTGGCTTTTACAAATTTACACAGATTACCATCATGCCTTCACTCAAATTTACACAGATTACCATCATTTGTCAGTCTTCAAAGCCCGTAGAATAGCCCCTTCAAATCTGACACTGACCCTTTTTCCTTCCTTTTTCATTTATTAAGTTCTTGTTCATGAACAAAAACTAAAGTTCATGAAACTGTGAAAAAATTTTAGCTAACTGTCCTATGGACAAATATTTTCCAAAATAGTATTTATAAACAAAAAAGTAGTATATTTTGATAAAATAAAAAAAGTAGATGATTTATAGATTTTATTTTGTAGAATAGACAATGTAAATAGACATAAATATCTATTTATAAATAAAATCTTTGGAGATTAGACATTGATATCCTTAGAATGGCACAGTATTCCAACTTCCACAGGAAAAAAAAAAGTTTGCCTAAAGCCTACCAATTAACTGATGGGTCAGTTTCAGAAGTCTGAATGTGATAAGCTATTTTGTTGCCTACAAATATTTTGAATTTTTAAAATTCTTCCTTAAAAGGTAATATTACACATATGTATAGGGCACAATATTTTTCAGCACACACACACACACACACACACATATATGGCATGCACTAATCAAAACAGGGTAATCATCACTTCTCGGCCTTTTGGCTAAGATCAAGTGCAAATCAGGGTAATCATTAGTTCTCTCCTGCTTAGTTCTTCAAGGTTGGAGTTTTGAGTTCCTCTCTTCTAGTATTCATACAATATATAATAGCTCATTGTGACCGGTAGAATCACCACTGTGATGTGGAATAATATAATTTATCAATTCTGTATGTGATTTAATGTCCAGTATTCATCCTCCTTCATTTTCTCATCTTATCTTCTAACATATTACTCACTATCCTACGTACCAATTGACATTTTGTAGATTCCACATATAAGACAGTATAAGTAGTGTTTGTCTTTATGTATTTGGTTTATTTCACTTAACAGAACTCTTCATTTTTCAATAAATTTTGCTGCAAGTAATAGGATTACATTACTATTTATGCCTATTATTTCATGACAGTATTCTGTTAGTATATGGCCTTATTTCTATCCATTCGTCGGTTGACATTTGGTTTGATTCTAATTTGGGGCTATTGTACATATTGCTGCCATGAACATGAATGTGAAGATGTTTTATAATATAGTGATGTCACTTTATTTTGATATTTTGTATGCCCAGAAATAAAATCACTGGTCATATGGCACTTCTATTTTATGTTTTTTGAGAAACCTCCATAATGTTCTCCATAGTGGCTGTACCTATTTGTATTTCAATCAACAATGTAGAATAATTCAGGTTTTTTGAGATTTCTGTCACCACTTGTTATCATTAGTCTTCTATTAGCCATGCTTAGTATGATGAAGTGAAATTTCACTGTAGTTCTCATTTGCATTCCTGGGATTGTTAGCGATTTTGATCTGTTTTTCAAGTATTAGTATTCCACAATCTGAGAAATGTCTGTTTAGGCCTATTGCCCATGTTAATCTGAGTTAGATGATTTTGGTTCTGAGATTCGGAGTTTTCTATGCATCCTGGATATTAAATATATAAACTGAAAACACTTTATGTAGGCTATGTCTAAAATCTGTTCAGTTTGAACTTTGCTGTGGAAAACCTTTGTAGTTTTTTGTACTCGCAATTGTCCACTTCCATTTCATTTTCTGTGATGTTTGGGATCCTCTCAAAAAATTTTATTCAATGCTTATGTTCTGTAGCATTTCTCTTAGGAGTTATTCTAGTAATTTTGTAACTTCAGGCCTTATATTTGATTCCCGAATCCATTTTGATTTGATGTTTGTAGCTGAGACATAAATATCTATCTTTACTCCTGTACATGTGGATATCCAATGTTCCCAATACATTTATTGAATGACTTTCTCTTTCTCTAATGTGGGTTCTCAGCTCCATTGTCAAAAACTGGTCGACTGCAGATGTATAGACTTAGTTTTAGGCTTTCTATTCTCTTTCATTTGTCTATGTAACTTTTTAGTGCCAGTAATAAATAGTTTCTTGAAATTATTATAGGTTTTTAGTATATTTTGAAATCAAGTAGTCATATCTTGTGATTTGATCGTTTTGTTCTTTTTTGTTTATACATGGTGCTTTTGTGGTTCCTTGTAAATTATAGATTTTTTCTAATTCTATAGAGAATGCCACTGGTATTTTCAGAGGGATTGCATTAAATCTATAAATGACATTGGATAGAGTTGACATTTAAAAATTTAAATGCTCCCAATCCATGAACACAGGATGTCTTTTGACATTATTATCATTTTCATTTCAAAGTTTAATAATTTTTATGTTACAAACTTTTCATCACTTTGTTTACTTTAATCATATGTACTTTATAAGTCTTGTAAATGAATTAACTTTTTTATTTCTATTTCAGGTATTTCATTATTGGCATATAACATTGTTACTAATTTCAATGTGTTAAATTTCTATTCTGCAATACTGGTGAATTCCTTTATTCTAATAATTTTTGTGAACTCCGTATGAAAGATCATGTCATCAGCAAAATGTCAACATTTGATTTCTTTTCAAATTTGGATTCATTTTATATCTTTCACTTCCCTAACATCTCTGGGTCGAATTTCCAATATGTTGAACAAAAGTGGTAAAATTGAGCATTTTCATCTTGTTCCAGACTTTAGAGATGAACATTCTTCATTCTCTATTCAATATATATATGCTGTTAGCTTATTTTAAATGATCATTATCATGTTGAGATATGTGTCTTGTATGCCTGTTTTTTCAGCATTTTTACCATGAAAGCTTGTTGAATATTATCAAATGCCTTTTTTGCATTACATGAGATGATTATGTTGTTTTAATCCTTGATTTTTATCAAGAGTTATAGCTAGATGTCCCTTGTCCAAAGCCTCATGTGGTCATAGGTGGGGCTTCATATGGTCAGAGGTGGTTGGATCTACAGTGTTTGATATTGAGATTAAGTGTTTGATGCTGGGCTCAAGGATGTGTGGTAACTAAATTAGTTCACTGATTGTTTTGGCTTAGTTCTGCGTAGGAGTAAGGGTGGTTCACCCTGAGTGAGAGTGCCTCCTACCCTGTGGGTAGGTAGCCTGGATAGAAAAAGGGACAAAAAAAGTGTCATCACATGTTGATTGCTTGCTGGTGGCTGCCTTCTACCTACTCTGCTTTGCCACAGACCTTTCATCTTCTGTGATGTCCCTCGGCCAAACCGCCCTGCTTTGAAGACAATTGACTATGCACTGAAACCTCTGTGAACTGTGAGCCACATGAACTTTTCCTCCTTTAATTTTTGGTGTTGGATATTTTCTCTCAAGAATGGGAAAAGTAACTGAGACTATTCTGTTTCTGTATTGCATTTATTGGTTTATGTATTTCAAATCATCCTTGTATCTCTGTAGTAAATTCCATTTGATAACACTGAATGAACTTTTTCAGTTATTATTGGATTTAATTTGCTAAAATTGTGTTGTGAATTATTTGCATATATATTTATCAGGTATAATGGTCTATAATTTTCCTTTTTGTTATGTCCTTATCTACTTTTGGTAGCAAGGACATGGCACCACCCCCAAACTGAAGAGGTTACATGCCAAGGATAACACCTGTGCTGAGCCAGGGCTCCAGAAACATGCCCCTCCCCCAAATGACGGTACTCCTATTCCTGATATATTCACAGCATTAAAGAAGAGTGGGGACAACCAGCAGACCTACCTGATCAAAGAAGAGACAAATAACGAGTACAGTTTTCCTACAGGACTGAAATATTACCCTATCACAAAGTCTGGGTAAGAAACAGCCTTGGAAGATAGGCTTGCAGACAGTGAGAGCTAAACAGGGCTCTCCTGAGAATGCCTGTGAAGCACAGAATTAGAGGAGGAAGATCACGGAACCTGTATTCTGTTGTGGAAATCCAGGATTAGGGGATGTAATAGTCATAGAAGACAGACCTAGAGAAGGCATTTAATCTAGTGCAAAGTTTGAACTGTAACACTGCAAACTTGAGGACAAAGTAGTAAGTTATAAAGAAGTACTCAAATAAGATATAAAAAATAATAGAAGAAAAGGCCATCCTGTAGCTACCAGATGATGTAAAAAGTCCAACATAGGCTAACTGAAGTTAGAAAAAAGCATATTGAATTATTTACATGTTTGCAGAAATCATAGCAGAAAATTTTCCAGATTTTCTAGAAGAATTCAACATATAAGTGAGGTTACAAGAACACCAAACAACTATGATAAAGAAAGAAGTTCAGCAAGACTTATCCTATCTATTGCATTATATACAACAACAAAAACAAAACTGTAACACATTCCCACTGGCTTGAACCACTGGTGGTACATGTATAACTATCTCATCTGGGAGCATGTACCACACAAAAGGACTATCCCATGCTTCCCACTGGAGCAGATATGCATATATCACTAGTGATTCAATCTTTCAGGAACATAATGTGATGAAATCAGAGCCACACTTCAGTAAGACATAAGAATGATGATCCTATCTTGAAGTTGATGAAAGTAGTCAGAGAAAAAATCAAAAAATAAGATATAAACTTAAACCAATTAAAATTACACCAGACTTATCAACCCAAATTTTACAGGCCAGAAAATGTTAGAGTGAAGTATTTTCAAGCTCTGAGAACAAATTCCATCCCAAAAAAGCTTTCCTTCAAAATAGATGGAGAAATCAGGACATTTCATGAAAAAGACCAGCTCACGAGCTACATCAATAAAAAAAATTGCAAGAAAATACGCAAATATCATACATAAAAATGAAGAATGCAATGAAGATGAAAACTAGATGAAATGAAAACAGGAACCATCACCAGGGAAAGAGTGCAATAATAGTAAATAGCCAACACATCTCAGTAATATCTCTCAGTATTAGTAGGTTCAAATCTGCAATGAAAATATGGATTAGGAGACAGTGACAAAATAGCATTCCACAGTCTGTTGCTTTCAAGAAACTCATCCAACACAAAAAATGTTCATAGACCATGATCAGATGTTAGAAAACTATATTTCATGCACCAGGACCAAGAAAACAAGCAGGGGTAGCAATTTTAATCTCAGACATGGTAAAAGTGGAGCTAAAACAGATTACAAGTGACAAAAATGGTCACTAAATACTAAGGGAACAATCCACCAAGAAGAAATAACACATAAATATTTATACACCAAGTACTGGAGCATTTATTTTCATAAAACAAATACTGACGAACATTAAAAAATATGTAAATGCTAACACAATCATAGTGAGAGATTGTCACAACACATTTTCACAATGAGATGGAGCCAATAAACTCAAAAGATAATGAAGAAATATCAGAGCTAAAATACAACCCTGAATCTATGGCTTTAGAAGACATATACAGAGCATTCCACATCACTACAAGAAAATACAGATACTGTTCTGCAGCACATGGTACTGTTTTCACAGTAGAGCACATATTAGCCAAGAAAACCTGCTTAAACACATGAAAAGAAGTAAAATCACTTCATGTTTTCAATCAGACCACTGTGTAATGAAAGTGGAAATCAACAAAAGAAACCATGAAAAATATAGAGGTACCTGGAAAATTTGTAACCTACTTTTAAACAACCAGTGAGTCACAGAACAAATGAAAAAAATGTTTTAAAGATTGTGAAATGTAAAGACAATGCCAGTACAACTTATCAGAACCTGTAGTACTCTATGAAAGCAGTTCTGAGAAGAAAGCTTATTTCAATCAATGCTTACATTAGGAAAACAGAATGATTGAAATATATACTGTTATGAGGAAACATAAGATACTTGACAGAACCAACAATCCAGGCCCAAATTGAAATAAAGTAGAGAAATCATGAGGAGTAGTTTTTAAATCAATGAAATTGAGGTTAAAAGAATACAAAGAATCAATGATTGAAAGAGCTTGTTCCTGGAAATTATAAGCAAAATAGCTAAATTCTTTTCCAAACTTACTAAGAGGAATAAAGACTGATGTCAATGCAATTAGAAATGAAAAATGAGTAATCTTCTAAATTCTACAAAACTTTTAGTAATAATATGTCAACTATACTCTTCAAACTTTTTAAAGAAATTGAAAGGAATGTAGTGCTTCCATGTTAATTTGGAAGCTATCATCGCTGTGATTCCAAAATCAAATGAATATCCAACAAAAAATAAAAGTGAAGGGCTGTCTTCTTAATGAATATAGATGCCACAAGTCCTCACAAGATATTATTGAACAGAATGCAGCACATCATTGAAATGATTAAATGTCATCACCAAGTAGGTTTTATCCCTGATATTCAAGGAGGGATCAATATATACAACTCAATCAATCGATGACATATCATAAACTGAAGCAAGGTCAGAAACAACTCATCAATAAATGCAGAAAATTCTTTTGACAAATTTGAACAATGCTTCATGATAAAAAAAAACTCTGAAGAAAATAGGTATAGAAAGAAAATACCTAAATCTAATTAAAAACTTTATGACAAACCAATAACTAACAACGTATTAAATAGGGGAAAACTAAAAGCATTCACTTCAGAATTAGGAATAAGACAAAGATGCCAGTATTACTACTTTTAGTAAATATCATACTAGAATTATGGAACAGAGAAACCACAGGAAAGAAAGAAAGAAAGAAAGAAAGAAAGAAAGAAAGAAAGAAAGAAAGAGAAAGAAAGAAAGAGTGATCCATATAGGAAAGGAAGAACTTAAACTATCGTCATTTGCAGATAACATGATTAAATAGTAGACTTGAAGAAGTCCACCAAAAGTTCTTAGATTTAATACTGAACGTTAGCAATGGAGTAGGATTTAAAATCAATACACAAAATAAATAGCATTTCTTTCTCACCAATAATGAACTCAGTGAGAAGGAAATTATGAAAACCATACTACTATTTGAAGCATCAAGAATAATTACACACCTCAGAATTAGCTTAAGCAGGAAAGTGAAAGACTTCTACAAACAAACAAACAAAACAAAGAAGAAAGAAACACTACAGTTCTCTGAGAAAAGAGATTGAAAAGAATGGCATAAAATAAAACATCACATCTGCTCCTGGTCAGGTGCAGGAAATATTGTCCAAATCATACTACAAAAGTTATTATACAGTTTTAATGTATTACCTATCAAAATATCAAAAGGATACTTCATAGACCTAGAGAAAACAACCTTAAATTTCAATATTGAACCAGAGGAGACAATGAATAGAAAAAGCAATCTTGGGCCACAAAAGCAAAGCAAGAAGTATCACATCAAAATACCTGACTTAAGCTATATTACAAAGCAATATTAATAAAACTGGCATGGTACTGGAAAAAAAAACTACACACATGAATAAATAGAACAGAATTGAGGATACAGAGACATCTCCAGATGCATTCAGCTGTTTGATCTTTCACAAAGATTTCAAAAGCATACAATGGAGGAAAAATATCTCATTTAACAAACCGTGTTGAGAAAAATGGTTATATCTTTGCAGAAAATTTAAACTAGACCCTTATCTCTCACCGTGTAGTAAACTAAAATAAAAAAGCTCAAAGGCCTAAAAATTAAAATAGGAACATTGAACCTATTGTAAGATTATAGAGGTAAAACACTTTAGGGGAGGACACTCTGTGGATTATACCCAGAGCAGGCCATAAATAGTGAAGCATGTAATTTGTTAACCCCACAGCTGGCTCCCCTCAAACTCAACATATTAGAATCTATCAAAGGGAAGCGAAAGAATATGCATTTCAATAATTTTTTGTGACATTTTTCAATTTTAGTAGTATATGCTTGAGAAGCTTTGTTGCAGAGAGTAGATATACACACATTTATTATTCCATCATTCATTTAGAAAAATTTCCAAAAGCATAAATTCAGCATTTTTGTTGTAATTATTAGAACATATCTACCACACACAGAAATAGGTGCTTCTATCAATACGCAAAATATTTTCATGTAATTATACTTCATTCCTTAATTCACTGAGAAAAATCCAGAATGAAAAAAAATCAAGAGTTGTAAACAGTGAATCTAGTAGTCCTGAAAATTCCTTTGACCATTAAGTGCTGTGGAAATTTGTCCTGCTATGAAAATTTTCTTCATTTATTCATATAACTAGATTTTGTATAAAATTTCAGATTAAGAATCTCCATGAATGTCCTAATGTGTATTTTTACAAATGACAATGTCTTAATTTGCTTTCATCTGAGTGTTACTAATGATCTCTTCAAAAAGATTTATAAAATAAAAAAGATCATCAAAAAGAAGATAGAATGACAAGTGAACAACTACTTGTGTTTCTTCTTCCTCCTACAACCTGTGCAAAAAGGAGTAAATTCTTACATTTAGATTCTGACATTTTATTAAAAATTACAGCATGATTATATTCTAGATTTAAAGCCAGTAAGATAGAGTTATTGGTTCCATACTCCCGTCAGATCTGAATGAGTCATTCAGTATGAAGCACAACTATGAAAATGAATGCTGGCCCTTCTATAAAACTGTTGCTTCCACTGCATCTAAGTAGCTAGGAGTCATGTGAACATTTGTTAGAAATGATTTCTAGTTTGTGTGCATCAATTAATAATAAATTTACAGTGGTGAAGCCAAAAGTAATAGACATAAACTACATAGAAGATCCCAAGAAAGCTATCAAAATATATTTAGAGTTAATATCCAAATTCAGTAGTGTAGCAGGGTACAAAGTTAACACTCAAAAGTCAGTAACATTCCTATACACAAGCAACAAACTCACAGAGAGAGAAATTAGAGAAAACACACCCTTCATGATGTCATACCAAAAAATGAAATACTTAGGTATTAATCTAACAAATTATGTAAAAGGTAAGCACAGTGAAAATTACAGTACCCTAAAAAAGGAAGTTGGGGAGATATCAGAAAATGGAAAGATATTCCTTGTTCTTGGATAAGAAATACCAAAATCCTGAAGATGTCCATACTCCCAAAACTTCTATAGATGTTTAATGCAATTCCAATGAAAACACCATTAACATATTTCACAGACCTGGAGAAAACATTCCTGAAATTCATTTGAAAGATCTACAATAAGAAGAGCAATTCTGTACAACAAAGGCAAATCAGAGGGACTCACAATCTTCATCAATTGACGAATGGATAAAAAAAATGTGGTCTTTTATGTAACAGAATACTACTCAACCACTAAAAAAGATAAAAGAGTTTTTTTATAGGTAAATTGATGCAACTCAAGAATATACTCATGTGTTAAATGAATCAGACCCATATGTACAAATATCATATTTCTCTCTAGTATGAGAAAAGTGAAGAAGTAAATAAGATTTGAAATGTAGAATAGATATTGTGAGTTGGCAAGAAATTATTCAAAAGTAAGTACAAACTGTAGGGGAAAGAGGAAATGAAGAATTGAAAAAAATATATGTATATACATGATAGTTATGATCGCTATGCCACTCATTCCCTTAGTTTATTAAAAGAAAATTTTGTGCTAATATTGTATAAGCAAGCTATCTTGCCTCTATCTTCTACTCGGAATAACTGCTAGGGAGACAACAATACTCTGGTGTATCAACTATTGTAGCTGTCCTGATAGCCTGTTTTGAAACTCATTATCATTGTCATTTTTATCTTTTTTGAAAAGGAAGGAACATCTGGATTGGAAGAAAGGGGAAACCAGCAGGGGAATGTATATATATCTATATATATATCTATATATATATATGTCTCATATAATATTCTGATTTTCCATGTTTCAATGGTAAAAACAATACATTTAGTCAGCATTGTGAATTGAAACGCTAGAATAATGGTAATAAACACTAGTAATATCAAACACCAATTACTACCTACATTAACCCTGAAGAATCTGTGAATATATATATATAATACACACACACACACACACACACACACACACACACACACACGCATACACATGCAAGATAGCTATGGTAATTCTACCTCTGATTTCTATTGGTTTGTTAAAAGGAAAAGTTAATGCTTAATTGTTTGATCGATCTTACATGCATATTTCTGGTGATCTGAGCAAATACTTTGAAGAGTAAATATTATAGCAAGTATTGGTAATTTCCTATCACTTTGTTTCGGTATAATTTTTATTGTTTTCTTTTGTTCTGTTTTTGCCTTTGTGCTTCTTCTGTTCATTTTAAAATTAAAAATTAAAAATAAAATGTTGGTTTCATATTTCACAAAATCTAATGTTTTATTTTTCCTAAGGAAGGTGATATTTTAATGTGTTTCTTAAATGGTAATGAACAATCACAACGAATCACTAGTTTTTGTCAGATTCTTAGGTGCTGTTTTCAGATATTTCTGTTCAGAGTATTGATAAGTGACAAATCTTCAAAAGTATCTGCACTAACAAACAAGTGACAAAATGAATAAAATTATTTCCTATGCATTTCCTTGCTGATTTCTGTATCTAATTATATAATTAGTAATGTATCTTTGCTTCTTGTGCAAAAAGTGCTCAAGTCCTCAAAGCTGATTCCATCATTTGGTAACATTGATGTCTTTGATACTTACAGGAAAAACAGCATCAAAGTATACTCTCAGACCCTACCATTATTATTTGACTGATAACATTTCTAGCATTTTTTGTTGATTAAAAATATCTTAGAGAATTTACTGCATAATTATACCAAATTTGACAATGAAATATTTGTGGTTTTCAATGTTTAGATATTCTGTAATGTTTGTATAATATTATCAAAGATTACAAATAAGTATTTTGAAATTAAATTGCATAACTGATTACAATGTAAGTCATGAAACTACATTCCTAAGAATTATATATATATATATATATATATATATATATATATATAATCGTAAATAACCGAAACAGTGGAAATAAGGAATAGGATATCAAAGGTGGTAATTACACTGTTCTACAGAAAATATAGTTATTCTTCATTTAGTATCCCCCCTATTATACCCAAGAAGTTAAAGAGTATATAAAGTAAAAGTAGGGTAAGGGAATTGTAGGTTTTTCTATCTTTAAAAGAATGATTTGTTGGTGAGATAACTACATTTTGCAGAATTATGGAGGGATTTAAAACTTTGACAAAGAGCATTTATTATGCTTAACATTCAACAACTATGAAAAAAATCTCAAATACCTCCATATCATTAGTCATGTGTACTAACATTCTGTAAATAACAAATTTTCCACCTTATGATCCACCTGACCCTCTTATAGACATGGAAAAACGTGCTGAAGACAATTCATTGGAACTAGTTTGTAAGGTTTATAAAAGTCAGTAATCTTAAAACATTCTGTGGAATCCTTATACTCCATTTAAAGGCAATTCATTTACTGGCTCTAAATATGTCATTTTGATGAGTTTGAAAATAAATGCACTGATGTAAGATTATGTACATTCCAGCCTTAAATCTACCAATTACTAGGTTTGTGAACTTGGAAAAATTTCTTTCCTAAAAGTGAGGTTTATAAGAGTGTATACTTGGGGCTGGGGATTTAGCTCAGCGGCAAAAGCACCTGCCCGGCAAGTGCAAGGTCATGACTTCGGTTCCTGGTACCAGAGGGGGGAAAAAAAAGTGTATACTTGAAGACTGTGATGATTCAACTTGATAATCCATGAAAAGAATCTAATACTTTAGCAGATATTAGGTTTTAACTGTGTCTTTTAATTATCAATATTAGGAAGAAAATAAAAGAGGAAGGATGGAAATAATCCAAATTTTAAAGTGGCTGAAGAGTCCAAGTAGAGGAAACCAAACTTGGCAAGACCATTACAGGCTGTGAGATCCATCTTGGTATGTGGTATAATACAGAATATATTTTTAATATCTTTACTAATAGGTAAAATATCATAATTGAATAGAAATACTTTCCAAGTTTACTGAGTGTGGCCAAACTATATTCTGTACGTATGCATGTATGTTTCTTCAAGGAAAAAATACCAAACTTGAATTATAGATTTGGATTTAAAAGTTTTTGGAAGAGCTGGTTATGCTACATCTTTCTCTTATTTAAATGTTGGATGGAAAAAATAGTTTCAAAATCAGAATCCTGAATTTAGTGGTTATGGGAATATCCAAGGTGTTTTACAACAGACTCATAGGGGAAAATGTCCTTTTAGGAACTTCACTCAGGCGAAATATGAAAAGTAGATGTGCTTTTGAAACGAGTGACTATCTTTTCAAAAGAGGAAAAGTGAAACGATAAATAAAATACTGCTCTTCTTGTCTCTCATAAAACCATGAGAGAGGGACAAAGCACACTAATCAGAAATATCCCCAAAAGATCATTTTCTGTCCAGTAATATAAGTTTGAAGAAGTAAAGATTAAGAACTGATTTATCATTGATAAATTAAACGGTAAGATACTTGTATCAATCTTTTAAAAAATAGCTCTTTGTATCTCTGTGTGCATTACACAATATTCTTATTTTCCATGTTTCAATGGTAAAAACAATACATTTAGTCAGCATTGTGAATTGAAACGCTAGAATAATGGTCATGAACACTAGAAATGTCAAAGACCAATTGCTACCTACATTAATCCTCAAGACTGTGAAGATTTGCCTTCTTCTGTATATTCCTTATTGCTTGATCCAGACCAATTTTAAATAGCTCCACCAATAAATTTCTGCCACTCCCACTCGGAAAATATTCCACTACCTAGTTAAAGTTTAGAGTTGACAACTTTTCGTGACAGACTAGATTTTTCCCATATTCAATTTCAACCAGTTACTTCCTTTTCTGCAGAGATGCTTTTATCACCTAAGTAATTCCAATTTCTTCACTATCTGCAGTTCTCAATAACTCCCCTAAATTATATAGGCTGTTTCATCGAATTTCTTTTTCAAAAATAATCACTTCAAGATCGGTGATTGTACAGGTTCTGTTATATACCAAAAAAGACAGTTAGTATTGAAAGCATGGAAGTGAATTAGTGAATGGAGATGTATGAGGGTAACAGGACTTAAATCCTTGATAAAATTAGAACTAAGGACAGAAACAAATTGTGAACCTTTTTCTCTCCTCCAGGCCTGGAGTTATTTGAAGAACGATGTAACATTTACTATCATTAGAACTTCAGAAAACTATTTACAAACAAGTAAGATTTACCTTCTGTAATATCTATTTGTATTTATCATTTTACAGACAAATGATTCCTAAAAGAGTTAATCTGCATGTTCCTACATAAAGAAGTCCTGATTCTTACCCTCTAGAATTCTATATTTCACTGGGGACATAGCAAATTAGAAACTCAAATACCTAATTAAAAATAGTAATTAATCTTAAATAACTCTTAAGACACCCAACTTGAGTGCTTAAATTTCATTAGTCATTTCAAGGATTTAATAATAAAAAATATGACTCAAGATATAAATTTATTAGAGAAATTATAAAATAATAGAAAAGGTCATGTGATGAGAATAGAAAAATACTGAATCTAAAAAATAAATTAATATAAATATTTTTGTTTATGAACAAGGGCATAGAATGTGATTGCACCAGTATCTAAGAGCTACAAATCAGTGAGCTGCAAATTACTGATAAGAAAAGCTGGAAACAGCTTAGAAGTTAAATCTCAGAGGTGCCAATATTTGAAAGCCCTTCTGGACATCATCACAGTCCAGAGAATTCTATCTTTGTAATCCCAAGAGAAAGTTACTGGAATTCCGGCAAGTTAATTCCAATCTACAACTTCCAGTGCAACACATGGTGAGCATAAAGACACTAAGGCATATTTGCAGGTGTGGGGAGCCAAGGGGGTCCTAAGTTCAGCTAGAGCAATGGCTAACTGGACCAAAGGGCTCAATTGAGGGTCAAAACTGAAGATTTTAAATTAATGAAAGGGAGATGGCTCAGGAATGAGTGACTGTTAGAGTGGTTGGAAGTATGTGAATGTCTTTGAGCTGGCTAGATAGGAGGCCTCTGCGATAGAGGTAAAGAGAAAGAGAAAGAGAGAGAGACAGAGACAGAGACAGAGACAGAGAGAGATATGAAGAAAGAGTAATCTGCATTTCACAGATTGGCAATATCTAGTATTTTGGGGTTGGTGCTTCAGTTTTGATGGGTAATTTTCATGCCCTGAGAAGTCACAGACTCTTGAGGCTGATTCTCAGCAAACAGTGTGGTGCCTTTCTCATACTACTCACACATACTACTTGGGAACCACAGGGAGGGCATCGCTGACATCTCCAAAGACTACACATCAGCACCTTGGCTAGACCCATCTGCATTGCTTAAATCCATCTGAGGGAATAAAGACAAAGCTTACCCACTCTGCACATATCAATTCATAGAAATAGTGCCAGGTGTAATCAAATTGGAGACAATTGCTCTTCTTTCAAGGAGAGTCATCCAGGTGGTCCTTCATATCAATCACTCACATATTGGCTGTGATATAAGGGAAGGTATATTTAATAAACTGAACTTAACAGAAAATTCCTCTTTTAAATTATTTGAGATAATAAATGTTCCAATATTTGAAAAGAAAGGGAAAGAATGAAGGGATTGTACAACTTTGAAATTTACACTTTCTAAAATGAAGATCCATATGAATATAAAATAAGAAATACTGCATCATGAGAAACTACATTGAAGATATCAATATGTAAT
>NW_004955503.1:4911088-4917821 GCF_000276665.1 Chinchilla lanigera
TCTGTTAGTATTTTCCTCCTTTTAATTCTAAAATAAAGAAAATAAATAAATAAATAAAAAAGAAATACTGCATCCTGTGACTTTTGGAATTGTGATAAAAAGAGATATTAAGATGTCTGTAGGATTTTTTAATACATCAGATAAAGATTCTGTTATACTGGGATGGGGATTTAGCTCAGCAGCAAAAGTGCCTGCCTGGCATGCACAAGGTCGTGAGTTCGGTTCCTGGTACCAGAGAAAAACCAAAACCAAAAAAAAAGATTCTGTTTTACTATACAAATAAATGTGAAGCATTTAAAATATAAACATATCAATAAAACAATTAAGTCTATAGATGGAGAAGAATAAGAAGGGCAATATGTTTAAGTAGAACTGGGGAGTTTTGTAAGCAGTACACAGATGGTTCTTTAAAATATATCTGTTAGAGAAGAGAATGGGAAAACCTATAAATAAGAGAAGGAAGTTAAGATAGAAAAAAGACATACCTACATATAAATATGTATTATTCAACATTAAGCTGAGAGAACATTTAAATGTGTATCAAATACATTTCCAATGTGGATGTTTGTCAAATAAAAATAAAAAGTTCATGATTAAAGAGGCATTAGCACATTTGTATAGAGAAAAATATTTACCTTTTTTATAAACTTAAGTCATATATGTTAAAAATTTGTAAAGAACAACTTGAAATTATCACTTTTCTATGGTTTGGTGTCTAAAGTGTTAGACTATGACTATAATGTGTGCTCATTACTTAAAAATAAACAAAGTTCATTTCTGTGATGCTATAGGTGATATTTGAATGTTTTAGAAAAAATCTTCTGCACCTAGAATTAGATAAGTGTGCCAAGACATTGTGCAAAACTATTTACAACTATGGCTGGCCAATTACACCTAATTTTAAAGCTATAAGCCCTAATTGCAGAACTGTCTGCAGATACAATTTTTGTGCATCTTCTGTTCTCATATTTAACAATTATTATGCAAGGTTTTCCTCTTGTTTTTTCCCATTGCTATTATACGTAAACTGTTATTAAATGAGGACACTAGATTTCTAGTTTGAAACTTGTGAAATAGGGGGGTTAAATTAAAAGAATAACCAAGCATTGTTATGGATTATGTCTAGATGTCACCCCAATGCCTCATGCAGGTATGGAGGCTGGCTTCTAGAGTTTTCAATTGATTCTTAGTCTAATGCTGTGATAATTAGTTTGAGTGCTACACCCACCTTGGGGTGGGCAGCCTGTGTACCATATAAGGGAGGGAAATAGCTTGCTGCTGCTCCTGCCTTTTTGCTCTTGTTGCTTTTGCTGTTTCCTGCCACCATGAACTGTTTCCCTATGCCATGTGCCCCACTGCGTTGGAGCCAATCAAGGATGGACTGAATCCTCCACAAACTGTGAGCCGAATAAACCTTCCCTTTCTTAATTCTGGGTGTCAGGTATTTTGTTTTGGTAGTGAGAGAAAAGTAACCAAGACAGAATTTGGCAACAGGAGTGAGGTCATTGTTGTGATTATACCTGACCATGTGGTTCAAAGAACCATTGGGAATGGCTTGTGGGAAGAGTATGGAAAGGTTTGCAGATGTTGCCTGAAAGAGTATCACTGGAATTCTTTACACTGCTCTGTATGGGAGATTCTGTTCAGAGCTTAGAAGACTAGAAAGCTGATAGAAATCCAGATGGTAAAGATTATGCTCAGGATGTTTCTGCTGGGAAGGACTGCATTGGCTGTTGAACTCCAGACAATATATGCTGTGGCTTGGCAAAAAGTTTGTCTATGTTTTTCTTGTGTCCAGACATTTTGCCTAAGATTAAGATTAAGGATGGCAGCCTAATTAATCTGGCAGAAGAAATTTCAAGTAAATCAAATGTTGGAGTGGTGGCATGACTATTGTTGGGGGATTTTAGCCAGATTTATGTTGTGACTCAAGAGCAAAAAATCCAGCAGGATGATTGAAAACATTGTGAATTTGGTCAGGATAAAACGCTCTAGTAAAACTGTGGATGGCAATGATAGAGCTGAGGAGATCTTGATTACTGAGAAGGAATTAGAGAATATAAAAGATGGCCTGAGGGCATTAAAAGATGCAGCAAGTCTTTACCCTTTGTAGCCTCAAACCTGAAAAATTGAAAGATTTTGATTTGAGGAGAAAGCTGCTGAGCACCACATTTCAGAATGGTGGAGCCAAACTATGTTCGAGAATGCAGGTGGAGAACACACCATGTTCTAAAATGGCAGCAGTATAGAGAATTTGTTCCTCAGAATCAGGTTCAGAGTGCTTAGTGATCCAGGCTCTCAATCCCTACATCCAAGAGCGAAGAAAGCCTGGGTACTGCTCCAGCTGGCAGCAGACCTTGACATCATCCACACTGTGCTGATTTTAGGTGCATGCAGAAGGAAGGCATTCTGAAGTTAAAAAGTCTTCCACCTAGATTTCAGAATTAGGCCTGGGAGGCTAGGCAGTGTGCTCCCGAGAGGATAGTGTATGAAGTTGTGAATGATAAGCAAAAGGTGCACTGGAGATGTCAGAAGTTTAGAGAACTCAGGAAGGTGAATCATCTAAGGAAAGTTTCAAGGAGGACGCAAAGAAGGCCTAAGAGAGAAGCCATGGGAGCTACAATCACCAGGAGTGCCATAGGAGCACAGCAATGCAAGGCCTTTGGAGCTCACAATTTATCACAGATTGCTTTGGATGTTCCACACGGAACTACAGGAGTTAATGTTTGTCCTGATGGATTTTGGACTTGCTTTGGTCCCCATGCTTTGTATCCTCCTGTTTGTGTCTTTTGGAATGGTAATGTTTATCTTATGCCATTGAATGATGGAAGTACTTAACTTTTCATTTGTAGGGGGGCTCACAGCTAAGAATACGCCTTAGAAGTTGGAGGTGATTTGGGACTTGGACTTTTCAGCAGTGTTGAAGCTGTTAGAACATTAGCAGCTCTTACAGATGGGCTAAAATGCCTCATGTACATGAGTCTTTGCAGGGCCACGGGTGGAATGTTACAGTTTGGTTCTAGATGTCCCCCAAAAGCCTCATACAGGCATGGGAGCTGGCTTCTAGAGTTTTTTATTGATTCGTGGTCCAATTCTGGGATTATGGCTATGAGTGCAACACCCACCCTGGGGCAGGTAGCCAGCATACAATATAAGGGAGGGAAAGAGCTTGCTGCTCCTTCTTTTTTGCTCTTGTTACTTTTGCAGTTTTCTGCCACCATGAACTGTTGCCCTCTGCCTGGTGCCATACTCCCTTGGAACCAGCTGAGTATGGACTGAAACCTCCACAAACTGTGCGCGGAATAAACTTTTTCTTCCTTAATTCTGGGCATCAGGAATTTTGTCTCAGCCATGACAGAAAAGGACCAAAACAAAGATATATCATATAAACCATTTTCATAACGAATCCATTGTGCTTTTAATAATGTCAGGTAATATAAATTTAAGAACAAATAAAATTACTAGGGAAATTTAAGAAGAGACATTATGTAACAACAAACAATAAGTACAACAAAAACAGCAATTGGAATTGTACATGGTCCATAAAACACACAAAAGAAAAAAAAAAACCCTTTCGGATCTAATGAGACAGAATAAATTGTATTTCCTTTTAATATTTTGACACTCTTCTTTCAAGAAAGAATTAACTGTCAAAAGCAAAGATATAGAAAAGATAAATAACACCATTAACCATAAGGATTAAATTGAGTTTCACACACACATCTGTTGCAAAAAAGCAAATATACATTCATTTTAAATACACATGGAACAATGACCAAGATGTTTTATGTTGTTATACTATTTATAAAATAATATTAACCAATTTAAAAGAATTTCTTCATGGTAAGTATGCAGTTAGCTAAAAATGGAATAAAATGTGACATCCATTATCAAAAGATGATAGGAAGATCTAAAGACACATGGAAATGAATATATGTATGTTACTGAGCCAATTTTTTCAATACGAAGTGATCAAGGAATTTTTACAAATGTTTTAAGCTTGATGAAAATGAAAACATACTATTGCAGCTTTGTAGGAAACAAAGCAGTGCTTAGAAAGAATAATACCAATACATACTTAAAATATAAAAAAAGATTCTAAAATTTAAAAACTGGCTTTGTTGAAAAGGTAGAAAAACATATATTTGTCTTCAGAGTAGTTGTTCAGATTATCAGGCATAAGCATGCAAAATTGGTCAAAAACATTAAGCATCAACTTTTCCTTTGAATAAACCAATAGAAACTACTCTCTTCAAAATAAAAATGAAGATAGAAAAACAGAAGGAAAATAATTCCATAGTAGAGTAGAAGAAGAAAATGTTAAATATAAGAAAGGAAATCAATGCAATTGAATCCTAGATATCAAGTTAGTATTTCAGTTTCCATTTGGAATTTGAAAAAAAAAGGCCATTTATGGTGGATTGTAGTGTTACAAATAAATATCTCAAGAAGGAAAAAAAAATCTTTAGGGAAGAATTTAAAATAATGTGTCAGTACCCTTTTAAATCTACTTTGTGTTACTATAATATAGTAGTAGTCCAAAAAGAAAGTCATTTTTGGCTTTCCTGAGCTGATTTTGACTACTTGTCACTCTGTAGATGGCGGATTTCAGGTTTATTCCTGCTACCACATCTCTGCTGAGCACTATCCAAGTGTGAGAAGGGATTTCAGAATGGCCCTATTCCAATCTCATATTTATGACTGTCATTGCCCTAGTGAAGAACTCTCTGCAATACTTCTACCCTGTGGCAAGTCTCTGAGTGGATCCTTCCACCCTTTGAAGTACACTTTCCAATCTAGCTTGAGGGACAGCTTGTATTTTATGTGTACTCTCAGAGTCTACGTTTTATTGACACCAAGACTCAGGACCTCTGCCCTCTGCAGCAATGAACTGAACTACAATGTGCTTGCCTGAGCCACAACCGAGACGTCTAAAGGGTGTTTTGTGAGAATTTTGGGATCAAAGACTGAGGTAGACATCTTTAGAGATCCTGAAGACAGCTTGGGTGACTTAAGCCCTTTCTTTTAAGCTGTTTTGGCAAGAAAGTTTGTATGCTGGCCTAGAACTGGGGTAACAGATAAAGATATCTAAAATGCCTGTGTGACCATTCATCCATTGATTTGATGAGCACCACATGGTTATCTTCTATTTATACTAATCTCCTTATTAAAGAGTGCATAGCAACACATTTGGTTTTCTTTCCTAAACATCCTTTTGTATACATCACATGTCTAGGCTGAAGAATTTCTTTTGTCAAGACTTTGTATTCTGCTTCTTTTTAAATAATTAATTCCATGTATACATAATTTTCCTCTTTTCTCACATTTTATTATCTGAAGTTACATGAAGCCATGTTGTAGGCTAAACACTGTTGTTTAGATATTTCCTTGGCTCAATACATACCATTATCACTCAAATTTTGTGATCCATACAGTCCTATACATGCACATATTTCAAACTTTCTTTGCCAGTTTGTAACAAGGGTGGCCTTTCTTGACGTTTCCAACAAGAAAATTCTCTTTTGTATATAGGATTTCATTAAAATGTGTTTTTGAATTCTATATTCGTATATATATTCTATATACAAATATGTTCCATATTCTATATACAAATATTCTGTACATGACTAAGTATGCTGTAAGGAGTTTCAAGCTTTCTTTGCTGCTTCCTTTTTCTATGCCCTTACTGGAATTGCCTTAATGCTTCATTCACCGTGCCACTGAATTTTCCAGTATTCGATTGCCAAATATTCCAGCTTCTACAGATGATTCAGCTGTACAGTATCTTCTACATTTTTAGCTACTATTAATAGTGAAAACCTCAATCCTCAATTTAAAATTGTTCGTCTATTTGTTGCTGCTGTAAAAACATAACATGAGCTAGGTAACTTGTAATAACCAGATACTTCTTTGTCACACTTCTGGAGACTGGGAAATATAGGACAAAGACATTGGCACGTGCCAGCCATGATGGTTTTTCTATGTAATCCCAGCATTTGGGAGCCTGAGGCAGCAGGATCATCACAAGTTGAAGACCAGTGTGGGTTACACAGTGAATTCAAGGTCAATCTGAACAACATAACAAAAATCTCTCACAAGATACTGAAAGAGTATATAAGGTACAAAAATACAATAAATATTGTGAGGCCAGGTGTGTTGGCACATGCCTGTAATCCCAGGAATGAGGGAGATGAAGCAGGAGGAGTGTTGTGAGTTTGAGGCCTGCCTGGGCTACAGTGTGAGTTCAAGTTCAGCCTGAATTGCACAGTGAGAACCGGTCTCAAAACGGCAAAAAAAAAAAAAAAAAAAAAGATATTGTAAAAGTGAAAGAAACTACATAAAAGGAAAGAACAAATGTGATGTTGGAAAGGAGAACAGAAAGAAAGAAGGAAGGAAATGTGTGTGTACACACACACACACACATACACACACACACTCAAGATAACTAAGAAAATTTTTTTTGTTGGTTTATTTTTTTTTTTATTTTTTGTCTTTTTGAGACAGGGTCTTGCTGTGCAGTTCAGGCCAGCGGTGAGCACACTTTGTAGCCCAGGCTGATCTTGAACTTGCAATGATCCTCCTGCCTCAGCCTCCCGAGTGCTGGGATTACAGGCGTGTGCCACCACGCCTGGCTTTGTTGGTTTATTGAAAGGAAAAGGGGCTGGGGATTTAGCTCAGCGGCAAAGCGCCTGCCTGGCAAGTGCAAGGTCATGAGTTCGGTTCCCGGTACCGG
>NW_004955503.1:4917921-4931377 GCF_000276665.1 Chinchilla lanigera
GCTCAGCGGCAAAGCGCCTGCCTGGCAAGTGCAAGGTCATGAGTTCGGTTCCCGGTACCGGAGAAAAAAAAAAAAAAAAAAAAAAAAAAAAGGAAGGAACAGTTAATGCTTAATTTTTTTCTCAATTTTGCATGCGGTAATCTGCATTTTGCATGTGGTAATTTGCATGTGGTAATCTGAGAAAATACTTTAAAAATAACAATATTCTATATAGGAACCATTTTTGATTTCTTATGAACTTGCTTTGAAATTTTGTATCATTTTTAATGTTTCTTACATTTTTATTCTTTTTAAAATTAAAAAAAAAAAGTGACTGAGGCCCGCTCACTCTTTACTGGCTGCCTGCAGACCCCAGAGCAGCGGTCTTCATTCTGCTGAATGAAGTTTGCAGCTGAGGCCTACAGGCACTTGACCAGCTGGAATATTACTAGATTATAAAGAAAGATAAACTTGAAGCTTTTATGGGTAAATGAACACAAATAAAGACCATAGTCATAAGTGAAATAAATCCTACACTCATGTGTAAACACCATATACTTGTCTCACTAGTATATGAACCTGAAAGAGCAAATAAAAGCTAAAATGTACAATAGATATTGTGAAAAGGAAAGAAACTGCTCAAAAGGAAAGAATAAAAAGGATGAGGGAGAAGAGAAAAGAAAGGAAAAAATATGTATTTATGTATACACAGGACAGCTAAGATAGTTGTACTACAATTTCTGTTGCTTTATTGAAAGGAACAGTTAATGTTTAATTGTTTGATCAATCTTACATGTCTATATTTGTTTATCTGAGGAACCACTTTGAAGATATTCATATATAATACAACTATTATTAATTTCCTAACACTTTGTCTGAAATTCTGTATTGCTTTTATTGTTTTGTGTGGTTTTGTAAATATCTGTGTTTGCTAACATGTTTTCATTCTTCTATATTTAAAATAAACAATAAAATAAAAAAATAAAGAATACAGAATAATAACAAAACAAAACAGATATTGACACAATTGTTTCTAATGTGGGCTTGCCTAGTCACTAATTTCATGATGGGACTTGTAAATTTTGTATCTGCTGGAATGGAGGGATGCATATGACAGAAAGTGGAAGAGGAAAAACGGAACAAATTTCCTCGTTGCGGTTTTTATAAGGACATTCATTCAGGCACAACTACACATATATCCATAAGCTTTTCTTCACAACAGTGTTGAATTGGAGAGTATATTTCTGACACATGAATTTTGTGGTACACATTAATTTCATAGCATACTTATTTTTGAAATGATAATATGAAAATGAAGTATATCACGGCCAGTGTAAGTGGAATAACCTACTGTGTGCATAGATTTGAGGGCTATAAATATATCAAGTCTCTCTTCGAACAAACTGTAGACTCCATGCAAACTGATTCATTCCCAGAAAAATAAATTAGAGTTAAAAGTAAACTGATTCTAAAACATATATGTGGAAAATTAAATGAACTGGGATTTTGAAAAATCTGGAAAAAAATAGGAAGCATCAATCTGCTCAACTTTGATACAGTATGAATATTTTAACTAACATTTCACAAATAAAATAAACACATAGATTCATGAAAATCAAGAAGTTTATAAATATATGCCGATGTGATTTTCTTCAGTGGTTTAAAAGCACAAGGGTAATGAAAGGATTTTAGAAAAAAAAATGAAATTAGCACTGTCACCTGGAGCTAGAAAAAGAGATTTTAGAGATGACAATAAAAATATGTTCCAAAAAAATAAAATTGTCTTTCAATAAAATTAAAATCTTAACACTTACTTTGCTAAAAACATGGTTAAAAGGCTGAAAAAAACATAAAGAACTATGCCAGTAGTTAGAGCGGTTTTTTCTGGCAGCCACATATGCAACAAAAGTCTTATATACAGAAAACATCAAAAAAACTCTCATAAACTGAAACTGTAAAGAAACAATACCATTTTTTAATGACAAAATTTCAAGTGGCACTTCAAAGCTTCAGGAAAGATGGTATGTTGATGGCAAATAGACATATAAAAAGATATTCAGTATCATTAATCATTAAAATAAAAATTACTGGCAATGTCATGTCTTGTCAAGGACATAGAATAGCTGAAATTCTCATAAATTATTTGCAAAGGATCAGAATAATGCAGCTACTTTGAAAATAAGATTTGACATCTCCTTTCAAAGTTAAACAAATGCATGTTATATTACTCAGGAGATCTTATTTTGGCTGTTTACACAGGTAAGTGAAAATTTATGTTTAGAGAAAACAACATGCAAGAAAGATTACAGATTTTTATTCATAATGGTATTAAACTCAGATGTTCTTCAACAGGTACATTGATAAAACTACCAATGATACAACCATATAATGGAATACTCAGCAATAACAATGAAGTGGTGATATAAGCAATTTTGAATGTGAAAGTTACTATGTTAGAAAAATTCAACTTTAAAATGTTATATGGGTGAATCAAGAGGACAGAGTGGCGAGCAGCAGCAATATTCAGCCTCTCTGGGGTATGGAATCAAGACATTGGCAAGTAGCAATTTGTGAGTGAAAAATAAAATAAGTAGATTGCTGGTAATCTGGGAAGATCTATAGGAAATTTAAAAGTTACAAAGAAGTTTGAGAGATATAATAATCCATAGAAGGGATAGGGACTGTCTGGACAATCCAGCGAAAGGATAGGAACTGTCCAGATAATCCGGAGAAGGGAGAGGAACTGTCTGGAGACTCCAGAGAAGAGATAGGAACTGTCTGGACTCTTTACTGAGCTTGAAACTCATGGCACAATGGATGGGGAGCCTGACTCTACAGAAGCAAAGTGAGTGCTGGGGTCTAATCTTTCTTTTTTTTTTTCAGGTACAGGGAATCTAACTCAGGACCTTGCGCTTGCCAGGCAAGCGCTGTACCGCTGAGCTAAATCCCCAGCCTTAGTGCTGGGGTCTTTAGGTAGAAATGACAGTGGCAGACTGGGCCACCAATGTGGGTTCTTGTGGAGGGAGGGATATGGTTGTTTTGATCTCCCGAGACAGCATGAGATTTTGCTTTGAGTGGATTCCCTCCACATGATGGGCAATAGCCATAGAGGAATACCTAAGTAGGTGCGTGCCATATTGCTGGAAAGTGCTTCGTTGGGTGCCACCCTAAGAAGGGGTCGTTTGTTTGACTCTGGAAATCAGAACAGTTGGGGGATGGCTTTACTGCAGGTTTCCCAGTGTTATCCTCTATAGTAACTGGGTAAGAGAAAGTCATAGGAGAGAGGCATGAACAGGGATCAATCTACAAGCTCCCCTGAGGAGCTTGATCATGGTCTGGAAGGATACAAAGCCTCCCACCAGCAGCGGGAGGCCAAGCCCAGTTTAAGTTGTTCTGTATTTTAAAATGCTGACACTGAATACTTAAACCCTTGCCCTATTGCCTATATCCAACACCAATCTAAGATCTGAATGTATTCCTCATCTGCTGGAGTGAACCAAGAGCCTTGAACATTGCTATGCCCTGGTGTAAACAGAGAGACCTTTGGCATAGAGGAGTCAATTCACTAACCCACAAGCCTTAAGACTAGTGAGAGAAAACAGTGAATTACTGGACTACAAAACTGCAGATCAAGGAAGGAAATCAATCACTTATTCAAAAACTGAGAATATTTTTTTGCTTTGTTTTTGGATGTTTTAACCTTTTCTCTTGCTACTTCACTGGTTTGTTGGGACCTGGAGAATTTTCATCTGTTTTATTAATATTTCCTTACTTTTTTACCTCTTTTTCCTTTCTTTTCTTTTTAAAAGTTTTTTATTTAACATTTTTCCTTATTTTCATTCCCAGTAATATTTCTTTCTATTTCTTTCATCTTGTTTTTCTTTTATCTTCTATTACTTTTTTGTTTTTTCTGTTATTTGTATCTAATTATATAAATATCCTTCTACTCCATAATATTGTATTTTGTCTCAATTTGCCTTCCTTGATCTCATCTCTTATTGATTAATTTTTTAAAAAATTAATTTTGTCTTCTCCCCTTCTCAAACTTCTATATTTTTAATGATATAATAACTAAGTTTTGTTAATTGTTAGATAGTTCATTAACTTTGTGTTATTACTGTAGAATATATTTGTGTCATTAATGGGGTTATGGTTGTTGCATTTAATATATATTTGCTGTATGTCAATATCTGGATTGTCTTAAAAGTTATCATTTAATTGATTATTTCTCTTCTATGATTATGTGCTTCATTATTGGCTCTTATGTTATTACAATATCTAAATTGTTCTGATAATATTACTATTCCTGATTTGCTTCATATTGCTAGGGTCTCATAATTGTTGCCATTAATGGATTACATTTACCTTTGTGTTAACAACCCAATTCTGTATTCTAGTCTCAAGGAGAAATGGCTGCTGAGCCAATTTCACTGGATACTTCTGTCCCAAATTATCAGAAGTGGTCAGATATTAGGAAAGATGAAAAGGACTATAGTTAGCCACACCCAGGACGGGTCACATAAAATCAGAGTAGGTAAAGAGGTATCCATACTAGCAGCAAAGTATTTGTACTATAAACACCTTCAAATCTAAGCATTAAACAAAACACACAAGCATACAAGAACAGACATATGACAAGTCAATAAAATGGCCCCTCAGATTTCCAATTAGCCCAAAGTTGATAATGGTGGCATTGTTGAGGAGAAGAAAAGCCATAAAACCAAATTACTTGAACATATAATAGAGAAGATAAGAAAATACACCAATGAGGTGCTCTGTGGCATCACAGAAGATAAAGCTGAATATATAATGCAACTATTAAAAAAGTGATCAGGGAGTTTAGGCAAGACACTAATAAAAAGCCAGCTGAGCTAAATATAGCAATATGAAACATTAATGAAAAGTTTAGCAAAGAATTAAAAGTCTCTGAAAAGGTTCCAAACAAAATTGAGATGATTAAAAATTATATTGGAAGTACAGGCAGCAGATGAGTCAAAGGTGATAACAAACTATCAGACTTAGAAGAGAGAGATGCTCTCAAAGATTAATTCAGCACAGATGCCTTAGAAACAAGAAAAGAACAAGAAAAATGGGTTCAACTACTACTAGATGACGCTAAGAAGACTAATTTATGAGTAACTGGAATAAGTAAAATTCAGGTGACAGCACAATGGTTATGAAAACTGGTTTGGAGAAGTAATACCAAAATTATTCTAAATATAGATTTGAAAATTAACAGATTAAGCAGCATTGAAAAAGAAATGACTAACTAAATTGGGTCAGCATAGTTCTGAGTATGGCTGAGGGGATTTATGGAAGGTGTAATACCCATCATGGGGTGGCTTATCCTTTAATGGTTTAAAGAGGAATTGAAGATGAAAGATTTACTTCTATTGGTTTGGAGTAGCTTAGTCTTCACCTTCAGCTTGGACCATGTCTCCTGACTTCCAGTTCATATCCTTCAGGCTTCTGCCAGAGACCCTTTGACCTACTGATATGGACACATATGGGGAACTGTTCTAAACTCCAGGATTTTGACTGAATTCTTCAGATCTCCAGCACACATAAAGACCTTTTTCCCTCTTCCACACCTGACTCTGTAGGGAGCCATTGTAAGCCAATCTTGTAAATTTATATATATTTCTACACCTTGCATTAAATCTATTTCTCTAGTAAACACTGACTGATACAATAAGGAAACAAATAAATATGAAAATAAATGAGACATATAGAACCCCAAATACCCACAATCAAAAGAAAACCTTTCCATGTTACACTATAGTCAAAGTACAACTGCTGCAACACAGGGACAGAATCTTAAAAGTGTTTAGAGAAAAGCAAAGACTTAGTTATGAATGTAAACCCATCAGAATTACAACAGACTTAACATAGAATTTAAAGGGTAAGATAGCTTAGAGAGAAGTTATTTTTTTCAAGGCCTAAAACATAACAACTTCTAACCAGAATTATATATCTTCCCAAATGTTTCTTTAAAATTGATTGAAAAATGAGATACTTCCATGACAAAAGAGCACTGCAAAACCTTTATGACCACAAAATTAGCACTCTAATAAATTCTCAAGGTTTATCCTAGAAATAAATAGTTAAGCCAACAATGCCAGAAAATCTAATAGAAGGAATCGACCAGATAGGATGAGCAGTTAAGGAGAAAGGAGAAAAAAGAAAAGAAAATTATGCAGTGATAAAATTAAATCAATATATTTTAGCAATAACTCTCAAAGTGAATAATCTCAATTACTCAATCAAAAGACAAATTTGTGGAATCGATCAATGAACAAAACCAAATAATATGCAAAAACTACCTTTAGTTTAAAAAATTTGAAAAGGGAAAGAAACTACTCAAAAGGAAAAAAACAACTGGGATGAGGGAAATGTGAGAAGAAAGAAAGAAGGGAAATAATATGTATATATGTATACAAAGGATAGCTAAGATAGTTGTTCTACGATTTCTATTGCTTTATTGAAAGGAACAGCTAATGTTTAATTGTTTGATCAATCTTGCATGTCTACATTTGCTTTTCTGAGTAACTAATTTGAAGACAACAATTTGTAATACAACAGCCATTGTTAATTTCCTATCACTATGTCTGAAACTCTATATTGCTTTTATTGTACTTGTGTTGTTTTGGAAATGTGTGTGTGTTTGTCAATATGTTTTCATTTTTTATCTTATAATAAAATAAAATAAAATACAACAAAATTTAAAAATAAAAATCAAAGAGAAGGCAATAAACATTGCATAAAACAGAAGCCCAAAAAACAAAAGGGCAGCTATCCTTTTTGCAGATAAATTGGATTTCAAACAAAAACTGATCAGAAGAGACATAAAAATGTCACTGTACAGTTAGTCACAGACTTACAGATATTCCATGTGTGAACTTTCACAGGTACAAATGGAACTTGGAATTATTTTTATCATGTACATTGTACATTTGTGTCAGAGGTTACAAGACTCACTTTTTCAGACTTACAAATGAATCCAATTTAAGAACATTCTCCTAGAAAGGAACTTGTTCATAAGTAGTGAACTTACTATACATTTTTAGAGCAACAATTCAAAGGAAAAAAATAGCAATCACATCAAATTCTGTAACAACCAAAATCATAAAATGACCAGTACTGTAGATAAAAAATCACATTAAATAGAAGCACAATTATGATGGGGAACTCACTACCCCACTGTCACAAACAGTTCAGTTAGACAAAAAAAATCAATAAATAAATATGAAAATTGAACCAACCTTCAAAAAACAGGCTTGACAGATATTCAGAGTCTTGCATACAAAAACAATTTTTTTTCTCAGCAACACTTGAGAGTTTCTCCAAAATAGCCTGCACATACCTCACAAGGTAAGTTTCAATAAATGCCACGAAATAATGTTAAAGAATGTATATTATCAAATAATACTTCAATGAAAGTAGAAATCAATCAAGATGAAATATAGAAATTGTGCAAACACAGAAAAGAAACAATACTCAACTAAGTAATCAACAGATAAAAGTACAAGGAAAAAAAGATACTTCATAGAATCAAGCAATAATGCCAGTGCACTACACCAGAAAGTATGGCACACAATGAAAGCCTCTGTAGAAAGGAAGTTTATAGCTGAGAATTTCATCTTGGAGAAAAGTGGCATCCAAATAAATAATTTAATGATGAACATTAAGCTGCTAGCAAAACTAAGACAGTCCAAATCCAAAGTTAATACAGTGAATGCAATTATAAAAATTAGAGCAGTTATTAATGGATAGGAGAATAAAATACAAAGAATCAATCAATCAGAGGGCTGTTTCTGTGAAAAAATAATCAGATCTCTCGCCAACTGTAATGGATTGACAACTGACCATCAGCCTGTAACTCCAGCTGAAATGAGTAAGATTGATGCTGGGTGTGGGTGGCCCACCTAGGGATTGCTGCCAGCAGCATAAGAGACAGAACTGCAGAAGAAGGGAGGCTGTTGAGAGCTGAGAAAGACTGTTGAGAACTTGTAGAAGCTGTTGGTTCTGCTGAAGGAACTTGTCATGCTGGCTTTCCTGATGAACCTGGCTGTTTTCATCCTCTGGGGAGCTCAGGACCTTGTCGGCACTGAGAATTGCTTTTGTTAATCTTGGGGGAGCTCTGGTCCTCACTCTGAGCACCGCTTCCTGGCTCTGGAGGGGAAGATGGTGCACTGTCAGTCTCCTGAAGAAGGTTGTTCGAAGTGTTTAACTTTCTTTTCATTTGTACAGGGGCTTCCATCTAAGAGTTTGCCTAAGATCTTGGAGGAGACTTGGGACTTAAGCTTTTCAACAATGCTGACACTGTTAGAACTTTGATGACTCTTAGAGAGGGACTAAAATGCATTTTGCATAAATGGAAGTGCACGAGTCTTTGGGTGTACAGCGGTGGAATATTATGGTTTGAGTCTCGATGTCCCCCAGTGCTTCATGCAGCAATGGGGCATGCTTCTAGAATTTATGATTGGGATTATGGGTGTGAGTGCTACACCCACTCTGGGGTGGGTAGCCTGCATACAGTACAAGGGAGGGAAAGAGGCTTGCTTGCTGCTTCTCCCCTTTCCCCTTCCTGTTTTCTGCTGCTGCTGAGAGAGAGAGAGAGAAGAGAGAGAGAGAGAGAGACAGAGAGACAGAGAGACAGAGAGAGACAGAGAGTGAGACTGAAAAATGACCACATCTTGAAGTTAAAAGATAGCTAGCAGAATAGTGTCCCCAGTAGCATCCCATTTTCCATTTATAATGTGTATATGGAAAGGTCTGATGGACATAACAAAGTTGAAATTAAAGTTAATTTATAATTTCTATTTTATTGCACAGCAATGTGTTGTATTTTCTACAATATATATACATTACATTGACTGAAATATACTATATTTACTTTATAGACAGAGCATATAGATAGAAAATTTTACTATGTACAGAGATTACAAAATATATCACTTATTCCTTATAACATTCTGATGTGGCAGATGAAGTAAATATTATTCCAATTTGAAAATTAAGACACCAAATTTGCACCCTTTATTAGCATCACAACTAGGGGTACAATGTGTTATATTTATATTTTTCATGCTGAATATTTTGCAGTTTATATGAACGGTGATTAACAGAAGTATTTAGAATTATTTCATGATTTAGTTTGAAATAGTGAAGGTTGAATATTCTTTGATTCCAGCAATTTTTCTCTGCCCTTTATTGCATTTATTAAATAAACAACACTAAACAACATGCCCCACAGAACAATGAACCTAAAAGTGAGCTTATAATTTACCTTTTGTCATGTCTTTGTTTTCATTCAGTGAAAACATCTCACAGCCTAAGCTAATACTGAAGAGTAAAATTGGTTCTTAGAAAATATTAATATTTTTTGTGGAAACAATTTGATGAATTTGGCAGGTAATTTTAAAAGAGCTACAATGTTAAAAGAATACCTTTTCTCTCAAGTAATAATGTGTTTATATGTAATATTTTTTATACATTTGGAAAGGAGAGAAAAAATGGTTTCATAAAAGCTGTAAACTACCACTTTAGGTTTAGACTTCCATTATAGAAAAATTCTATATTTTCAAAGAACTAGTGTTGGATAAAAAGAATTAGAAACACACAAACACTCTTGTAAAATCTTAGACGTTTATATATTTACAAAGGATGAGAAAATTCTTTATTGATAAGAATATAAAGTGGCCATGGAATTAGGAGTCCATGGAAACACCTATGGTGAAGTGCCTGGTTTTTTCTATTTCTTCTCTTAAGTTCCAGGCTGGGTACCAGAAAATGCAACAGCCCAGGCACATAACTCCATGCAGGCAAAGTTACAACCAAATGATATTCTCGCTAGCTAAGGAACAATGGAAGAAGAGTAAAGAGAAACCCTGCAATGATAAAAACATTACTGTCGGCAAACAACACAGAAAAGCAGTAGTCCCATCCCAAATCCACCAGCAAAAATTAAAGAAGTCGCCAAACCTGACATCATAGTTCCACTGTCAGGAAGAAGACAAACATCATCCAATATCCTCCACCAGATGAGGTTGGAGAGGATCTAGTAGTGAGCCAAAACTTGCATCACTGCCACACAGTAATGGTATAACTGGCCAGAGGAATCTTTGAAGAATATTTGGCAAATCAGGATTTTCACACCAGACCTGGCCTATGAGAGTCACTGGTTACTACTGTTGTGATGTCACAAGAATCATAATAAAAAACTACAGCATGACATATAATTAATCAGTAAGGAGATTTCCTCTCTGAATTTTAAGTGGAAGTTGTATGACCATCAATAAAGAAGTGTTCATATTTTAACAAGATGTTTGTATTAGTAAATACTTATTACAGGTGTTGAATATTTTATGCCCATTAATCAACAATGAAATGTCCTTCCCAACATGCCGTGTTCATGGAAGCTAAGTGAATAAACTGGATTTCAACTTCCACCTGGAATGACAGAAACTGTTATTCTATACTAACCATTGAGGTTCTAGCAGAGGCATACAAACTTAATAGGATTAAATAAAAACAATTCTTTCATGGCATAATACGTCAGATATACCCAGAATAAAATCTAATTCACTTGTCATACAAGAACCTTGACTGACAAAAGTAACAGAAAATATGACAATATGAGTGTAATAGTTTGACAATTTTAAAGCAATCTTCAAAAATTTCAGAATGAACGATTAGAAGTAAAATTGAAGTTTAATGAGAATCAGTCTCAACAAGACTATCTCAGCAAATAAATATGCTATAAAGAAAAATAAATCGTGCATACTGAAACGGTAATATACATTAACCAAGGTAAAATTAGTACACAATTAAGTGGACACAGAAAAACACAAATTCTTCAGAGAAGCAAAACTGGAAATTATATTTTAAAAAAGTTATTCTCCTAAGTATCTTCCAAGAAATGTTAAATACAGCATAGTACATTGATTCTTGCAAATTCACATAGAAGAATCCTATATGATCATCAACAGATGAGTATGTAAAAAATGTGTGATGTACAAAAGAGTATTACTTTGCCATAAAAAGTATAAATGTGAGTATTTTGTAGAAAAATGGATTCATCTTGGTGAAGACCATAATTTTGTTGAAAAATAAGATACAGAACCTCAAGTATGTCACATGTTTTCTTTTACGTGAGAAACTCCAAAGATATGTAAAAAGAAAAATAGATAATAGGAACAAGGGAGATAGATTTTTTTAGTTGGGAAGGGGATCAAGAAATGAAGTAAGACGGGAGTTAGAGGAAGGGACGTAGGTGAAAAGTGAATCAAGATATGTTATACACATGTATCAATTTCTCACAAAATTTATTATTATTTATGGCAAAGTTGTGCTTGCTAAAATAAAAACTGAAAGGAATAGTAATCTTAAAGATAGGACAATGGAAATGACACAATCTGAACAAAAGTGAGGTAAAAAATTTAAAACAAAATAAAATACACACTCGGGATCTTGACAAACTCAGGATCACGATAAACCATAACAACAGATCCACCATTGCAATCCCTGGACACCAAGGAGACAAGAATGAGTGTATGATTGAAAAATATTTAAATATAAAAATATCCTGAAATTTTCCACATTAGAAAAAAGACATGATAAACCTACATATGCAAGAAGTTTAATGACATACAGAAAGAAAAGCCCCAAAGAAATTCATACCAGTGTACATCACAGTACTCGATAATTAATATTCATATCACTTGAATATTTATAAAATAATGTCTTCAAAGCAGAGAAAAGATATATTATTTGTCGTGCAATACCAATTCAGCTGACAATAGACTTCAACAAAGAAATTATAGAAGCCATAAGGCAATGAAAACTATACTGCCAATAAAAATAATCACAAACATTTATATCTGTACATCTATACCTGTGTAGAGTAAAGTCTTGGTTTGTGAGCATAATTCCTTTCAGAAAAATGCTTGGAATCCAAAACAATTACATACCAAAAGAATCTCTGGTAAGAAATAATGGATAGTCAGAGGATTCATTCCATGACCCAAGAATCGTCCTATAAAAATGACTACAGCGCTGTATGAAAATACAAAATAATAAAGAAACTACAAAATATACAGTTAAAGTACACTTACATTTGGCCACCTTTGGGACTGGTGTGAAAGAGACAAGAGAGAAAAGTACTTCTGTGCAGGGCTATTTTCACTATTATTAATGGAATCACTGCTACCTATGGGCTCAGTGGAATCCTTTTCATTTCATGCAATTTTAACAAGGAACCTATAAAAGACAATTGCTTTGACCTCCTCTTCAGGATTTTGCAGAAACGTAATGTTGCATTTTCTTTAAACCATTTCATCACTCACATTGCTACAGCATTACTCAGATGATGTTTTCTGGTGCTTTTCTACAAAATTTTGCCATTTCTCACATTTTATACATTTCCTTAATCTCATTTGATATGAGGGATTCCTCTATTTATCCTACTTCCCTGCAGACAAGATCTCTTACATAATCTTTTGCTGTTTGGAGATGTTCATTCAGAACCCTCAGAGAGAGAGAGAGAGAGAGAGAGAGAGAGAGAGAGAGAGAGAGAGAGAGAGAGGGAGAGAGAGGGAGAGAGAGAGAGAGAAACAGAGACAGAGACAGAGACAGAGATAGAGACAGAGAGACACAGAGAGAGACAGAGCAAACTATTGGATCATAGTTTGCAAACTATTGGTATTGCAAGACACTGTTCATTTTTCAAGTCAAAATTTATGAGAAATATTTACTTATGTTTTGGAAGTCATGCAGAAAAAGTTACTCTAATCAAATCAAAGTTACTCTATATAAATATTTATAAATGCACTTTTAATAGTTTTTCTTCTCCAATATGATATTGAAAGGCAACTGAGTAGGGCAATCAGTATAAAAATGCACTGATGCACACATAACACATAAGTATTATATATATTTTTTCAACCATTTTACGATTTTATGATCTTTGTTTATAAACATGCAATCATGTTTATAATTAAAAAGATGGTAAGTAACAACTATGGAAAAATTTTGCAGGAATTAGCAGTGATACATTGCTGCTGGAAATGTGAAATGGCACATGCCTTTGGAAAACACCTTAGAGATTTATTGAAGAGATAAACATAGATTTCCCAAATGACCCAGCAATTTCACTTTTACATGCATGTAAAGTTATTGAAAGTATGTGTCTATATAAAAATTTGTACACTAATGTTTGTAGTATAATTATTTCCAATAACTAAAATCAAGAAGAGGTAAAAATGTGAAAGATCCAGTGAATAGATCCAAAATATGATTCATTCATGCAGAGGAATATAACTTAACAATAAAAATTATATTCTTTTTTTAATTTTAAAAATAAAAGGAGGAAAGAATTAACAGACAAACAACCTTTTACAAAATAGCAAAAGAACAGTACAGACAATACAGAGTTACAAACAAAGTGGTAGGAAATTAACAATGCTTGTTGTATTAC
>NW_004955503.1:4931477-4933005 GCF_000276665.1 Chinchilla lanigera
AAAAATAAAAGGAGGAAAACATTAACAGACAGGCAACCTTTGACAAAACAGCAAAAGAACAGTACAGACAATACAGAGTTACAAACAAAGTGGTAGGAAATTAACAATGCTTGTTGTATTACATATTGATATCCTCAAAGTGGTTTCTCATGAAAACAGATAAAGACATGCAATACTATATTCTTACATATACCAAAACATAAGTGAACCATGTAAATAATATACATAGTTAAAAACAGAAAACAAAAAGTCACATATTATTTGATTCCACCTATGTGAAATATCCCTCAAATCAAATCCAGAGATAGAAAAGAAAACATATTAGTTGGCTAGGATCGAATGAAAGGGTAATAGGGAGAGGCTCATGCTTTTCTTGAGTCCAAATGCACACTAAAGAATATAGGCGGTTATTCACAATCTTAAGAAGCATCTTATTACAAGAAATCTACTTGAAAATCTAGAGTAGAGACGAATCTAGGGATATTGTAAATATTTACAAGCAAATTTTCCTGGATGTTACCATATCAATATGAAAAGAGCATGTAAACTGTAATTTTAAAAAAGTTATGTTCCCTCCTGATATCCTAGTAAGAACTAAAAATATCAGGAAAGATACTCTTGTTAACAAATGGTACTGTGAAATTTGGCTATTCTCATGCCAAAGGTTTAACCTAGATTGATGTCTCTTATCATGCACTAAACTAAAGTCAAAGTGAAACAAAAATCTAAACATGAGAATGGAAAAACTATCTGGAGGAAGATAACATAGGTAAAACTCTTGAAGATATAAGTGTAAGCAAAGACTTGCTGAACAAATCCCAGTCACAAGAAATAACTCCAAAATTAACAAATGTGATCAAATTCAAAGGCTTCTGCATAGCAAAGGAAACCACAGGGTGAAGCCATAACCTACGGAATGGAAAAAGTGCAAGTTACTTCTCAAAGCAGTAGTATCTGGAATATATAAAAAACTCTGAAACCTAGACAAATAAAATTTAAAGATCCAATTAAAAACAAGCATCTGGAATTAATAGACACCTCCCAGCTGAAGAAATAAAAATATACAATAAAAACATGAAAATTATCTGCTGGCTATTTGAGAAATATAAATTCCAAAACTGAGATTCTATCTCACTCAAGAAAGAATGGCTACCATGAAGAAATCACTGAATAAGACACACTCTCAAAAGAAAAATAAATGGATTTGATGCTGGAAAAATAGAATGGAAGGAAGTCAAAGGAAAGAATTGAAAGATGTTACATACACATACCAATTCCCTACAGGGAGTGTAATCATTATGTACTGTAAACATATTTTTAAAATGTCAAAAAAAGCTTAGGCTGTTTAGGACAAAGATTACTTATGGTCCACAGAGACCAAATCATAATAAATTTATCTGTATAATCCGTGTGCATATATGAGTTATTTTTCTCATAACTGAGACAACATACCCGATACTCAAAGTAAAAGGACAAAAGGTTTATTTTCTTTTTTTAAATTTTATTTTATTTTATTATTTTTTTTATT
>NW_004955503.1:4933252-4954322 GCF_000276665.1 Chinchilla lanigera
TATCCTGTATATACATGCATACAAAATTTCTCCTTCTTTCCCTTCTCTTTTCCCACATCCCAGAAGCCCTTTACTCTTCAGTGGTTTCCTATCATTTCACAGTGTCTATCATACCTCCGAGTTTAAATTAACTCTTTCAAGTGACAAAAGGTTTATTTTCGCTCACAGTTCATAAAGTCTTCAGTTCATAGTTGTGTAGTTCTAAGGCAGAATAGGATAGCAGAGGCTCATCACAGAGGAGAATGAGTTCATGGTAGACAGAAGTTAACAAAGCAGCAAAATAGTGAATAAGCAGTTGCAGCAGGGATAAGTGACAAACAGCAGCCTTTTTTCTGCCATTCATATCATATACAGGCTACCAACTCTTAGGTCAGATAACACTTACAGCCAGGGTGGGGCAGCCTTACTCTGAGCATCCCATTATGACACAATCTCAGCATTGCATTCTTGATCCATGCAGCACACATCTAGATACAACCCAAAATAGAGTGTACTTGTTAGACTTCTCTAGACAAACAGAATGTATATATATATGAACCAGCGTAGTGTTGGGTGTGGGAGGCCTAAGAGACAGAACTGGGGAGGAGGCTGTTAGAGGCTGTTGGGAGGCTGTTAAAGGCTGTTGGGAGCTGGTAGAAGCTTCTGGGAAGCTATGAGGGAGCTGCTGGCTCTCTTTTGCTATTCTGCTGAAGGACCTTGTCATTCTGGCTTTGCTGATGAACTTGGCTGTTCTCCTTGGAGGAAGATCTTGGCACTTCATTGTCACTGAGAATGGCTATGGTTCACTTCAGGGGAGCTCTGGTCCTCACTTTGGGCATAGTTTCCTTGCTCCAGAGGGGAAGATCATGCACTGCTCAGTCTCCTAGAGAAGCTTGTCATGTTGGCTTTCCTAATAGGAACTCAGCATTACTTATCACTGGAGGAGCTCAGTACCTCACTGTTGCTGAGGATGGCTGTGGTACTTTTCAGGGGAGCTCTGATTCTTACTTTGTGCATCTCTTCCTGGCTCCAGTGTAGATCCCTCAGCCGGCTAGTACAGATCCTTCATTCTGGTGGCATAGACTTCCTAGATTCCACCACTGACCTTTGGGCCTTCTCAGCACTGATGCATGAAACAGGCCTACATAAGATATTGTTATGGGGGTCTAGGCCTCCAGTTGGACTCATGGCAGGTGCTGTTATAAGTTCTAGGTCTTCAACTGGACTCATGCAGGGCACTTCCAAGGGATCCATGCCTTTGGCTATGTTCCTTGGTCTTAGTTTGTGGACAGATTTCTTACACTGTTTTGTATATGATTATTTTGGTGACTATCATAAATAATGTTATAAAATACATGCCCTGTATTACATTGTTCCCCTTGCAAATGATACAGCCCAAACCAACACACCAACTTTTTAAAAGAGGAAAGAAAACACCCAAATACCTTCAATTATAAATGAAAATGTTGAAATCCCTACAGACTCTTCCAAAATCCAATATAAGTATGTTGAGAACCTGTACTGCAAAAAATTGAGAGTTCAGAAGAAATGGATAGATTCTGAGAGATATAGGATTATAAAGCTGAACTAATAAGCAGTGAAAAACCTGAAAATCTCAATATCCAGAAATTAAATTGAAGAATTAATTTAAAAATATCAGCTAAGAAGAGCCAGGTCCTGAATGATTCACTGCCACATTCTACAAGAACTTTACAGAACATCTAATGGCATTACACCTCATATTTGTCAATGAAATCAAAAGGGAAAGAGGTCTTCCAAGGTTATTCCTGGGGCTACCAATACACTGATATATAGTAAGTGATGCATATAGAATTCCAACCAGTCATAACCAAAGTAAAACTGCACCCAGATATATAATAATCAAGATCCCAGATATTCAGCCAAAGAATAGAATATTAAAAGCTGTTAGAGAAAAGCAATAGATCACCAATAAAGGAAAGCCCATCAGAATCACAGCAAATTTCTCAATACAAACCATCCAGTTGAGAAAAGATTGGAGTGAAGTATTACAGATCCTGAGACAAAACAGCTTCCAACCCAAACTGATGCATCCTGCAAAACTACACTTCAAATATAATGGAGAAATAAAATATTTCCACAAAAAGAACCCTGAAGATTTTCATGTATACCAAAAGAACCTTACAAAGAATACTAAAAGGTATTCTACAAAGAGGAAAAAATGACCACAATTTCAAGAGCAATAGAAACTGACCCTCAAGCAAAGCAAGCAATTAAAGAAAGAGAAAAAGTAGGAAACCAACAGCAGGTAAAAAACATGACAAAGACTAGCCAACACATATCAGTTATAACCAATAATATAAATGGTCTCAATTCAACAGTCAAAAGAAACAGTCTGGCAGAGTGGATAAAGAAACAAAGTCCAATACTATGCTGTACACAAGAAACATATTTTACTCAAAAGTATATCCATAGACTTAAAGTCAAAGGATGAAAAACAATTCTCCATGCAAAAGGAAACCAGAAAAAAGCAAGAGTAGCTATTATGTTTGCAAACAAGGTAAACTTCAAACTGAAAACAATCAAAAGAGATAAAGAAGATCATTATATACTGGATAGGGTAAAACTGCAAGAGGAAGAGATAACAATCATAAACCTGTATGCTCCAAATATGGGAGCACGAAACTAAATAAGACAAATCTTAACAAACATGAAAGCCCAAATAATTAATAACACTATTATAATAGGGAACTTCAACACCCCTTTAACACAAAAAGATAAGTCAACTAGACAAAAATTAAGCAAAGAAATAAGAGATCTGAACCAAATCTGTGAACAAATAGACTTAGTACATGTATACAGAATGTCTCACCCAACATCACAATACACATTTTTCTCAGCTGAACATGGGACTTTCTCTAAAATAGACCACATTCTAGCCCATAGAGCATGCTTAACTAAATGCAAAAGAACTGAAATTATCCCATGCATATTATCTGACCATAGTGCAATGAAATTTGAAATTAATTAGAAAAGGAACTCCAAAAACTCCATAAACACTTGGAAATTCAATAATAACCCCCTGCACAACCAAGGGGTCAAAGAAGAAATTAAAGAAGAAATTTTTAAAAAAACTGACAAATAAATAAAAATGTAAATATAACTAACTGGAATCTGTGGGATGCAAAGAAATCAGTCCTCTGAGGGAAATTCACAGCAGTGAACTCACACATAGGGAAAACAGAAAGAGAACAAATAAGTAGCCTAATACTGCACCTCAAACTTTTAGAAAAAGAAGAACAAGTCAAGCCCAAAAGCTGAAAGAAGGCAGAAGATTATAAAAGTCAGGGCAGAAATTAATACAACAGACACAAAGAAAACACTAAAAAAACAAATGAATCAAAGAGTTGGTTCTTTGAAAGATTAAATAAAACAGATAAACCCCTAAACAACCTTATCAAAAAAAGAAAGGACAAAACTCAAACCTATGCAACAAGGATTGAAAAGGATTAAATCATTACAGATCATACAGAAATTCAAAAGCTCATTAATACCTACTTTGAAAATCTTTACTACCATAGGATAGAAAACTCATTAAAAAATGGACAGATTCCTAGATATGTATGAATTACCAAAGTTGAATCAAGAAGACATAAAAATCCTGAACAACTGAATATCAATTAATGAGATTGAACACATGATGAAAAACTTACTAAGAAAGAAAAGTCCAGGACCTGATGGATTCACAACAGAATTCTACAGAAATTAAGAAAAGATTTAATACCAACATTCCTCAAATGCCTCAATGAAATTAAAAAGGAAGCAATTCTCCTTAACTCATTTCTGGAGGAAAGTATTATACTGATACCATAACCAGAGAAAGACCCAACCAAGAAAGGGAATTACAGACCAAACTCCCTAATGAGCATACATGCAAAAATACTTTGTAAAATCATAGCAAATAGAATTCAGGAAAACATCATGAAAATCATACACCATGACCAAGTTGGATTCATTCCAGGAATGTAGGGTTGGTTCAGTATATACAAAAGAGAAGGTAGAGCCAAAGATAACAACCATATGATCATTTAAATGGATGCAGAGAAAGCTTTTGACAAAGCCCAACACACATTCATGATAAAAACCCTACACAAATAGGAATAAATGGCCTTTACATCAAGTTGATGAAAGCCATAGGTGACAAAGCAACAGCCAACATCATACTAAATGGACAAAAACTGAAAGCTTTCATCTTTAAGTCAGAAACAAGACAAGGATGTCCACTGTCACCACTCCTACTTATCGCAGTTCTGGAGGAATTAGCCAGAGCAATTAGACAAGAGAGAGAAATAAGAGGAATAAGGATAGGAAAGAAAGAAGTGAAATTATTACTATTTGCAGATGACATGATACTTTACGTGGAAGTTCCCAAAAACTCCACAAGAAGACTTCCTGAATTAACCAACAAATTCAGTAGTGTAGCTGGATACAAAGTCAACACTCAGAAATCAATAGCATTCCTATAAACAAACAATAAACAGACTGAGAGAAACATTAAAGAAAGCATAACTTTCACAATAACATCCAAAAATTGAAATATTTAGGAATCAATCTAACAAAAGAAGTAAAAGATCAATTCAATGAAAACTACAATACTCTGAAGAAAGAGATTAAAGAAGATTTCAGTAAATGGAAAAATATTCCTTGCTCATTGATAGGAAGAACCAACATTGTGAAAATAGACATAATACGAAAACTGTTGTACAGATTCAATTCAAGTCCCATTAAACTACCATTAACATACTTCACAGATCTAGAGAAATCATTCCTAAAATTCAGCTGGAACCAGAAGAGACCCAGAATAGCAAAAGGAATCCTGGGCAAAGAGGACAAGTCAGGTGGAATCACAATCCCTGACCTGAAATTATACTACAAAGCTACTGTAATAAAATAAACGTGGCACTGGAGAGAAAACAGACCTGAGAATTAGTGGAACAGACTGGAAGAAACAGGGACAACCACAAGCAGACTCAGCCCCGTAACCTTTAAAATGGGGCCTAACAATTTCACTGGAGGAAAGGTAGCCTGCTGCATAAATGGTGCTGGAAAAACTGGCTTGCCACTTGCTGAAGACTGAAAATAGACCCAAATCTATCACCATGCACCAAACTGAAGTCAAAATGGACCACAGATCTGCATATTAAAAGAAAAACACTAAGTCTATTGGAAGAGAAAGTATGTAAAAATCTTGAAGACAGTGCTAGGCAGAGAATTCATGAACAAAAACCAAACCACATGGGAAATTTTTCAAAGAATGAACAACTGGGATCTCATCTTAATGAAAATTTTTTGTACATCTGAAACAATCATCAGCAGAGTAAAAAGAAAACCCACACATTGGGGAAATATTTAGCTGACTGTCCCTCAAACAAATGACTTCTATTTAGAACATATAAAGAATTTAAAAAGCAGCAGCTCCCCCAAATTCAAAGATCCAATCCAAAAAATGGGCGGCTGAGATGAGTACACATTTCTCAGATAAAGTATTACAAATGGCAAATAAATACATGAGAAAATGTTCAATATCATTAGTCATTTGAGAAATGCAAATAAAAACAACACTGAGATCTCATATCACCATAGTAAAAATGGCTATCTTTAAGAAGTCAACCAATAACAAATGCTGTTGAGGCTATGCAGAAATAGGAACTTTTCTCCACTGCTGGTGGGAATGCAGACTGATGAAACCACTGTGGAAATCGGTTTGGAGATTCTTCAGCATACTAGGTATAGAGGTCCCATTCAACCCAGCTATTCCCCTTCTGGGTATTCTCCCAGAAGATGTGAAAACATCACCTCACAGCGATATATGTGCACCTATGTTTATAGCAGCACAATTTGTAATAGCTAAATCATGCAAGCAATCTAAATGTCCATCCACTGTAGAATGGATAAAAAATTTGTGGTATTTTTATATAATGGAATATTACTCTGTTATGATGAAAGATAAACTCTAGGCTTTTATAGGTAAATGGTTACAACTAGAGACCATACTCATAAGTTAAATAAGTCACAACCGCATATGTAAACAACATATTTTCTCACTAGTGTAAGAACCTAAAAAAGTGAATAAAGTTAGGAGGTATGATAGACATTGTGAAAGAAAAGGAAACTCCTCAAAAGTAAAGAGCAACTGGAATGAGGGAAAAGAGAAAAGAAAGAAGGGGAAATTATGTATATATGTATATATAGGATAACTAACATAGTTGTACTACTGACTTCGATCACTTTATCTAAAGGAACAGTTAATGATTACTTATTTGATCAATTTTACAGGTCTATATTTGTTTAACTGAGTAATCACCTTGAAGAAATAAACATGTAATACAAGAACCATTGTTAATTTCCTATCACCTTGTCTGAATTTCTATTGTTCTTTTGTTATTTTGTAAATGTTCGTGTTTGTTAATTTTTTTTATTTTTAAAATAAAAAAGAACAATTGTTTTGTGCATTTAATGCCCCTGTACATCTTCTTTACCATGCTTTTTCATTCATTCAATTCATGTACACATAGGAAAAAACCTGAAAACTGTAGTTTATGTTTTAATAACTACTATATACATTATGCATCATCCATTGAAATTTACCTTTCATTCATTGTCTTACTTGATAAAAATAATTTTGGATATTATTATTATCATTTTTGGAGAAAAGTAAAACTAATTTCAACATTGTTGTTAGTTCCTAGCAATTCATATTCTTGTCATGCCAGTTTCCTAAATCAGTGAATTTTAAGTACAATTTTTCTGCTGCTCATATGTATTGAGTATTGGATTCTTCAATATCAGAAAGGGACTTCACAAGTAAAAACCCTGGATATAACCATAGACATAGATATAGACATAGACATATAATTACACCTACACCTACACATAGACATGAACATAGAAATATATTCCTCACTTCTTTGCCACTGAACGAATTAGAATTGTAAACAATCCTCCTTTATTGGGATATTGCTTTATTCATGAGACTGTTATCGCTACTATGTCTTTCTTTCTTAAAAGTAGTTTTATAAAGTAAATAAAAGATAATAGGAAATAGGGAGATGGACCTTCTACAAATAGGGAAGGGAGCAAGACATGGAGGGAGGGGAAAGGAGAGCAGGGGGAAGGGGATGACAAATAATTATGATGGGTCGTGTACATGCATATCTCCTTATAAGGAATGTAATCATTATGAATTGTGAACTAATAGAAATTCAAATTTAAAAAAATAGGTTTACATGAATATGGGGAATTCGGTATACTTAGATATAATCTAACATGGAGATAAGAAAATAAATGTTTCCATGTAAATAACTACTAATAAATCTGAATAACAGCAAAATATGGAAAGTGACAATATGTTCTATTTTGAGTTTTATATGTGGCACTGGAGATTTATCCCAGTGCTTTGAACACACTAGGCAAGTACTCTACCACTGAGCTACACCCACAACACTTCTCTTCCTCCTCATCCTCTTCCTATTCCTCCTTCTTCATCTTTGTATATGTTTAAAATAGGTAAGATTCACATTTGTCTTAGGGAGTAGACATAAGTATTTTACCCTATCTTAATTCTTTCTAGTAGCCATTTTTTGCTCCCTTCACCTGCCTCTAGATACCTTTCCCATGTGCAAAGACTCTGTATCTTGTTCTTATATTTTATCTTTTATTTTGTTTTGTTTAAAATTATTTATATTTCGAGTTTCTCATGCAAAAGAAATTATGCAAGATTTAAATTTTGGTGTCTGATATGTCTCACTTAAAATTTTTGCCTCAAGGTGCATCAACTTACACACAAATGATTCTAATTTATAATGTTTATCTTTTTATTTTGATACAGAGTGCTGCTACATTGCCAAGATATCCTTGATTTTGTCATTCTCTTGCCCAGCCACCCTACTATCTGAGATTACATGCATGTGCCAATAAACCTTGCTTATTTTGCTCTGAAGATACTTTCCAGACAGCATTCTCTCTCTCTCTCACACACACACATACACACACACCCACACACACACACACAGAGAACAAAAAGATTCATTAAGTATCCATATATAGCAATATAGTAATTACATGTCTTATCCTCCCTATTTAGAAACACTATTCTATAAAAATTATATGATCTGGCTGTGACTAATTGAAAATAAAATTTAAAATATTCTGATTTCATGTCCACTGTTCTGACTAACAAAAACAACATGTCTACGTATTTCTTTTTAAAATACCATTTCAAAAATGTCCTTTAACTGGTCCTCTAAGTCTATAGTCTCCATAAATTGATGCATTTTCCATATGAATAAAAGATACAAGTTCTTGGAGGATTATAATGACTATCTTTCTCATGCAACAGTGCTTGGATGAAGTTTTTTGTGGTAAATATGAAACATCATTTTCATGTATTTCTTTATTTGAAATTGAGTACATGTAGGGATGATATAAGGTACCTTTTAATTGCCACTTAGAAAAACTGAAGATGGAGAAAAAATTATGTAAAAGATTGATTTTTTTAAAAAAATGATTTTTTGCACAGTGCATGATATTTCATAGTGTCTCATCACTCAAAATATAATAAATGAAAATTAATCATTCGTATATATTCACAACATTTTCCAATAAAAAATCAAACCTATTTTCCCAGGTTTAGCAATCACTATTTCCTTGGATTGCAATCATTCAAGAATGTTGCTGAAAATTTCTTTGATAAATTTCTTTGCTTACATATCTCCTATTGAATTTCTGTCATTTATGATAAAACAATCACTATTTTTCCAGTTGTGGATTAAACATGACCTTTTTCATTTCGTTTTGAAGCCTACTGTCTTTAGTGTATTATTGCTTCTGAAAATTTTTATCCTGTTAAAGAACAGACCTAATTTTGTCTTATATTCATATTCTGTTTATTCTATATAATGCTGTGCTTCCTGAGCATATAGTCAAGTTCTTGAACAGTTATGTCTCATATAAAGCACCTAACGTTATAAATTGCATATAATAGGCATAAAATAAATGCTTGTAGAATGAATGAATACATAAGTGATATAGTTACCGATAGTTACCAGAAGTTCTTTTTACTTACTTTTTGTCTATTGAAATTTTTGGCACTCCTTGCTATGAAGTCCTATGCACAGATTGTGATATTTTGTTTTTATTGTAATGCTCAGATGGATTATACATCAATCATCAACAATCTGTTTATAAAAGAGGGAATATTCTGAGAATCATCTTTATATCAGTGCATACTAATGAACATTTGCCATTCAATAAAACTGTCTGGGTTTGCAACAGTAGATACTTGAGAGTATATTTATTTTTCCTTTAAAATTATTTATTTACAGGAAATGGTAGAAAGAACAGTTCATTATATGTTATACTATTTTGGGTAAGTATACCGAGATAAAAGAAGCTCATAAAATGAGAAAAAGAATTTACATGGAAAACATACAGTAATAATACAAAAGATATGATAGTATATTGAAAAAGTAAAATTTTAACTATGCTTTATATTGCCAAACATAAAATTCTTGAGTAACTCTCTTTATTCAAAACTGTACAGTAATACTTTGGTTCATGAACATTTCAGTTTGCAGACTATTTGGTTTGCAAATAACAGAATTTAGCAAATTTTTGCTTCTGTTCACAAACTGCATCATGTGACAAACCCGACCACAGCCATCTTCCCCACTCAAATACAAATGCATCCATCTTCCCCAAAACTGTAAAATAATTGTTTGTAACCCAGGCACCACCATACTTTTATGACTAGCTAAACTTATGCAGTATTTCACATTCTTTGTTTTTTTGTCTTTTTGAGACAAGGTCTGGCTGTGCGGTTCAGGCTGATCTTGAGCTCACTTTGTAGCCCAGGCTGGTCTCGAACTCACAGGGATCCTCCTGCCTCAGCCTTCTGAGGTCTGGGATTACAGATGTGCACCACCATGCTCACCTCACATTCTTTAAAGTATATTTCTAGCCTTAAAATTCTTTTGTGAGAAAATTAAGAGGATGTGCTTACAATGCTAAAATTATAACAAATATTCAGCAGAGTTTTCGATTTTGGCTCATATTATTGAGCAAGACTCTAAATCAGAGCTAGTGTTGAAACATACCAAAAAAATAGATATTTATTTAGGTGTGTATATATTTGTGCAGTGAAAATTTTACTTCTTTATTTCTTCCTAAATCAATTCTGCAAGTGTTGGCCTTTGGTTTAAACTAGAATAAATACATAATTCTTTATGTGGAGGCATACAATTGATGACTGCCCTGAGTCACTAAATAAGAATTTAAATATTGACACAGTATAAGTAATGAAATATGAAATAATGACCAACTTGTGCAGATAGGTTTCATCTCTGTTCACTTTGGGTATGTATAGATAGCACATAGATTTTTAACCATTTTATTTTGTGCATGTTATACAAGCAAAACTATGTAATACAGTCTCCAAAATTATAACATTCTTGTTGCTCTGCTTTTTAAAACCTAATTCACTAGTATTTGTTCATTTATTGACTTCATTGTACTTATACATTTTATATTTGATTAACATGACGTATTTGTACAAGTTTATGGGATACAGTATAATATTCCAACATGTTTGTGCTATGTACTGACCAAATGAGAATATTCAGCATGTTTCTCTCTTCACTATTACTTCATGTTTAGAGTCTTTGAACTTCCCTACCCTAGTTCTTTACAAAGTATGTAATTGGTTACTATTATGCTTTGTGTCTAGGTGTATGCCCAAAGCCTTATAAGGTCATGGGGGGAAGGCTTTTCAGAGGTATCTGAATCCAGAGTCCATGACTGATTCACGGTCCAGTTCTAGGATTAAGGGTGAGTGCTATACCAATCCTAGAGCAGGTAGCCTGCATACGATATAAGGGACAGAAGAATCTTGGCTCTCCCTTGTTGAATTTGTTGTCTTCCTCCACTATGAAATGTTGCCCCTCTCCCATGTGCCACCCTGACTGGAGCCAGCAGAGGATGAACTGAAACCTCTAGAAACAGTATGCTAAATAAACCTTTCCTTCCTTAACATTGGGCCTTGGCTATTTTGTCTCAGCAAGGAGAAAAGTGATTAAAAGAGTTACTGTGGTCTATAGTCATCATATTCTGCTGTAGATAACTATACCTTACTCCTTCTATAAAATGTAGTTTGGTATCAGTTATTAGTCAAATAATTTGCACCACCATAAACTCCTATCAGTCAACATTTTACATTAAGATTACTACATTTATGTCCTACATAGTTGACCAGTATTGCATGTTATATCTGTTTTCATGAGAAGCCACTTTGAAGATATCAAAAGGTAATACAACCACCATTGTTAATTCCCTACCACTTTGTTTGTAACTCTGTATTGTCTGTATTGTGCTTGTGATATGTTGTAAAATGTTGTATGTCTGTTAACGTTTCCCTCCTTTTATCTTTAAAATAAAAAAAAGAATAAAAAAATAAAAAAAATTTCTAACCCTCAAAAAAAAAAAAAAAGAAAGAACATTCAATATTTGTATTTCTCAAGTCACAAATTTCACTTACTATAGTTTTTCCCAGTGTCTTAGTTAATTTTAGATCTGTTTAGATAAAACACTTGACAACCCTAGTTAAAGGAGGAAGGGCTTATTTCACCTCAGAGTTTGAATGGGTTTTCAGTCTACACTTGGATGGTTTTAAGGCAGGATGGCATGGCAGAAAGGCATCACAGTGACTGAACAGTACATGTTAAAGTATGCAAGAGGGAGCAAAAGAGCAGCAAGCCTGCCTCCTTTTTGTCCCTTTACATTCCATCCAGGCCACAAATCCTTTGCATTTTGCAACCTACACCAGTGTTTGGGCTTCTGTCTTCAGCAAGTCCATTCAGTGACACTCAGAAATATTCTAATTCCATTTAGTGGGTTAATTTAATACCACAATTTCAACCTCATATCATACCCTTTATCCGCATTCACCCAACCTGGATCCAGCCAATTCTGAAAAAACCCACCTAAGATGAATGAAGCTTTGTGGGATATTTAGGTATAAGTCATAACATTTCAACCCTGAGCTGCAAAAGACTCATGCATATCTCTTTATGGAAAAGCCAATTCAACATATAATGGCTGCCAATGTCCTAAAAGTTTCAGCATTGCTGAAAATCGCAATTTGAAAGTGTTCTCTGAGGTTGAAGCTAAAAAAAACTCTTAGCTGTGTGCTGCTCTACAAATCAAAAAGAAACTAAATCACTTTGAACACACAATCCCACAAGATAAACATCCCCATTACAAAAAGTACAAATAGGGGGATAGAAAGAATGAGACCAAATAAGATGAAAATTCAGCAGGGAAACATTAAATCATGTAGTTCTGTGTCCTATATCCAAGTCAGTCTGTGACAAATGTGAAATCCAAAAGTCTTGCACGGTTCCACACTTTTGGCAATGCCATTGGCTGTAGCCATCATGCTTTCTCTCTTAGGCCAGCTTTGCTCACTGCTTGCAGCTTTCTTCAGATGATCCACTTTCCTGGCATCTCCATCATTTTGTGTTCTCTACTGCACCTTTGACTTTATACTCACATTTCAAAAACTACTGTTTGGAGACACATTGCCTGTCCTCCCAGGACTTCTATAGGTGGATGCCTTAATGACTCCACATCTCTTTCACTCTTCATGCATGTAAAACAGCATTGCAATGGTAATACCAAGGTTTGCTGTAGGCTGGAGCAGTAGCCAACCTCCCTTCTCTCTTTGAAGTAGGTGTTGAATGCCTGGATTGCTGAGTCCTGTGAACCTAGCCCCAAGGAAAATTTCTGGGTCATGGTATTCTGGGAATCTCTTCTAAAAGAAAAGTCTTTTATCTCTTTAATTTTGAGGATGTAAAGGGTGGAGTCTTACTGGTTTCTGTGAAGACCTCAGGTCATATTTTTTATGCTCTTCTAAATACTTGGCTTTTTATTATAAACCTTCTCAGCAACAAAAGCCTCCTCTGTTCCCACCTTTCCTAGAACTTTCTTTCTAGTTCAATTCAAAGCCTTGACTTGAAAATCATTCTGGGAGGCCCTTGCTCTTAATTCAGAATATAAATATGGTCAGAACTCTCCAAAAGAAGATCTACCACTAGGTCAGCATTAGACTGCCTTGATATATCTTCTGCAAAATTAATTAGTTCATCACCCAACATCTCAGTGTTTTAGTACATGTGTACTAGAGCCAGATGTAGAAAAGCACAAAATGTCTGTCCACATCCTGGAGACCCAAGGGATCCATTTAGGGGACAGAAACCCAAGGCAATGTCTATTGCAATTCTGTATCAGGAGGCCATAGATCTGTGATGGGGAATCAAAATATCTGCACCAAAAAGGCCCAAGGGCCAGTGCTGAAAGTTGAAGTGTCTGTACCAAAAATTTGGAGGGTTTGCTTTGGCAGCACAAATACAAAAGACTGAAAAATCTGTGCCAGAAAGGTGAGGGATCTGAACTGGAAGCTAGGATATGATATCCAACTTGAAGATCAAAGTTCCCATAAAAAACAAATAGTCAAAGCCATTTCAAAGAAAAAATTCCAAAATTCCTCTAAAGAAAAGCAGTAGGCCCGAGAATATAGCTCAGTGGCACAACACCTGCCTGGCAAGCATGAGGTCAATGGTTTGATTGCTTGTACCACAATGAAACAAACAAACAAACCAAAAAACAAAGAAAAGCAGTAGCAAGAAAGCTCCTCAAGGGAAGATCAGTTGAAACCTTTTCCTCCAGTGCTCTTTGTACCATTCCAACAACCATCCTCCTTAAAGTGGGTCTTCCATACCTAGAACCGTGTTGACTCAATTAGCCTAAGTGTTCCCATTCAAGGTGAAAATTAATCAACTAACCACCCTTTTTAATTTTAGGTAAAGTCTCTGGAAAGAAAATGCAGACAAATTTTCTGCCAAAGTATAGCACACATGGTTTGTATTCCAAAAGCCAATGAAATCCTTCTTTTTTTTTTTTTTTTTTTGGTTTTTCTCCGGTACCAGGAACCGAACTCACGACCTTGTGCTTGCCAGGCAGGCGCTTTGCCGCTGAGCTAAATCCCCAGCCCCCCTTCTTCTTAATTGAAAGTTTTCAAGCCTGGTCTTTCTTTTCTGGATGCATTTTTATCACCCTTCTAATCTTTTCAGTTTTGACAAGAATGTCCCATCTAGTTCAGCTTTCAAAATTCCATAGCTGTTTCTATTGCTGGCATATCTATTCAAACCTTTCCAATCTTTTCCCACAAGCTACTTCTAAAAGCTTCCAAATCACATGGCTATGTAGTGTCACATCAATGATTCCAATTCTCTGGTTCCAAAATATGTCTTAGGTTTTCTCACTGCTCAGACAAAATACTCAACATTCAGTGTTACATGAGGAAAGGCTTACTTCAACTCACAGTCTGTAGATGTTTCACTCCATACTTGGATGACTTCAAGGCAGGGTGGAATGGCAGAGCAGTATCACAGAATAAACAGTCCATGAAAAGTAGGCAAGAGGCAAGAAAAATGCAGTAAGGCTGCTGCTATGGCTTGTGTCTGGATGGTGTCCCCGCAAAGCCTCACGCAGTCATGAGGGATAGGCATTTTGGAGGTTGCTGAATCTATAGTTTGTGATTGATTCATGGTGCAATTCTGGGATTATGAGTTTGAGTACTACACCCACCCTAAAGTGCATAGACTGAGTACAATATAAGAGACAGAAAGAGGTTTGTCTCCTCACTTCTGTCTCTCACTTGTTGCTTTTGTTGTCTTCCACTGCTATGTACCGTTGCCCACTGCTATGTGCCACCTTGCCTTGGAGTCAGCTGATTATCGCTTCAAACCTGTACAAATTGTGAGCTAAAATATTTCTTCTTCTAACTTTGGGTGTCTGGTATTTTGTCACAGCCATAAGAAAAGTCACTAAGATTAAATTTGGTTCCAAGAGTGGGTTAGTTGCTGTGATACTCCCTAGGCGTATGATTCAGGAAAATTTGGAACTGGGTTTTTGGAAGGTGAAGACTTAGGAAAAATTTGGAAGTGCTGGCTAAAAAAGTGAAGCTGGAGCACCTTAGGATATACTGTATGGGAGTTTCTGGTTGGAGCTCAAAAGATCAGAAGGCAGATTAAAATCCTGCTGGTAAAGACCACGTTCAGGAGGTTTCTGCTGGGAAGGATAGAATTGGCTTTTAGACCCCAGAAAATGTGCATTATAGCTTTGCAGAAAGTTTTTCTGCATTTTATTCATGTCCAGAAACTTCCTGAGACTGAGATTAAGGGTGGTGGACTAAATAATATGGCAGAAGAAATTTCAAGGCAGTCTAATGTTGAACCAGTGGCATGGCCACATTTGGGGGCTTTTAGACAGATCTGTGTTGAGAATCAGGAGCAAAGATCTGACCAGAATGATTTAAAACACTGTGAGTTTGGCCAGAAAGTAAACTTCTGTAAAGCTGTAGACTGTAAAGCTAGAGCAAAGAAGATCTTGTTTGTTGAGAAGGAACAGGAGAATAGAAAAGGTGACCTGAGGAAATCACAACAAGCAGCAGGACTCCACACTCAGCCTCAAAATTTCAAAAGTTAAATACTTTGCTATGAGAAGAAAGCTGCAGAGCAACATATTTGAGAATGATGGCAGCCTACAGAAATTGTTCCTCATAATTTGATGAAGAGTGCTTAGTGATGCAAGCATTCAAACCCTATAGCCAGTATAGAGTGAAGATTGACTATTGTTCCAGCTGGCAGCAGACTTTAGCATCATACACTTTAGTGTATGCTAGTTTTAGGTACATGTAGATTTCAAAAGTTATGAGATCATGAAGGCTTCTACCCTGATTTGAAGAAGGCCTGGGAGGCCAGGTATTGTGCCCCTAGGAAGGCAGTGTATAAAGATGTGAGTATGGAGCCAAATGTGCTGTGGAGACCACAGAAGGTTGGGAATTCAGCAATGTGTATTGTCTGAGGAAAACTAAAAGGAGGGAACAGAGCAGGCCAAACAGAAGCCATGAGAGATACAACCAACAGAAGTAACATAGTAACAGAGTCTTTCAAGCACTTTAGAGTTCCCAAATTGCCACAGATTCCTGGGGATGCTGAAAGTGAAACTATGGTATATATTCTTGGCCCTGCAGGATTTTAGACTTGCTTTTGTCCCATTCCTTTGTGTTCTGCTGTTTGTAACTTGGGGAATAGAAATGTTTATCTTATGCCATTGATTGCTATAAATGGTTAACTTTCTTTTCATTTGTACCTGGGCTCACCAAAAAGTGTTTGCCTTAAGTATCAGAGAAAATGTTTGTCCGGCACATTTCAAGAATGCTGAAACTGTCAGTATTTTCACAGTTCTAGAGATGCACTAAATTCTTTTTGATTAATAGAATGTTTATTAGTCTTTGGGGCCCCAGTGGTGAAATGTGATGGCTTGTGACTGGATGTTCCCAAAGACACATGTGTATTAAGGGGGTAGGTTTTTGGAGGTGGCTGAGTCTAGAGTCTGTGATTGGTTCATTGTTCAGTGCTGAGATTAAGTTTGTGAATACTAAATCAGCCCTAGGTTGGGTAACCTGCATACACTACAAGGGAAAGAAAGAGGCTTATCCCTTTCTCTCTACTTTATCACTTGTTGTTTTGCTGTCTTTAACTTCCATGAACTGCTTGCTGCTGCCGTGTGTTGCCCTGTCTTGTTACCAGCCAAGTATGGATGAAGACCTCTATAAATTATGAGCTAAATAAAACTTTCCTCTTCTATACTTTGGGTGCCAGATATTTTGTCTCAGCAAAAAGTAACTAAGGCAACTGCTTACTTTCTGTCACTTTACATTCCATCCAGGCTACAAATCTTTTGGGTGGTGCAACCCACAGCCTATGTGGGGCTTCTGTCTTGCGTAAATCCATTCAGCCACCCATAACTATGCTAATTCTAATCAGTGAGCTAATTTAATACTACACCCTTAACTTCAGTATCATGCCCTTAATTGACATTCACTTAACCCAGATCCAGTCACCTTTGAAAAGCGGCACCTATGACCCCTTGAAACTTTGGAGGGTTATGTAGTTACATCACATAACACCTAGTGCCTTCCATTTTGCTTAAATGACAGAATTTCATTCTTTGATATATAAATATAAAATTTTCTTTTATCTCTTCATCCACTGATGAACATCAATATTGATCTCAGCATGTGGTAATTGGAAACAGTGTTACCACAAGCATGGGATTGCACTTGTATTTGATATGTTGCATTCATTTGCTTTGGATACATACAAAGAGTGCAATAGCACAATCACATGACATGTAGCTCTAACTTCAGTATTTTTGGTGAACTTTTGTGCTATTTTCCACAATAGCTGTGCCACTTTACATTGTTTTTCTTTCCAAAAAAAAAACCCCTGTATTTTGAAAGAAAAGAATTTCTGGGTTGTCTCACTTTAAAATCTAAAGTTTTAATTTTAAATTGAATTTTTTTCACCTCAGCTTCAACATTTTTCTGAGCTTTAATTTTTTACTCTTAAATACATTTTTTCTCATTTATATCTATATATGTTTTTGTGTGTAATGAGGACATTGACGATATGAATTTGGTACATATACATATAATATCTTATTCTTTTCTGCTTCTGCTCACCTCTCCTTTTATCTCTACATCTCTTTTACAACTGCAAATGGGATAACATCATTTTTCTTTTTATCTATCTTTGATTTTGCTATTTATATTACTTATATTTTGAGTTTCTCATTGAATCATGACCCTAAGTTTAAATATTCATTTTAATAATTGAGAGAGAGAGAGAGAGAGAGAGAGAGAGACACAGAGACAGAGAGAGAGAAAGGGAGAGGGAGAATTAGAAGATAAATGGGAAATTAGGAGAAGCTCAAATTATTTATTCTTTATTTTAATAACATTTTATGATATATGCTAATTTATTTCATTTTTACTACTAGTATCTCTTTGTGCATTACAAAAAAGCTTTATTCTTTTATTTGTTCATTTTTCTTTTGTAAATGAGTCTTTTTGTCTACAAATTGTGCCTTCAATAATTTTTGGCCATTCTATTATGATTATGATACACAATACTGAATATTTTCTATTGCTATTCTCTAATTATTATTATGATATTTCGTTCTGTTTTATCTTTCTTAAATGTATGAAAAGTACTTTTTATATTTTCTTTATTAAAATACACTTTTCTTAAGTAAAAATGTAAAAGTATATATAATGAATGCCATATGTTAATCAATGTCAAATGCAGATTTCCCATTTTATTAAAACTAAATTATATTCCATTGTATATACATTATATTCTAAATATCTATTCATCTGGAGATAAATGTGTAGACTCTTCTAACCTCTTTTCTCTTAATAACAAAGACACAATAAGCACAAGACAGCAAATATCTCTTCAGAATTCTTTTTTAACATTTTTATGTTAAAATTCAGGAACAAGACAGCGGGATCACCCTGTAGTGCTATTTTAATGTTTTAAGAAAACTGCATACTGTTTTCCTTAATACCTGAATCACCTACATTCATAGTGATAGTTTGCAAGATTTCTGATTTCTCCATATCCTCACCAGCACTTATTATTTTCTGGGATTTTAAAAATTTGTGTGCTTGCTTTTTAATGAAGCTTTTACTCACAAATTTTAGATGACATCTTAATGTGGTTTTAAACTGTTTTCTCTCATGATCATTAATATTTAACACTATTTCATATACTGTTGTTTACTTAATGTCTTTATATAAATTTCTATTTAGGTTTTTATTTGTTTTAATTAGGTCAGTTTGTTTGCTTATGATTGTTAAGAGCTCACTACAGATGTTTGAGATTATCATTTATCAGTTATATTTTTAAAATATTTTCTTCCTTTCTATACGTTGCATTTTCACTCTAGTATTTGTTACACTTCTTGTACAGAAACTTATTTTTTGAGGTAGTCCCACTTGTCTGTTTACTTTTGTTGCCTAATTTTTGTGTTATAGTCAAGAAATCACTGCCAGGACAAATGTAATCAAGTTTATCTCATTTTTCTCTTCTAGTGTATTTATACTTCCAGGACTTATGTTTATATATTTAATGCATACTCACTTGATGGCTATGTATGGTGTATGCTTTTAGTACAATAACATTTCATAACACTATGTGTTAAAGAAACATTCCTTTCTAAATTGTGTAGTGTTGGCACCCTTCTTGAGGGTTACTTGACCATACATGTGTGGCTTTCTTTCTAAGCTTTCCACTCTCTTTTATTGATCTATCTCTTTTTATGCAAGACTTGCTCTGCCTTGAGACTCTTTGACAAAGAAATGTTCTTTTGATTTGAAACAAATTTATGACTGTTGACTATTTCTTTAAAAATATTACAGGGGTTTGAGAGAAATTGCATTGACATCTTAGATGTTTTGAGTATTATGGGTATTTTCACAGTATAAAGTCTTTTAATGCACTACATGGGATTGATTTACATTTATTTGTGTCTTGTTTCATAAAGATTTATCATTTGGGGGGAATTTTTATTTATTTATTTATTTATTTATTTATTTATTTATTTTTGACTTTTTGAGACAGGGTCTCACTATGCAGTTCAGGCTGACCTTGTGCTCACTTTGTAGCCAGGCTGGCCTTGAACTCACAACGATCCTCCTGCCTCAGCCTCCCAAGTGCTGGGATTACAAGCATGAGCCATGATGCCTGGCTGGAATTTTTATTTTTGCTTAAAATGATTTCCAAGATTTCTAATACTTTGATACTATATATGGTATTGTTTTCTTAATTTCTTTTTCAAAGTTTTCATTGTGAGTGTGTAAAAACAACTGATTTTGCATTTTGGGTTTCTATCCAAAATTTTCTGGAATTAATTATTATTTTGAACAGTCTTTTCTGAATTCTTTAGGAGCTTCAAAATGTGAGATCATGCCATATATGAATGAAATACATTTATTTCATAATCCCATTTATCATAGGGTATGACTCTTTCAATATCTTGTTGAATTAACTTTGTTGTATTCAGCTGAAGATTCTTGCTTCTATACTTACAGAAATATTGGCCTGGGGTTGTCTTGCACTGTCTTTTTTCATTTTAGTATCATAATGTGCAAGCCTCATAAAATGAGTTTGGAAAGAGTCTTTCCTACTCAATTTTGGTAGAATTTATGAACTGTTGACACTAAGACTTCTTTAAATGATTTTTTTGGGAAATCTCGAGTAAAATTGTCTATTTCTTTGAAGAAGATTTTTGTTTCAACCTAATTACTTTTAGGAGTTTTGTTCAGATTTTGTACTATTTATGATTCAGTGTGGTAGGTTGTATATTTCTTCAAATTTACCTATTTCCTCCAAACTCACCAAGTTGTTGGTACATAATTGCTCATAGCAATCACTTGGAACCCTCTTTTTATCTATATCACCTCTTGCCTTGTTTTCTCTTTCAATTCTAATTTTATTTAAAATTTGTCTATTACATTGCTATTTTAAAAATCAACTGTTTTATTTCACTTATGAGTATGGTCTCCACTTGCATCCATTTACCTATAAAAGGCTCAAGTTTATCTTTCTTTGCAGCTGAGTAGTACTCCATTGTATACAAATACCACATCGTTTTGTTCCATTCCTCAGTTGATGGGCATTTGGGTTGCACTCAAGATTTAGCTATTACAAATTGCACTGCTATAAACATGGGTGCACATATATCTCTGTGGTATGATATTCTCAGTTCCTCTGGAAAGTACTGAAAAGGGGAATAGCTGCATTGAGTGGGACCCCTTATCCTAGTTTCCTGAGGAATCTCCAGACTCACAGGTGTAAACATAATATTGCTTCCCCAGTGTAAGACCCAGAAAGAGTAAATAAAATCTGAAAGGTATGATAGTATGAAAAGGAAAGAAACTTCTCAAATGAAAGAACAATTGGGATGATGGAAAAGAGAAAAGAAATAAAGAAGGGGAAAATATATATATATAGATAGATAGATAGATAGATAGATAGATAGCTAGCTAAGGTAATTATACTACTAAGATCTATTGGTTTATTGAAAGGAATAGTTAATGTTTAATTGTTTGTTTAATTGTTTAATCAGGCTTACATGCCTAGATCTGGTT
>NW_004955503.1:4960807-5015281 GCF_000276665.1 Chinchilla lanigera
ACCTGGCTCTGTGTGCGCTTTTCTGCTGGGAATCGCGGTGGTATGAGTCCGGCCCACACTCGGACCCAGGAGCGCTGCAGCTCCCGGAGAACTCGCTGCCTGGGCGCAAGGCGCGGGGGGCTGGGGGAGCCTGCTCGGCCCTGAGTGAGCACTTTGAAGGTAGCACTATGTAGTACATAGCTTTGTAGTACATAGCTTTGAAATTCTCCAAAGTTTTTATTGTTTTTGTGCTTTTTTAAATTGTCTCTGTTTTTGTTATTTTGCTTTTGTTCTTTTCTCTTTAAAATAAAAAATAACTAATAATCAACTTTTTTGTTTCATTGATTTTTTTCTATCTCATCAATTTTTGCTATAAATTTTATTATTATACTCTGTTAACTTTCAGTTTAGTTTGATCTGTTTCGCTTTAAGTTGAGATGCACATTTGTAGTTTTTCTTTAACATTTAAAAATTTAACACAAGAATTTATCTGTAAATATTTCCTTCTTGAGCCTCTTTTTGCTCTATATCACATTTTGCTATATTGTATTTTGATTTTCAATTTCCTCACGATGTTTTAAAAATTCCCTTTAGATATTGTGTTTGATATATTAGTTGTTTAGGAGTGTATCTTCATAGTTATGAACTTTTTATTTCTGACTCTGCATCAGTTTTAATTTCACTTTTTTTCTGTTCAGGATATATACTTTGCATGATTTAGTGTTTACAATTTTGGTACATTTGTCTTCTGATTTGAGTGAGATCTACCTTAGAGAATGTTCTATGCATGCTTAAACATATATATTTGCTGTTGAGTATAATGTTCTGTTCATATCAATTAGCACCATTTTATTTATGATGTTCATATTCTGTATATCTTTAGTGATATTTTGCATAGGGGTTCTATTCATGATCAAAGTGGAGTATTTTAAACCCCAGTATCGCATTTTTACCTCCAGTTTTTCTCTTTGTACTGTTCTTTTGTCCTAAATATTATACTTTCCTAGCCAATAAATATGATCTCATTGTACAATTTTATTCTTTTTCTATTATGGGACATTTTTCTTACAGCATCTTTTTTTTTAAAAAAAAAACTATACCTAACTTTGATCTCTTTTCATCATCATTAATATGAAATATTATTTTCTAGCCTCTCTCATTCAGCCTGCAGACAAAAAACAGATCATATTTCCTCCTTCCATGCAGTCACTCTCTATTTTTTTTTTTTTTGGTTGTTTTGATTTTTCTCCAGTACCGGGAACCAAACTCATGACCTTGTGCCTGCCAGGCAGGTGCTTTTGCCACTGAGCTAAATCCCCAGACCCACTTTCTATCTTTTGATACTGTCAGATAATCCTACATTTAAAGTAACTACTGAGACCATTGCTCTATGAGTGGCCCGGGTCTGGTTCCTGCACATGCCTTGAACTGACGAAAAAGCAGAACCAGGGAGGCTCTGACCTGCTCCCACTGCCATGGTTCCCAGCTGAAACTCACGGAGAGAGCCAGTTATTTCCCATCTATTTCATGGGGGCAGAGCAGGTGACCCAGGACCCCACTGCAATTACAGTGTGAGTCTCTACCCTCCGTGCACCCATGGCAGACAGGAAGTCCTCACTCAGAAGCCCCAGGAACTGCTTTCACCCGGGTTGGCATTTGGGCCCTCCCTGAATGGGCCCTGCACTGAGTGAGAGAGTGCTCCAAGAGCTGTTGGTCCCGCAAGTCGAGTTCTTGCTTTACTTGCACCCAGACCCCCTGGGTGGTCACAAGCATGGGCACACTGTGATTGCAGTCCTTCCGGCCTGCATCTGGTTCCTGCATGTGTCCTAAACTGACTGGAGACACAAAATCAGGTGATTCACAAACTGTCAGCCCTGCAGTATGTGTTTGTGTTTTGCCCGTACCCTGAAATTCCTGGGGACATAAGTCCACTGGACCAGGATTGTCACAACAATGCAACCCAAGTCTGGGCCATGCATGTGCCCTGAACTGCAAGGGGGCGCTGGATCAGACAGTTTGATATCAGCTGACTCCAATGACCATGTCGGAGACCTGGGATAATTAGATACAAATCAATAACTGCTGGAAAACCCCAGACTAAGAAGAGCTTCTCAGGGGTCACTGAGGGGCAAACAGGACCAACAGGAAACATAGGCACACTAGCAGCCTTTGCTGTGCAGCCAATGAAGAGGGAAATGGAGCTTTCTGCATCCGGTAGCAAACACGACAAAACAAAGGACTAAAACACAATCCCAGAACTCCACCTAAGTCAGAATAAATTCAGGAGACATCAACATAGGAGTACATGGTAAACACATGCCAGAAGTAGCTGAAATGATTGCAATGGAAATAAAAAAATAACTCCATAAGGCAATAGAAGAGATGAGATCAGAAATAACCTCTCAGGCAAAAAATGAATTGACAATAAAAATGAAAGAGCTGCTCAAAACGTCTGAAGAAGAAACATATAAGAAAATAGACAAAGGCAATGGACAGAAGCATTAAATGAAAAATGTAGAAAGGTCTTAGAATGCATGAACCAGATTCAAAGAGACTTCTAGGAAAACAAAGCTTCTACTGAATGCGGCCAAAACTGCTTGAACAAAGCTGAACATAGAATTTCAGACTTTGGGGCTGGGGATTTAGCTCAGTGGCACAGCACTTGAGTGGCAAGTGTGAGGCCATGAGTTCGATTCCTGGTACTGGAATTAAAAAAAAGAATTTCCAACTTTCAAGACAGCATGGCAGCTAGAGACCATGAAAGAAAGGATCTCTAAAAATCAACAAGAACCCAGGGAAAGTCAATTCAACAACTGCAACATGAGGCAAAGAGGAGTAATGTACGACTTATAGGAGTCAATGAAACACCAGGAGGAAAAACAACTGACATAAAAAGAATATTTGCAGAAATAATAGCAGAAAATTTCCAAAGTAAAGAAACAGAACCTGATATACAGTTAATTAGGTATATAGAACTCCAACCAACCACAACCAAAATAAAACTACACCCAGACATATAATAGTCAAATTCCCATATCTACAGCAAAAGAACAAAATATTAAAAGCTGCTAGAGAAAAGAAACAGATTACCTATAAAGGAAAGGTCATCAGAATCATGTAACCTGAGAAAGTATCCCTCAATCTCAATGGAGAAATAAAATATTTCCACGACAAAGAACAATTGAAGAACTTCATGAGTGCTAAACCAGCATTACAAAGAGTACTAAAAGACATTCTAGACAGAGAAAAGTCTGAGTGCAATTTCAAGAACAACAGTAGAATGGAAATCTCAAGAATAGCAAGCAACTAAACTGGTAGAAAAAGTAGGAAACCAATGCAATAAATAACATGACAATGATAAATCAACACATTGTTTTTTTTTTTTTTTTTTTTTTTGGTTTTTCTGCGGTACCGGGAACCGAACTCACGACCTTGCGCTTGCCAGGCAGGCGCTTTTGCCACTGAGCTAAATCACCAGCCCCAAACACATTGTTTATAACTATAAATGTAAATGACCTCAATTCTCCAGCCAAAAGAAACAGACTGGTAGAGTGGATTAAAAAACAAAATCCACCGATATGCTTTATACAGGAAACATATTTTACTCAAAAGGAATTCCATAAACTAAAACTCAAAGGATGGAAAACAATCCTCCATGCAACAGGAACTCAGAAAAAAGCAGGTGTAGCTATTCTGTTTGCAGACAATGTAAACTTCAAACCGACAACTATCAAAAGAGATGAAGAAGGTCACTACATACTAGTCAGGGTTAAAGTGCAAGAGGATGGGATAACAATCATAAACATGTATGCATCAAATATCAGAGCTCCAAATTATATAAGACAAATCTTAACAGGCATGAAAAGCCAAGTAATTAATAAAACTATTGTAACAGGTGACCTCAATGCCCCATTGACACAAAGATATAGCTCAAGTGGACAAAAAATCAGCAAGGAAATAACAGAACGGAACCAAAGTTTTGAACAAAGGGACATAGTAGATATATACAGAGTGTCCCACTCCACATCAGAATACATATTTTTCTCAGCTGCACATGGGTCTTTGTCTAAAATAGACCACATCCTAGTCCATAGAGCATATCTACCAAAATGCAAAAGAAATGAAATTATCCCATGCATATTACATGACCACAGTGCAATGAAATTGGAAATTAATCACAAAAGGAACTCCAAAAGCTCCATAAACACTGAGAAATTAAACAACAACCTCCTGAACAACCAATGGGTCACAGAAGAAATTAAAGAGGAAATTAAAAATTACCTACAAAGAAATGAAAATGTAAATACAACTTACTGGAATCTATCAGATGCAGTGAAAGCAGCCCTCAGAGGGAAATTTATAGTGGTGAAATCACACGAGGAAATCAGAAAGAGAAAAAATAAATAGACTAATGCTAAATTTTAAACTTTTAGAAAAAGAACAAGTCAAGCCCAAAGCCCAAAGAATGGAGGAGATTATAAAGTATAAGGCAAAAATTAATGCAACTGAGTCAAAGAAAACCCTCTAAAAAGTAAATGAATCAAAGATTTGATTCTTTGAAAGAATAAATAAAATTCATAAACCCCTAGCATAAATTATCATAAAAGGAAAGAAAGAACTCAGATTCATGCAATAAGGAATGAAAAGGATGAAATTACTACAGATTCCATAGACACTCAGAAGATCATTAATACCTACTTTGAAAATCTTTACTCCCATAGGATAGAAAACTCAGAAAAACTGGACAGATTCCTTGATATGTATGAATTACCAAGATTGAGTCAAGAAGATATAAAATTCTTGAACAACACAATATCAAGTAATGAGACTGAAAATGTGATTTAAAACCTACCAACAAAGAAAAGCCCAGGCCCTGATGGATTTACAGCAGAATTGTACAAGAAATTCAGTGAAGATTTAATACCAACACTCCACAAACTCTTCAATGAAATGGAAAAAGAAGCAATTTTCCCTAACTCATTTCCAGAGCCAAGCATCATACTGATACCAAAACCAGAGAAAGACCCAAGCAAGAAAGAGCACTACAGACCTATCTTCCTAATGAATATGGGTGCAAGGATACTCAATAAAATACCAGAAAATAGAATGCAGCAAATTATCAAGAAAATCATACATCACAACCAAGTCGGATTCATTCCAGGAAGGCAAGGATGGTTCAATATTCACAAATTTATAAATGCTATACGCCATGTCAATGGAGCCAAAGACAAAAACCACATGATCATCTCAATAGATGCAGAAAAAGCTTTCAACAAGGTCCAACATGCATTTATGATAAAAACTCTACAGAAAATAGGAATAGATGGTCTTCACCTTACCCTAATCAAAGACATCTATGACAGCCAACATCAGTTCTAAATGGACAAAAACTGAAAGGTTTTACTTTAAAATTGGGAACAAGACAAGGATGTCTGCTGTCACCACTCCTGTTCAACATAATTCTGCAAACATTAGCCAGAGAAAATAAACCAAAGAGAGAAATTATAGAAATAGAGATAGGAAAGGAAGAAGTTAAATTATCACTATTTGCAGATGACATGATATTTGACATGGAAGACTGCAAAATTTCCACAAGAAGACATCTGGAATTAATCAACAAATTCAGCAGTGCAGCTGGATACAAAGTCAACACCCAAAAATCAATAGCATTCCTATACACAAACAACAAACTGACTGTGAGACAAATTAAGAACAGCATACCTTTCACAATAACATCCAAGAAATTGAGATATTTAGGAATCAATCTAACAAAAGAATTCAAATATCTATTCAATGAAACTGCAGTACTCTGAAAAAACAGATCGAAGAAGATTTCACTAAATGGAAAAACGTTTTTTCTCATGCATAGGAAGAACCAACATTGTGAAAATGGCCATACTCCCTAAACTGATGTACAGAGTCAATGCAATTCCCATTCAACTGCCATTATCATACCTCACAGATCTCAGGAAAACATGCCTTAAATTTATCTGGAACCAGAAGTGACCCAGAATAGCAAAAACAGTCCTGGGTAACAAGGACAAGTCAGGTGGAATCACAATCCCTGACCTGAACTTATACTCCAAAGCCACTGTAAGAAAATCAACCTGGTACTAACTAAAAAACAGACCTGAGGATCAATGGAACAGACTGGAAGACACAGCCACAACCACAAACACACTTAGCCACCTAATATTTGATAAAGGGGCCAAACAAACTCAGAGGAATTATGATAGCATCTTTAAATAAATGTTGCTGGAAAAATTGGCTTCCCACCTGCCAAAGACTGAAAATTGACCCAAGTCTATCACTACGCACCAAATTCAAGTCAAGAGAGATCACAGATTTCAATATTAAAACAGAAACACTAAATCAATTGGAAGAGAAAGGAGGTCAACACCTTGAAGACATCGGGGTAGGCAGAGTTCATAATAAAAAACTCAACCATACGTGAAACACTTCAAAAAAATCAACAACTGGGATCTCATCCTACTGAAAAGTTTCTGCACATCTAAAGAAATCACCAGCAGAGTAAAAAGAAAACACACAAACTTGGAAAAAATTTTAGCTGACTGTCCCTCAGACAAAGGGCTTCTATCTAGAACATACAAATAATTAAAAAATTTCAGCCCCCCCAAATTCAAAGATCCAATCCAAAAATGGGCAGCTGAAAGGAATACACACTTCTCAGATAAAGAAATACAAATGATGAATACATACATGAGAAAATGCTCAACATCATTAGTCATTCAAGAAATACAAATTAAAACAACACTGATATTCCACCTTAGCCCAGTAAGAATGGCTAGCATTAAGAAATCAACCAATAAGAAATGCTGGCGAGGCTGTGGAGAAATAGGAACTCTTCTCTACTGCTGGTGGGAATGCAGACTGGTAAATTCACTGTGGAAATCAGTTTGGAGATTCCTCAGCAAACTCGGACTAGAGGTTCCATTCAACCCAGCTAGTCCTCTTCTGGGTATTTTCCCAGAAGTTCTAAAAGCATCATATCACAGCAATATATGTGCACCTACGTTTGTAACAACACAATTTGTATTTGCTAAATTGTGGAAGCAACCTAAATGTCCATCCACTGAGGATTGGACAAGAAAATTGTGGTACTTTTATATAATGGAATATAACTCAGCTATAAAGAAAGATAAATTCGAGGCTGTTATAGGTAAATGGTCACAACTAGAGACCATACTCATAAGTGAAATAAATCAGACCTGCATGTGCAAGCACCACATTGTCTCAGTAGTGTAAACCCTGAAAGAGTTAATATAAACTCTGAAGTATGATAGACATTGTGATGTTGTGAAATGAAGGAAAATGCTCAAGGGTATAGGCCAACTGGGATGTGGGAAAAGAGAAGGGAAAGAAGGAGAAATTTTTTATGTATGTATACACAGGATAGTTAACATAGCTTATCTACTCTCTTCTATTACTTTGCTGAAAGAAACTGTTAATGAGTCCTTGATCGTTCAATGTTGCATGTTTCTATTTGTTGTCATGAGAAAGCACTTTGAAGATATCAATATGTAATACAACAAGCAGTGGTAATTTCCTACCACTTGTTTTGTAACTGTTTTGTCTGTACTGTTCTTTTGATATTTTGTAAAAGGTTGTCTGTCAATGTTTTCCTCCTTTTATTTTTAAAATAAAAGAAGTAGACATTTATAAAAGCGAAAAAAATAAAAGAACTACTGATTAAAGTAGTTACTACTGTCAGTTCATGAACGTTATGCTGTACATTTTGTAGCTTTTATAACCCTTAACCACTTGTTACATTGCTTTTTGTTCTGTGGAGAAATTTTGTAGTGATAATTTGTGATTCCCTTTCCATCCTCCTTTATGTACAGCATGGAGATAATTCTCTGTGTTTTCCATGAGACATCTTATATTACAACAATTTATTTTCCCGTAAAGAAAATTTAAAATCAATTTTATACAAATGATTCACTTTTATTCCATATCTCTCTATTATTTATGTCACTGTCTACATTTTTACATTATGTATAATTTGAAATATTTTCTAGTAATAGTAATTTTAAACCCATTTGCCTATTACTCTATGTTAGAATTAAAAATTATTTGCACACCATTCTTAATCTGTTATTCTATATTTGTCTATATGTCTTTCTTTATAGACAGTTATGATTTTAAAAAGGTTCTGATTTCTGTTTCATATCTTTTGTTCAGCTTGTGGGATTATATTTAGCATTTGTGGTAAAGCAGGTCTGATGATGAATATCATTTTCTTTTGTTAGGTAGGAAGTACTTTCCTTTCCTTAGGTTTTAAAGGACAGTTTTGATGGATATAGCATTTTAGTTAGTAAATTTTACTTTCAACATTTTCATTCCACACTCCTGACCATAAAAACTTTTCCTCACAAATTCACTGATAGTCCCATGAAAGTTCCCTTGTATTTTATAGTCACTTATACCTGTTACATTTAAAGTTATTTGTCTTTGACAGTTGATAATTTGATTATAGTATGCCTTGGTATGAACTTGTTTGCGTTCAACCTAGATGGGTTTTTTGAGCTTTTTAAATTCATATGTCCATTTTCTTCCTTAGAAGTGAGAGGTTCTTCCCTCCTGTGTCCTCCAGTTTCCCAAAACTCAGGTGATCATCCTTTGACCTCCAGCCTTGATTCTGCTATATCCGATCTCGTTCATCACTTGCTCCTGTCCCGTACCTGTCTTAAACCCCCTTGCAGCAAAGTAAAATCACTCCACTAAGGAGAATATCACTGCATACAAGTACATGTTATATGCTGAATTCTTTTATTTAACTTTAGAATTTGTTTTTGTGGTTAAAGGTATCAGGTTAATAGTTACCACAGTTTGTCAATGACTGGATAATTTCAAATAACTTTTACTCAAGGTTGCCTATTCCTTTTGCTATTTTATCAGATCTCTTACTGATTTCTTATAGAAAGTTTTCAATGAATATCTGCATTCATCAGAATTTAGAGAATTCTTCTGTAAATTTTTGTTTCCTTTTTATATTTTCCAAAACTGTGGGGATATATTATGTTTTTCATATGTTTATATGGATTATTTTGAATTTTGTGACAAGCAATTAATATATTTTGTTTAATTATGATTTGTTCATTTCCAGAGTTTTATTTTGATCTTCTGCACTAACCACTAGTATGTTAGATATTCTGGGATGTTCATCTACATTTTTGTGTATGCATCTTCTCTGGACTTGAAAATATAAAGTTGGATGAATTTCCTGATTTTTCCTCTAGGAGGGCATTATCAATCATTCCCTGATGTCTCTCTGAAACATTTCAGCTTCTTAAGACCTATTACAAGCTACTTAGCTTTTTTTCTCTCAGTTGTTCCCAGGTTTCTAGAGAATTTTGGTATTTTCAATGTTCCAAGTAAGACAATATAGATTTTAACCTGCTAAGCAGATTCATGAAATGCAGGAGTACTAGATACTTGGTAAAGTCTTCTCTGATCACAGTCCCACAAAGCGGAGTCCTCCAAGCCACTTTTTTGTCTGTATGCTGTCAACAGATTTTTTGAACAGTAATAAGTTGTATAGCAAGTTTCTGGCAGCTCCAACAAATATAGAGTATGCTGGACTTTATTAGTGCTTCAGGATACCTGTCTTATGCACTTCACTACAAGAAGATGTACTATTGGAATTCTGCTCCACTTTTGTTCACATGAAGTATCTAGGAGTGTATTTTCCCCACCAGTCCCACACTGAGGCAGAGCAAGTAATTATAGCATATGCACATATGTTTCTGTAAGCTGATGCACTTTAAAAAATCTTGATCCTGGTCTTTCCAGTCAGTCCTTGGGTATACAAAATATAAAGACGAGTTCACTGAAACATGTCCCCTAAATATATGAAAGTGGAAATATATGTTTCATTTTTCTCTTCCTTTAGGAAGTAGCTAAAAGCTAGTAGTTTTCTCCAAATTGCACTGCACCGAAGGAGCATACGAAAGAATTGCCATCGAATTTTCGACCAAATTTAATGTTCATGATGTTGCACTCACTTGAGGTAAAGGAGTATCTTAATTCAGTTTTAGATTTTTCACAGTAGAAATAAGATTCTATATTGTTGGTGAAGTTGACAATAGGAGTATTGTCTTTTTTATTCTGTTATCATGCTGACATCATTTCAACACAATCTTTTTTAGATTCATATGTAGCATTTTAAAATGAAGATCACAAGTTTTAGTCCTCTTTGCATGATTTAGAAAAACCTTTTGTCAAAATATTTCAAAAAGTGGGGCCTTGGAATATAGCTTAGTAAGAGGGTGATGGTTCAATCCTCAGTATCAAAAACGAAAAGATTGATATATGATATTGCATGTTTTAAGATAGCATATTCATTATTATTCATATATATATATATGCTCAATGTATAATATATATACTCATTAGTATATGTATGCTATATTTGTATATGTCCACTACATTATATATGCATATATAAATATCTATAATTTATTTGACTTTAAATCTAGTATATTATTTTTGTTATTTATAAATTTTAAACCAAAAACTGTAAACTCACCAGACAAAATTCAGTTAAAATATCTCTATATATTTCAATACATAGAGCTAAAAATCAGGCTTTCATACTCGAAAGTAAAACATTAATTTCATTTCTTGCTATAATATGCCAAAGTACATATTTGAAGTCTCTAGGTAGCTCATTAAAATAGTAGCAGTTATATTATATTTGTTCAATTCTCTGGATGAAAATTAACATTATTGTAATTCAATCTATGAGTTTCTAGAGTAACTAAAGAAATCCCTACTCATTGGTTGATTTAATATTCTTGGAATCAGTGTATATTTAATCTGATAAGGGGATCAATGAAAGCTAGCATAAGAGTTAAGAAGACACAAAATTTGTACTGAATGCCAAACGCTAAGAAAAATACTACAATTTTCAAATATATCAAAAATTGTAATAAAGGTTTTCCTTTTTATATCCCTATACTCAAATATACATAATATGCAAGTAATTGGATTTTATGAATCTCATTTCTTTTACTTAACCGTTAGTGTGGTGTATACCATTTAATGATGTTAAGGTATAAAATTACTATAGATAATACAAAAAGGACTTTATTTACCTTAAAGAAAAAACAGCCTCACATTTATTTTTACTATGGTTTAACCCAAACATGCAAACAATGTTTAAATATAATTTAAAAGAATAGAAACACAAAGGAATGAGTACTGAGCAAAAATGTCCATCCTCTTAGAAAGTATTTTTAAAACAGAATGAGTGTTTTTATTTCATTTTTTGCAACAAACCAAAATTCAAATAAAAGCCCATATTAAAATTTTATTTAAGGACCAATATTAAGATATTCCTTCAATATGTCTGACATTATTAATTCAACAGAGTAATGAGATATTCCAAGGACAAACTATTTATTATATATTTGCTATATTGTATTTATGTTTATATATAGTCCCAGCTATGTAATGTTAAATTTAAAATTAGAATTTATAATCAATACCAGATTTAATCAAGTATTATTTTCTTCTAGATCTATGAGGCACAAAAATGGGCCCATTTCAAGAGTGTCACATGACTACATAATAGAAGATGGAACTTCACCTTGGTTCTGTGCTTAACAGACAGATATTGCCAGCCTCAAGTCATAGTGGCAATTTCTATGTGCTATATTCATATGCAGAAAACTGAAACACAAAGATGTGAACATTAGAAGAAGACAAAAAACTGCTTCATATTTCAACATGTAAAACTACACACCTGAGAGCTGGTACTGAGAAGAGGGAAAAAATAAGTGAACATCATCCCATAAAAGCTATTGTGATGTTAAGAAAACAAAGTTTAAGTATCATAATGAAATTTTAGAATATACACTATTCTCTTTTCTTTACAATTTTCCTGTTATCTTGAAGCATATGATCTTCCCTTAACTTCTATTATTAATTGTAGATATAATCACAAAAACTTCACAGTAGTATTTTTTCCACAAATACTAGCTCTTACAACTTCTTTATTGCAAGGATTAAACCTGGTATTCAAGAATACCTAAAACTTTAAAATAATTTTCATTAACACACTTTCCACTTGCCCTCTCACATATGTAATCTCTAATGCCAAATTTACTAAGTAGAATAGTAATTGAAATTTACCTTGCCTGGTAGAATTAGAATTAATTAAAGGGGCATTAGCCAATTTTTTGCCAGAAAGATGCAAACAATCTTCTATAAGGAACTGAAAGATATTTTGAGCCAAGAATGCTTTAATTTCCAAATGAAGTTTATTTTCTTATTTTGAAAATTTTTATTTATTTAAAGAAAAAATGAAAGAAAACAGTTTCAAAACAGGTTAGTAAGAGTTACAGTAGTTAATACATTGCATGTGATTGTATTTGAAATAGTTATTCAGAGTACAAAATATAGGCATGCTATCTTTTAAAAAATACTTTTAGCACAAACCTTTATTTTCAATGAACTAAGAAAAACTGTCTGTGTTACTATCTTAACTATCATGTGTATAAATATAATTTTTTCTTTTTCCATTTTTTGCATTCCCCTTTCCCCTTCACAGTTTGTCTTTTCTTTTGAACAGTTTCTTCCCAATTCACAATATGCATTGTACAATTCGGATCATCTTTACTTGTTCATTTTCTCACACTAGTAAGACAATATGATGCTTACACATACGAGTCTGATTTATTTCACTTATGAGTATGATCTTGAATTGCATCCATTTAGTTATAAAAGTCTCCAATTTATCCTTTGTTATGGCTACTCAGTTATATTAAAAACTACATCTTTTCTATCCATTCTTTGCTTGCTGGACAGTTGAGTTATTTCCAATATATATCTAGAACATGTAAATAACTGAAAAAATATCAGACACCCGTATTCAAAGACCCAATCCAAAAATGGGCATCTGAGAAATACATACTTCTCAAATGAGGAAATATACAAGACATATAAATATATAAAAAATGTTCAACATCACTGGTCATTTGAGAGATGTAATTTAAAATAACACAGAGATTCCATCTCACCCCAGAAAGAATGGCTATCATAAATAAATCAAGTGATAACAAATGCTAGAAGGACTGTGGAGAAAAAAAAAACCTTACCACTGTTGGTGGGAGTGTAGACTGGTGCAAGCACTGTGGAAATCAGTGTGGAGATTCCTTGAAAAACAAGGACTAGAGGTGCCATTTGGCCCAGCCATCCCCCTTCTGAGTGTCTTAGCAGAAGAATTAAAAACATCATACCACAGTGATTTATGTCCATCCATGTTTATAGCAGCACAATTTGTAATAGCTAAATCTTGGAAACAACTGAAATGAAGTTTCTAATAATCTTATTCCATGTGTAATTTTGTGCTCTTGGAAACAAATTAAAAACTGACAATTTCTTTCCAAAAAACGAAGAAGTATTTTTGATAATCAAGATTAAGCGTAATACACAATCAGGTAATTTAAAGAAGCTAATCATCACAAAAGAATACAGTTTAGAGCAATAATATTTGTGGTAGAATGACAAACTGCTGTGTTAATTTCTGTATATCCTATTCAACAGATTACAGGATGTACTTTCTTACCAGTAAGACATACATAAAAAAAGAACCCTTCTAAAATGAAATAGACTGCTTTGGTGCACGTTATTTTTCAATTATAAAAATATTTGATTTGTTAGTGTACATCTATATAAAACTCATGCATTAATTAGATGCCAAGAAGGACAACACCACATTACGCAAAGCAATGTCTAGGTGGTTATGTCCTGAAAAATCTCATCGTTAATTTGCAAGTACCATAAGTTAACAATACATTTAATAACTCTAACCTACAAAACACCAATGCTTAGCAACACAATACATGGTAAAGTAGCATGTGTTAAATGATGTGAGTGCATGGATGCCTGGGAGTGGTAGCGTGTTGCTGCTTCCTACCTTTACAACAGAGGATCATAGCACATATCATTAGCATAGGGAAATATCAAAATTCAAAGTACAATATATATTGAACTCTAGTTCTCTCATTTGTAAAAGGAAATGATATAACTAACTTCATAATGTTAATGTTACTATAAAATTGAATGCTGTGTACAAAGCTTCTAGTATGTAGCATAACTGTGGATAAGTTATTTTATTTTACTTTCTATAGTTCATAGTTGTACTTGGATTCTGTATTGGCCTAAGATTAATGTGGGTACAGACACATGAGAATCATATCTACACACACTCAAACCTAATCATATACATAGAAATATTCTTGTATGATGTGTTAGTACATGGTGGTGGACTATAAAATATGACTCCAAATTTTGCCTCAGGCAACTCTTTCATTCTTACATTTACACTTAGTTAAATTGAGGAAAAATTGACAGTCTGAAAAATCTCAGCCTCTGAAATTTAAATTGGCATAATAAAATAACTTTAAAAATTGTTAGCAATTCTCAAGTTACTCTTAAACTTGAAATTGTTTCCATGAAATTACTTTCACCTGCTATGGTTTGGGACAATACTGCTTTTACTTATAATACAGAAACTATCTAAAATGTATTAAACCCAAGAATCCCTATATTAGGTACTAAAATGGGTACTATATCTACATTTAGGAGATTATAATAAAAATTTAATGGATACTAGAAAGAGTAGAAGTATCTCTTCTCTCTCCTACTTGAATCTCTTGAGGTTAGATCAATGCATTTCCACATTTATCATTGTAGCAGTGTGTGTACTGAAGAGACCTATAAATGGAAAGTGACCTTATAAATTGCACTGAGACACTAATATATCATTTAGATCATATCAGATTTTGAGTAAAAATCTTGCTCACATTTCTGTGTATCAGGCACAAACACATTCTAAAGTATGATCCTAGCAAAAGAGAAACCAACAGTTTTCAGTGTCCTACCTACAACACTGTTAAAGTTAGTTTTAGTGGGCTTGTACTTAGAAAATGTTTCATTAGAAAATCCTCAGGATGAATGGTTTAAAGTTACATGTTAAGGACAGATATTCTCTGATTGGTATAAAATAGTAATTACTAAAATAATTTCTATAAGTAGTGTACTTAAAATGGTGTGGTTGAAAATAGTAACAGACTCATACATGAGATACAGTGTCAACTATATAATTCTCTGGTTAAAAATGCATACACTTTAATCAAATCACTAAGAAATATCAGAACAGCACATAATAAGAACATTCTATTAAAATGAAGATTTAACAAGCAGTGGTCATTTTAGTAGGTACTGTATTTCTGAAGAATTACTGTCACGAAGTGCAAAGATATTTTATATAAAAGGGGTTGAATAAATTTGACAAATAAATGTAACACATGCTCCTAGACTTTTCTTATTGGGGCAATTGAAAAAATGGTATCAGTTCTCAGTTTGAAATAATATAGCATGTTAAATGTACTGATTTTATATATGTATCCTAGTATGTTAAGCACCAGGACATGCCACTTACAGTTATCATAAGATATTTTACAAAACAAACACACACATAAACAGATGTAGAAGTTTTGAGTGTATACATACATGCAGAGACATAAATAATAAAAGCAAAATGTAAAATGTTAACAAAGCTGGCCAAAAGTGAATGTAGGTAAAAATATCTTGTTGTTCTATGTACTTGTATCAGTCAGTGCTCACTAGAGAAACAGATTTAATGTCAGACATATATTAAGTCTTACAAGGAAGGCTTACAATGTTGTCCTGCAGAGTTAGTTGTGGAAGACTGCAGAGTCACCTATGTGCTGCAGATGACTCCTCTGTGACTGGCAGATGAGCCAGTCAGAAGTCAAAGGCCTGGACCTCACTGTAGAGTATCAGGTGCATTCTTTTCAGAAAACCAAAGGATCTGTGATGGAAGGCTGAATGGTATGCCCAGGAAGGCTGAAGAGTTTGTGCTGCAAGACTGGAGAGAGATGACCAAGGCCAAGGCAAAGACTGAAACTCCCCTGAAGAAACAGAAATGAGCCTTTTTTCTTCTTTCCCTGTTTTCTGTCATTCAGACTACAAGACTATTGGTTGTTGCTACTAACTCCTATGGTAGGTCTTCTTTTCTTCAGTAAATCCATTCAGTCACACCCAGAATATAAGTCTATCAGTCCAGCATTTCTTAATCAAGTTGGCACAACAGTCAGCTATCAAAATCCACCCCTATCTACTTGACAACCAGACATATTTCCTTAAATGTTACTTTCTAGATACAGAGACAGGTTTGTAACTGTGCCTAACATGGTACAACTATCCTGAATAAAAGTGGAAATACAGTAGTTCTGTCCCCAGATTAGAAGGTAAATATTTTTGGAGAATGAAACTTGCTCCTAACATTTATGAACATTATAACATAGATTTAACAGTACTTAAGAACCAATATGAAGGCTTTCAACATTATACTACAAAAAAGTCATAATAGGAGAGAACTATTAAACTCTTCTTTTGCATAACTGATCATGAGGTCATAGCTGTTATTTATATCTACATTCTTCTACTATCCATTGTGTATTGTCTTAGCACTCAGCAAGCACCTTAGCAGGTTCTAGTTCTTTCTCTGGGAAGGAAACTCTTTTTTATTGAAGATTATGGGCCAGTTGTCATCCTGAATGAACATGGTTGCTTTGATTTTTCCTTGACATTAAAAACAGGGCATGGTAATCAGAGGAGATACCCTAGGAACTCCTGTAATCCAAGCATATTCTTCTATTGTACAGCAATAGTCCAGTTTCCTCTTGATAGTCTGGGTCAATCATCTCTAACGACACTGAAACCCTTTTTTTTGGCATAAGGAGCCCACAGTGACCAGAGGAAAGTCTTAGCTTTCAATTAAATGGAATCATTGTTGTGCTTCCTGGTACAAGCCCTCATCCTGATGGAACTGAGATTTCTAGACAAGTAGATTCATGGGAACAAGAAGCAAAATATTTTGTTACCAGATCACTAGGGGTAATGGAGAGAGGTACTATTCTCATTTTCCATCCTTGAATTCTGGGCCCATGAATTCTAGCTATGGGAGACACATTACATAAAATGGATGCTAATTAAAAGTTGTTGAAGAACTTTGCCCCAGCCCTTCAACCTACTGCCACATACCTGCTGCTATAACTGCATGTATAAAAGGCTCTTCCACTTTTCCACCAATCTAGTTGCTTTTGAATTTTGAAGAACATGATAAGACCAATGAATTCCTTGAGCATAAGCCATTTGTAAAACTTCTTTGGCTGTAAAATGTGTTCATCAGAGTCAATCCTGTGCGGAATGCCATGACAGTGGATAAGGCTTTCTATAAGTCAACAGATGGTAGTTTTGGAAGAAGAGATATATGCATGGAAGGCAAATCCATTTGCAGAATAAGTGTCTATATCAGGAAGATAAAGTGTTGTTCATCCCATGATAGGAGCATACTGATATAATTAATCTGCCACCAGGTCATAGGCTGATCATTCCAGGGAATGATACTGTAATAGGGATTCATTTTTGGTGCCTACTCTTGGCATATTGGCCATTTAGACATGGCTGTAGCCAGATCTGTGTTGTTGAGTGGAAGGCTATGATAGACAGTCCATGTCAACATGGTTGGAGGGTATACATGGACTCATATTATTGACTCTCACTTCATTTTTCTAACTCTTATAAGTGGACACCTGAGTAAGAGTGGGAATGGATTGTAAAGGTGTGACATAATGGCAGCAAAATCATTCACCTGGATCATGCTGAGTTGGTCAAGACTTCACTGAGAAATGACAGGGGTGGCTGAAGAAAAGGGTTGACTGCTATCTACAGAATGAGTCAACCTATCCACTTGATGAATAAAGTCCTCCTCTGTTGAGGTAAATTTTTAGTGAACATTTACATGGGATACAAATATTTTACATCCTTTGACCCTATGGGGCTGTCTTTCCACATATCTCTTTCTCAAATATCTTTGACAGCAGTTTTGACATGGTACACCAATCATGTTCCTTCTCTGTTCCTGACCATCTGGCCAGACCATTGGTAACAGCACCTTATTCAGTATACAGTCTCACATCAGGCCATTTTTTTCTTCTAGACAAACTGTACTACCAGATGCACTGCCTGTAGTTCTGCTTACTGTGAAGACTTCCTTCCACCACTACCCTTCAGAGAAACCTTGGAGAGGGGCTGTAATGCTGCAGTTGTCCACTTGTGGTTGGTGCCTTCATAATGTGAAGAACCGTTCATAAACTAGGCTACAGCCTTGTCTTCCTGTGTCAGCTGAACATATGGTGCATCCCATGAGGTCAAAGGAGCATGTTGCAAGACAGAAGGCAATATAGCAGGAGTAAAAATCATGGACATCATGGCAACTTCTTTGTGTAACTTACTTGTGACCTCTGGAACTGCTCTGGATAGATCACGTATATACCACTTCCATTTAATGATGAACTGTTGCTGTACATGTTCACATTTATTACTTGGTAGATCAAGTAACACCCAGCTGATGGTAGACAATTCCAGTTGAATGATAACCTGATATCTCCATGGTTAAGCTTTTAGTTTCCACTAAGGCCCATTATTTAGGATTAGGTTCTTTTTTTGTTGTTTGTTTTGTTTTTTGTTTTTCTTCTGTTACCAGGAATCGAACTCATGACCTTGAGCTTGCCAGGCAGGTGCTTTGCCGCTGAGCTAAATCCCCAGGCCCTACAATTAGGTTTAACATCACAAATTTACTTAAGCATTCCAATTTCCTTGAAACTTTGAATCCAATCATTAACAATAAACAAAGGAATATCGGGCATTTCTAACACATTTACAATACGATATCTTTTGATCTATACTGCCAAAAAGCCAAGTAAACTACTAGAACCTTGTTTTTCTCCATGTGCTATAACATTAAATTTGGAATCTCTACTTATTGAGAAACTCAGCCTGATCCAGGTATATGATTTTGCTGCCATTATCCCACACCCTTAAAATACATTCCCGTAATTGCTCATCAATCCTCTACTTATAAGAGTTAGAAAACTGAAGTTCCTTGGTAGTATAGCGGATCTTCTCATGGGTCACACTATGTACTTAATATTTAGGAGCCTAGTGAGATTTAAGCTTGTTTATAGGCTTAGAGGGAAAAGTGGGTGATGAGGGTTCTGATAAGTGTGAGCATTACCACGCTTGCCCAACAGAAGATAAATTTCCTCAGGTATGCAAGGAGAACTCAACAATACAGGGGGTGGGAGTATGGAAAGCTATGGCATGTGAGCAGGGCAAACTTTCCCTGTGAAAAAATAGTCTTATTAGCTTCTAGGGGCACAACATCACAAGCCTCATCAGCGTCCTCCTAAATGTTTACATCTCAGTGTGTGGGATGTCATTCTTTTCTAATCATTGTCCTCACTTTTACTTCAGATACACTTTGAGGCTGATCTTTAAACATATGCTGTATTTCAGCCACTTAAATTATGAGGGCCTTTTTTTGGGTTTCTCCAATTTCACCCTGCACCTAAGGAAGACATTATCTTTTAGCACACACTGAGAAACTTAAATTTTTATGCGCGTCTGGAGCTGGAAATTGGAATCTTTGAGCTCCTTATTTCCCTTTATTCATTTGCCCTCACCTTTTAAAATCTTTAGAGTTCCTGTGAATGTTTTGAGCTCTTATCTTCCTTCACTATTTTGAACAAACATGCTAAGAACATCCAGCCAGAATTATTTCATCCCACTCTGCCAAAAACATATTCAAAAGTATCTTGTATGGTGGCACTAAATTCCTTGCATTGCACAAGTGTTTAATTAACATGATCAAATCTATCTGCACTGCATATCATTTTAAACAGTTCACACCACAGGCTATCAATACACCACCCTTTATCAGGAGAAGGGACCTTGACATCTCCAGGTTTTACTAGGAACCACTAAAACAATTAAAAATTGTCCTCTTTATAATTCTCTAGAACTACTCATGGTGCCACCATCTGTAAGTACTCACTACAGAAACAAATTTAAATTATATATTTTGGTATTTACAAGGTAGTCTTACCATGACCTCCTGCAGAGTCAGGTGTGGAAAGGTGTACAATGTCTTCTGTATTGTTGGAGATTCAAATGATACAGGCAAACGTCGAAGGGCTGGAGCTCAGTGTAGATTGTGTGCATGTCCTAATGAGAAAGCTGAATAGTCTGGGATGGAAAGCTGAAGAGTCTGGGTAGGAAGGCTGAAGTATCTGTGCTGAAAGCCTGGAGATGGACATCCAAGACACAGGAAAGACTACATGTCCTTTGAAGAAACGGAAACAGGGCTTCCTTCTTCTTTCTCTTTTGTATAGCACTGAGGGTACAAGCTTGTCTGTTCTTGCCACTCACACCAAGTGTGAGTTTTTCATCTTCCATCAGTCCACTTGGTCACACTCAGAACTATGCTAGAGCCATTCTGTTGGGTATTTCTTACTCAAGTTGACAGAACAGTTAACTATCACGGTACGCTTCTTATTTTTTTAAGATATTGTAAACCTTATGTCCTAACAAATCCAAAATATCTAAAAGTTATAAAAATACATACATATGCTTATATCACATAATGTAACTAACACAAAGCACAAATATCAATGTAATTTTAAAAATATTGAAATATGAAATCCCTATGTTTTTATGTCAAAGGAAAAATTATTGACCTGAAATTAGGAGTGGTTTCATATTGCTTAATGCATTAAGAGGGAAATATATATGGAGTGTTCTTCATGCTTCCTGTGAAGGATTATGTAAGACACCTGCCTAGCACTGTTTAATTACTTTTCTCCACAGAAAGTGGAGCAAAGAGAGTTTGGAATAATAGTGGCTTCGTTTTGTTTCTTTTCTTTGTCTTTATAAACCATCTTTCCTTTGCATAAACAACCATTCTGGTTTCCTCACTAACACCGACAATGACTTATTCTTGTAGATGAGGAATGCAGTTGATAATCTATCCTGGTGACAGTGTGTCTACATTTTCATAAAGCAGAGATAAAATATATATGGTTATTTATCTGAAATCCTAAACCGACAATCTTCTATCAATTCTATCAGTAATTATTATCATTATGGTATTTTGACCTTTACATAATAACTATCTTTTTATTGAATGTGAATTCAGGTAGGGAAGGAAGATGTGATTTTATGTGCTTGTGTATGTCCTAAACTGTTAAATGTGAAATTCCATGTATGAAGCAAAAACTACAAAATCAGTAGTGATTTTTTAAAATATCAAATTTATTTCAGAAAAACCAAGTGGACAAAGAAAACTTAAATGTACAATATTTAAATAAAATAAACAACAAATGCTATATTTGGTTGAAAATTTGTCTCTTTTCAACAGAAGAAACATTGTGAAATTTGAACACATACTCATGTTTTCTTTAAATTATGAAATTGAAAAAAATACAGGCATTTCTTTCCTCTAGGCATGAGTATTAATATATACATTAGGTCAAGCCAATTATATGCTTCTACCCAAAATTTTAATACTATGCAGGTTGTGAAAAAATTCTGGGAGAGTTATAGATGATGAAAAGCAACTTTATTGGAGTTGAAAATTTAGAAGTTGTGGGGAATACTAACTACTAGCGGGATCAGGAAGGGTTTTGCAAGTTCCCACCTGTTTTCAGCTCTTCAGATTCCCATTTTCTTCTTTGATTTCTAAGCACTGTTTTTTAGCCTTCTCGTTGTATAAGCTCCATGATATCCTCATGATGAATTAATTTTCTACCTAAGTAAAATATAATAGACTTTTGCTTTTACAAAGAAAGAAACCTGTCTAATAAACCACTACATAAAATAAAAAAGATAAGTTAAGCAGATACCATACAAGGGTTTTTTGAGTGATACTGCTTTAAAACTCTATAAAAAAATCTAATTGTAAGCCAGGATAAAAAAAGCATAGAAAAATGTTAGCAAATAAAACGTAAAGGTAAGTTGAAAGAATAACAAAAAATGACTATATCACAAAATCTTTTTCCTTATAGTTTGATCTAAGCAATTAAAAATAGAACGCAATATTTCTGAAAGTACATGAAATAAACAATGAGACTGAGAAATTAGTCTGGCTTGAGAGGGAGGCTATGCATGACTTTTATATTTAAAAGCTATTGGTGATACATATATGTAATCCTAGCTATCTGGGAGGCCAATGCAGGATGTCAGTTTCAGCTCAGTTTGGTAACCTAGTGATTTAGTAAGAATTTCTCTCAAAATTAAAAAAATAAAATACATAATGACTGTGTATGTAGCTCAATGCAAAACCCTTGGTTCAGTCTTTATGACCCACTCACCAATGTACTGCCATTGTCAAAAATTTTTATTTTCTCTGCATTCTTTAGAAGCCTTTGCTTTGTTTTTCATTTTGCTTTTATTTTTACTTTTACTGGCCATTTGTAGAAACCATTTGGATGATGTAACTTGAGGAACATGTAGAAAGCTACTAAGAAAATATCATTTTGACTATTCCTGTAATTTCTTTATGATTGTCCATTATTTGGGATTGATTTCTTCATCTTGCTTGTTCTTTCAATATGCCCTATAAATAGGGAATAATTTGGAGAATTACAATTTTTCAAAGTTACTCAGAATGTGATAGAAGTAGTGATAGAGTGGCATGTTGAATATGAGCATTGAGAACAAATATTACTAGTTAACTGATCAGATTTAATAGTCAACAGAGATTTAAATTTTGTTTATAGAACTCAAAGCTTTTGGCTCACTTAAGTGAAATAAAAAATAAAGTGTGAAGTTGCTTATTGCATGAGATTTCTGATATATTAATGAAACAATGGAAATATTTATAAATGTCTTGTTATGCACTAAGGTGTTAGTAAACATATATTTGATGTAAAATGTTACAGCTAGAAGAAAGCAATCAGGAAATAGTTGTTGAATATACTCTGTGAAATAGGTACTGTGTAGCTTTCATAATCCTGTTAGTTTTGTTCTGGGTTTTCAAAGAGCCTGTGATAAAACTGAAAAGATAAAAGATATGTTTCTTTCCAAATTGAAAGCTGAAATCATAAAAAGACATGCTAAATACTGTTGGAGAGGAGAGCTACTGAAATTTGAAGACAACATACAGAGAAGAGGAGGGAGTCCCAAAATATGTTTCCATTCTGACTCGTCTGAAAGCACAACTTATCTCAGTACTTTCCCCTATGCTTTGAAATTGAGAGACAGCAAGAGGAGTCAGAGGTTGTAAAACACAATTTGAGCTCACAACTTCCTTACCAGAATGATTGTGATGTAAATCTATGATCTGTATTTACAGAGCTTTTCCTCATCATCCTTCTCTAAAACTGTTACCATTTAGAAATAGATTGCTCCATTTATTCTTTCTCAGTATTCAAAATTTATCTTAGATCTGGTCTATGATCTGACAGACTATGAGAAAGTATGGTATGATTGTTTTAGTTACTTTTCTCATTGCTGGAACAAAATATCTGACATCCAAACTGAAAGCAAGAAAGGTATATTTTGTAAAGGTCTCAGTCCATAATTGGCAAGGCAGGGCTGCATGGCACAGGGACACAGCAGAGGAGGTAAGCTCCTTTCCAAGGCAGGCAGACAGCAGCAAACAGCAGGAGCAGCAAGCCTGCATTCTTTCTATTACTTTATATTTTTTCCAGGATACCAACAATTTGGGTGGTGCTATCCACACCTGGGGTGGGGCTTCTGTCTTCAGAAAATCCACTCAGCCACACCTACAACTATGTTAACTCTCATCAGTGGACTGAATTTAGTAGCACAGACCTCAGATTTAAATAAACTCCAAAAATCCAAACCTGTAAGCACATGAGGCTTTGGGGGAACACTTAGATATATGCCATAACAATTATTATTATTAACTTTCTACTTTAAGTAGTAGAATACACTATAAAATTCTCACTTAAAATGTGCCCATTGGTGTATTTTTAACTTTTTACTCCTGATGAAATACAAATCATTTTTCTTTTAACAATGTAAGCCTGAACACATTTTCAACTGCTCTGCTCACATTTTTTACTTTTAGCTTTTCTACCTTAAGGAATTTAACATGCTCAATTCTTTAGAAACATAAAAGAATTTCTATGATCCACTATTTCTAATGTATTTGCAGACACTCTCAGATTCTGATCAAATGTTCACATAAAAAACAAAAAAGTATGGAAGGAGTTAATTTTAAATGGAGTACTTGGACCTAGGCTGAGAAGAATTTTTACAGGTGTTTAGATAATGTGGATGACATTACAGATAAATTTCTAGTCTCTGTTGCTATTGTCTTAGAAACTTGGAAAAGCTTATGCCTATAAATATAACTCATCAGTGAGACTAGTTTCATAGAATGTGGGGAGGGAATTCCGTGGAAATATACAAGGATGCATGGTAAGCATTACTTTCTTCATAGAGATTTTTATTTTCTTTATAAACAAACTGTCCTTTTACTACCCGTAAATTTGAATACATTACAGTTAAATGCCAACTCTGAGAATAAATTAGGTGCTACTGACTAAGTTATACATTAAAGCTCTACTGTAAGCTTTTTACCAAGCATACAAGGTAAGGGCTGTTTTATCCCCACTATATTTTATTTTATTTTTTACTTTCATATGTTGATTCAACCATAGAACAAATATTCATTGGTCCATTGAGTGCAAAACAGTGTATTAAGCATTATGATTCTGGAACATGGATCCTACCACAGGAAGTATATAATATAGTTATAGAAAAAGACATTCGAGTAGATTTCAATTACATAAGATGCACTGTTACTACAATTAAGTCAGTGTTCAAGGAATTTTTAATTTTTAAAATTGTTTCTTGCTACAAATTAGGTATATATAATGATCATATTTATCACAGGAAATTTGTACCTCTATATGATATATCTTTATTCCTCTTTTTTCACATTCCCCTCCACTATCTTCAACCCTTCTTCCCCTCCTTATTTTTAAAGCTTTGTTTTCAGTTTTGCCTTTGTTTCTTTTTGTTCTGTTCCCTTCCAATCAACCCAGTTCCCCTTTCCCTTTGAACAATTACTTCCTGTTTCACCATATCTATTTTACAGTTTGGTTCTTATTTATACTTTAAGTTTCTCATACTAGAGAGAGAGTGTGATACTTACACATCTGGGTCCAATTAATTTCACAGAGTATGGTCTTAAAATCCATCCATTTAGCTGTAAATAGCTCAAGATTATCATTTTTAAAGGCTAAGCAGTACTCCATTGTATAAAAAACACATCTTTTTTATCTGTTCATTGGTTCATGGGCATTAGTATTTTGAATAAGATTCAGCTATTACAAACTGTTTATCTCCATTTTACAAAAAATGATAAACTGAGGTTAGATGTGGTAAGTAATGCATCTACAATTGCACAGCCAAGAAATTAAATGGATAGTATTATAAACCCAAATCTGATTATAGTGGCAGTACTTCAAAATCTTACTTTGTAATTCTTCCCAAAGACAGTTTATTTGACTCCCTGTTACACTTATAATTATTTACAGATATAGATGAATAAATAAGCATTTTGAAAGAATGACTAAATGAGAACATTATTTATTGTATTGGTCACTTTTCTTTTTGGGGGACAACATATATGATGCCTGCAGCTTGATGGAAGAGAGATTTATTTCTCTAATGGTTTGAAAAGATCCTGTCTAAGGTTGGCTGGGTCTAAAACATAAACAGTGTGAGAAAAGGTCATACAGGAGGAATGGTGCTTAGTTTATGGCACCTGAGAATCAAAATGAGAAGGGAGGAGCCAGAGATTCAAGTATATTCTTCCATTTCACAATCCTGCTGTCTTACTTCCACTCAGGCCTCAACTCTTTGGAACATATTCAGCTAAGAATTAGTCCCTGGGTTAATTCACTGCTGAGTTGAACCGTCCATGATTCAATCACTTTTCAAAAGCCAACCTGTAAACACATAAACTTCAGGAAATACTTTGAATCTAAGCTGTATCATTCCACCATCTCCCCCAAAAGTTCATACTCATTTCCTTATGAAAAATGCATTTTATCCATCTCCAAGAGTCACCAAAGGCTTAACAGTTCCAGAATTGCCATAAAGTCCAACACTACAGTCTCCTGTAAAATAAAATTAAAAAGTTAAACACTTCCAACATACAATAACAAATATTTTCATTTAAAAAGAAAATTATTGGGACACAGAAATTGGAACAAAGCAAGACTGAACTTCACTGTGTCAATGATTAAATATTGTAGCTCTAAGTTCAGTACCTGGAACTTAGGTTATGATAAGATATGAAATCTATGGCAATTGGGCCTCCTCTTCAATATGTCCTTGCTGATTGCAGCTCACATGTTCTCACTCTTGGAATAGCTGTTTTTACTTCTTTCAAGTTTCTTCTGCAGATATCCCACCTCCCCAGTATCTCCAAGTTGTTGGGTTTTCCATTGTAATTTTGGCTTTATTCTCATAGGTTTCTATTTTACCCTTTAAGGTGCACATTGATTGACCTTCCATATCTTCCTTTGAAATCTGTATGGAAACCTCCATGACTCCACAACTTTTGCACTGTGCATACTTACAAAACCATCACCACATACATGATAGCAAGGACCGTCACCAGCTTGAGCGGTAGTCTGGTCCCCTTTCACCATAGCTCCTAAGGACTTTGATTGGTTATGTTGCTAAATGTGGGTAAAAATTTCCCTAGGCAGCCCTGCAAGAGCACAGTGCCATTGAGTTCTCTTCTCAAATAAAATTCTTTCAGTGGAGTTTAGCATTTTAAATTCTTGAGATTGTGAAAGATGAGTCTGGTCAATGCCTGAGATGCCCTGAAACAAACTTTCCTATTTTCCTGGATTTAGAATACATTACTTCTTTCTAACTGTATTAATCCTTTCAGCAACTACCCTGTTATTGGCCCCTGCTTTGCATGCACATTATTTGTAGCCAATGTGCAACTCTCAGCTCTGCTTTGTTCTCTTGACTCTCACTGAATTTCTAGCTAAAAGCATCTGGGAACCATAGCTTGAAGGGTAAGCTATCTTTAGTTGACTTCAGCAAGTTAAAGGTTCACTGTCTTTAGCTTTCACCTCATACTTAGTCATAAGACATGGAAAAATGTAGACAACTTCCTTGTAGAAAGAAACATACTTGACCTCTACTCCAGTTTGCAATAGGGTCTTTGGTCCCAAGGTGTCACTTAATGAGCCTGACCTCCAATTGCATGCCTGTCAGCATTGTGGCATTCTTGGCGCCAGCCAGAATCATCAATCAAGCACTTCTTAATTTTAGAGCTTCTCTAGCCTACTTCCCCAAATTCCTCCAAGAAACCAGTTTCTAATGATTGTGAATGACACAGTCAGGACAATCATAGTAACCACCTCACTTTTTGTATCAATTGTCCATATTACTCATATTATCATCCCTGGGACAATATATGTGACATCAGTAATTAATAGGAGGAGAAGTTTCTTTGGCTCATGATTTCACAGTATTCTGGCCAAGGTTGAATTGTTCTAACTCTGATCAACATTTTCAGTTATAAACTCATGTGTGCAATAATTCACTGATGATTATAGCACCTCGCTGGTCTGATCATCTTTTCGTGAGACAGTGTTAATCTAATCCATGGTAGTTATTTAAGAGCAAAGAAGAATCAAGTTTCAATATCCTGACAAGTTTTATGTCATTCATTTGGAAACAACAATAAACAAATTCCCCCAATTCAGTTTTTCTATCTAAGCCTAAATACTAAATCAAGCTAATCACATTATAAAATTAATTTTTTTAAAAATAAATTGGTAAGATGAAAAATAGGAGACAAGAAACCCTGAAAAACAATTTATTTGCTGATCATATGAGTTGAAACTCAAGTGAAGTCCTAAGCATACTTTTCATTTACTTCGAATGGGCCAATGAAATAATATACTGTAGGTTGTTTAATAAAGTGTATGTTTTTTCCTCTTTTTTGTAAAATAGATAGTAAAGTATGGATAGTTAGTATTCCCCAAAGATCCATGAGGAAAGTCTTTATTTTTCAGGGTGGAAGAATACATGTACTTTAGTGGTTAGATACTTAGTTCACTGGGGAGGGGATAGGTCTTGAATGTGATTGTGAAAACTGGCTCCCTCCTCACTAATTTTTTATCCCCAACTATGAGATGTGAAGTAGATATTTTTGCTCCCCCAAGCACTCTTGTGGTGGTACAATGTTTTGTCAGAAACCAAAGCTATGGGTCCACTTAATCATAAGTTAGAGCTTTTATCTTGAAAAAATGAACTTACACTGACACAATGAACTTACATTGACACACTGCTATTGCCACATTATTGTTTATTCTTTTTTTTTTTTTTTTTTTTTTTTTTTTTTTTGGTTTTTCTCTGGTACCAGGAACCGAACTCACGACCTTGCGCTTGCCAGGCAGGCGCTTTGCCGCTGAGCTAAATCCCCAGCCTCATTATTGTTTATTCTTAGTGATCTACATTCTATGGGTTTTGATGAACCTTTAATGAAATTAGCCCAACATTATCTTCTGTGTTCAGCCTACTCATTCTTCCCTCAAAGTTCCCCTGACAGATACTAATATCTTTACTATCTTTATGAATTTCTCATTTTTATAATGCTTCATACTTGGAATCATCATATTGGTAGCTTTTGCCAGATGGCATCTCTGAGCTAGCAATGTGCCTTAAATTCTTCCTTGTTCTTTTTATGGCTTGAAAGGTCATTTGTTTTTAGCAGCGATGTTCAATTATTTGGATGTTTCTCAGTTTATTTATCCATATAAATATTAAAAGACATCTTGAGTGCTTCCAAGTTTTTATGATTATGAATAAAACATCTATAATTGCCCTTGTCTAAATTTTTGTGTGTACATAATTTTTTAACTCATTTGGGTAAATTGCAGGAAGCATAACTGCTGGATTACAAGGTATAAGTATGGTCAGCCTTGTAAAGAATTTCCAAACTGTCTTCCAAAGCAAATGTAACATTTTATTTCCTTCAGCACTGAATGAAATTTCTTATTGCTTTGTACACTCTCAAGCATTTGAAGTTGTCATTGTTTTGAATTTTTGCCACTTTAATACAAATGCTGTCTATCATCATTATTTTAATTTGTAATTATTTATTAATATATGACAAGAATATTTTCACATGCATATTTGTTATGTGTATATTTATTTTTTGTAAGGTTTCTGTTTGTGTTTTTTGCCCAATTAAAATCTAGTTCTTCTGTTAATTATTTTTTCAGTTTTAAAAATTCCTTGTACTGTCTGGGCTGTGTGCGCAGAAGCAGGTGGTCCATGATCACTGCCAGTGCAGCCTACACCTGGCTCCTGCTCATGCCGTGACTGGCCAGGAGACACAGAATCAGGTGGCCCACCTGCTGACATCATGGTTCACAGCTGAATGCCGAGAGAACCAGGTAGACCCCATCTACTTCCTAGGAACAGAGCAGGTGACCCAGGACCCTGCCACCATTGCAGTCTGTGCTTCTGCCCTCTGTGTGCCTGGCACTGACAGGAGATTCTGAGTCAGAGGGGCCCACAAATCCACTAACACCAGGGTTTGCATTTGGGCTGGTAACATCTGGGTTGTGCATATGAGTTCACCTCCAGGAGATCACAGAATAAGGCAGTTGCACCAAGCTGCCTGGAGACACGGAATCAGGTGGACCATGAACTGTTGATCATGCTGCTCATGTCTGAGCTCTGCCTGCACCCTGAAATGCCTAGGGACACAGAACCAAGTGGTCTGTGGTCACACCACCAGTGTAGATCACTTCTGGGTCATACTCATGCCCTGAGCTATTAGGGGAAACTGTATCAGGAGGTCTACAGTCTGCTGATATCAAGGTTCACATCTGGGACCTGGGTGAAATAGGTACACTCCACCAACCACTGGAAGACACCAGAGTGAGAAACCCATTTCAGCAGCCACTGAGGGGAAAGCTTGACCACCAGGAAAACTAGAGATGCCAGTGACTTTTGCTGAGCTGCCAGGGAGGAGGGAGACTGAGCACTCTGCCCCCAGGATCAAACATGAGAAGATGAAGGACTAAAATGCAATCTCAAAACTCCACTCCACTCAGAACAAATCCTGGAGACATTGACATAGAACTTGGTAAACACACACCTGAAACTGCTAAATGATTGCAATGGAAGTAAAGAAACAAGTCCATCAGGCAATACAAGACATCAGATCAGAAATAATCTATCAGGTAAACAATGAAATGACAAGAATGAAAAACTTGCCCACCACAATTTTATATATATATATATATATATATATATATATATGATACATATATATATGATATATATATATGTGTATATAGCTTCTAAATAAGACATATATATGAGAATATAGATGAGCATTGGAAAGTGATGGAAACATTAAATGAAAAATATAGGAGTGAGCTAGAATGCATGAAACAGATTCAAAGTGATATCATGGAAATCAAAACTTCCACTGAAAGCTGGCAAAACCACTTGAATGAAGCCAAAGATAGAATCTCAGATTTTTGAAGACAGCATGGCACCTAACAATCATGAAAGAAAAGATCTCTTAAAATCAACAAGGAACCAGGAAAAATCAATTCAACAGCTGCAAGACAAGGCAAAGAGAAATAATGTACGACTAATAAGAGTCAATGAAATAGCAGGAGGCAACACAAAAGACATGAAAAGAACATTTGCAGAAATAAGAGCATAAAATTTCCCAAGCATGAAAAAAGAATCTGATGTACAATAAATGAGGTTTGTAGAACTCCAACAAGCCATGATCAAAATAAAACTATACCCAGACATATAGTAATCAAGATCATAGATATTCAGCAAAAGAACAGAATATTGAAAGCTGCTAGAGAAAAAAACAAATCACCTATAAAGAAAAGCTCTTCAGAATCACAGCAGACTCCTCAACACAAACCATCCAATCAAGAAGAGGTTGGAAGTATTACTGGTCATGAGACAAAAGAGCTTCCAACCAAGATTGATGTCTCCTGTAAAACTATCCTTCAGATATAATGGAAAAATAAAATATTTCCTTATAAAGAACAACTGAAGAACTTCATGAGTGCCAAACCACAATCTCAAGAATAACAGTAGAAAAGAACCCTCAAGCAGAGCAAGTAATTGAATAGGTAGAAAAAGTAGGAAACCAACACCAAGTAAACAACATGACAAAGATAAGCCAACATATATCAGTTACTATCATTAATGCAAATGTCACCAATTCAGCAGTCAAAAGACACAGACTGGCAGAGTGGATTAAGAAACAAAATGCAAACAATATGCTGTATAAAGGAAACATATTTTACTTAAAAAGAAATCCATAGACTGAAGATCAAAGGATGGAAAACAGTTCTCCATGCAAGAGGATCTCAGAAAAAATCAGGGGTACCTAATATGTTTGAGACAACATAAACTTCAAAACAAAAACAATCAAAACAGGTAAAGAAGGTCACTACATACTTGTTAGGGGAAAACTGTAAGAGGAAGAGATAACAATCATAAACATGTAGGCACCAAATATGGGAGCACAAAACTATATAACACAAATCTTAACAGAAATGAAAAACCAAATAATTAATAACACTATTGTAATAAGTGACCTAATCACCAATTTGACACAAAGAGATAGGTCAAATAGACAAAAAATCAGCAAAGAAAAAACAGACCTGAATGAAATCTTTGAACAAATGGACTTAATAGATATATACAGAGTGTACCACCACATATCAGAATACACATTTTTCCCAGCTGCACATGGACTTTCTCTAAAATAGACCACATTCTAGCCCAAAGAACATACCTATGTAAATGCAAAATAATTGAAATTACCCCATGAATATAATTTGACTGGAGTGCAATGAAATTAGAACTTAATGACAAAAGGAACTCCAGAAACTCCATAAATGCTTGGAAATTAAATAACAACCTCCTGCACAATCAATGGGTCGCATAAGAAATTAAAAAACAAATTTAAAAAAACCTAAAAAGAAAGGAAAATGCACATAAAACTTACGGGAATTTTTGGGGTGCAATGAAAGCAGTCCTCAGGGGGAAGTTTATAGCAGTGAACGCACACATAAAGAAAATAGAAAGAGAACAAATAAATTGCCTAAGGCAGGATGTCAGACTTTTAGAAGAAAAAGAACAAGTGAAGCCCAAAATCCAAAGAAGGTAGGAGATTATAAAGATCAGGGCAGAAATTAATGCATTTGAGATGAAGAAAACACTACAAAAAATAAATGGATTAATGAGTTTGGGGCTGGGGATTTAGCTCAGTGGCACAGCACCTGCCTGTCAAGTGCGAGGTCGTGAGTTTGAATCCCGGTCCTGGAAAACAAAAATAAACAAACAAAAGCAAAACAGAGATTTGGTTCTTTGAAAGAATAAATAAAATGGATAAACCCCTAGCCAACCTTATCAAAAAAAGAAAGGAAAGAACTCAAACTCATGCAGTAAGGAATGAAAAGGATGAAATTACTACAGATTCTACAAAAACTCAGATCATTAGTACCTACTTTGAAAATCTTTACTCCCATAGGATAGAAAACTCAGAAGAAATGAACAGATTCCTTGATACATATGAATTACCAAGGTTGAATCAAGATCTAAAAATCCTGAACAACCCAATATCAAATATTGAGGTTGAAAACATGATTAAAAACTTGCTGCAAAGGAAATCCCAGGCCCTGATGGATTAACTGCAGAATTCTACAAAAAATTCAGAGTAGATTTAATACCAACATTCCTCAAACACTTCAGTGAAATTGAAAAGGAAGCAATTCTCTCTAACTCATTTCTGGAAGCAAGTATTATGCTGATACCGAACCTTAGAAAGACCCAACTAAGAAAGAGATCTGCAGACCAATCTCCCTAATGAACATAGAAAGATACTCAACAAAATACCAGCAAGTAGCATGCGGCAAATCATCAAGAAAATCACACACCATGACCAAGTTGGATTCATTCCAGGAATACAGGGATGGTTCAATATCCACAAATCAAATATTATACACCATATCAATAGAGCCAAAGACAAAAACAATATGAACATCTCAATAGATGAAGAAAAAGCTTTTGAGAAAGTCTAAAATGCATTCATGATAAAAACCCTAGAGAAAATAGGGATTGATGGTCTTTACTTCAATCTGATCAAAACTATCTATGACAAACCAATAGCCAACATCATACTAAATGGACAAAAATTAAATCTTTCACTTTAACATTAGGAATAAGACAAAGATGTCCCCTGTCACCACTCCTATTCCACATAGTTCAGGAAGCATTTGCCAGAGCAATTAGACAAGGGAGAGAAATAAAAGGAATAAGGATAGGAAAGGAAGAAGTAAAATGATCATTGTTTGCCGATGTCATGATACTTTAAATTGAAGACCCCAAAATCTTCACCAGAAGACTCCTTGAATTAATCAACAGTAGTGCAGCTGGATACAAAATTCAGTAGTGCAGCTGGATACAAAATCAACACTCAAAAATCAATAGTATTCCTATTCACAAATAATAAACAGACTGACAGAGAAGTTAAGGAAACCATATCTTTCACAAAAACATTCAAGAAATTGAGATATGTAGGAATCAATCTAACAAAAGAAGTAAAAGATCTATTCATTGAAAACTACAGTACTCTGAAAAAAGAGATCAAAGAGGATTTCAGTAAATACAAAAAATATTCCTTGCTCATGGATAGGAAGAATAACATTGTAAAAAAGGCCATACTACCAAAATTGTTGTAGAGATTCGTAACAATTCCCATTACAGTACCATTAGCACACCTCACAGATGTAGAGTAAACATTCCGAAAATTCATGTGGAACCAGAAGAGACCCAGAATAGTAAAAGCAATCCTGGACAAGAAAGACAAGTCAGGGGAAATCACAATCCTTGACTGGAAACTGTACTACAAACTACTGTAATAAAATCAATATGGTCCTGGCTGAAAAACAGGCAAGAGGATCAATGGAACAGACTGGAACAGCCACAACTACAAACACAGTCAGCCACATAATCTTGACAGAGGAGCCAAACATGCTCACTTGAAGACAGTCAACTTTTTAAAAAATTGGTGCTGAGGAAATTGGATTGCTACTTTCTGAAGACTGAAAATAGACCCAAGTCTACAACCATGCAGCAATTTCAAGTCAAAATGGATAATAGATCTCAATCTTAAAACAGAAACACTAAATTTAGTAGAAGAGAAATTGGTAGAAATCCTGAAGACATAGGGGTAAGCAGAGGATCCAGGAACAAAAACCAAACCACAAGGGAAATACTTCAAGGAATCAACAACTGGGATCTCATCTTACTGAAATTTTCTGTACATCTAAAGAAATCATCAGCAGAGTAAGAAGAAAACCCACAAATTGGAAAAAAAATTTAGCTGCTGTCCCTTGGACAAAGGACTTCTATGTAGAACATATAAACAATTAAAAAACACCAACACCTCTCCAAATTCAAAGACCCAGTCCTAAAATGGGCATCTGAGATGAACACACATTTCTCAGATAAAGAAATACAAATGGCAAAGAAATATATGAGATAATGTTCAACATCATTAGTCATTCAAGAAATGCAAATTGAAACAAGGTTGAGATTTCACCTTAACCCTGTAAGAACGGCTAGCATTAAGAAATCAATCAATAACAAGTGTTGCAGAGACTGTGGGGAAATAGGTATTCTTCTCCATTGCGGGTGGGAATGCAGACTGGTTGAACCACTGTGAAATCAGTTTGGAGATTCCTAAGCAAACTAGGTCTAGAGGTTTCATTCAATCCAGCTATTACCCTTCTGGGTATTTTCCCAGAAGATCTGAAAACATCATATCACAGCAATATATATGCACCCATGTTTATAGCAGCACAACTTGTTATAGCTAAACCATGGAAGCAACACAAATGTCCATCCACTGATGTTTGAATAAAAAAATTTCACAGTTTTACTTAGTGGAATATTACTCAGGTATAAAGAAAGATAAACTTGAAGCTCTTATAGGTAAATTGTCACAACTAGAGATCATACACATAAGTGAAATAAATCAGACCTGCATGTGTAAGCAATGTATTTTCTCACTAGTGTAAAAACCTGAAAGAGTGAATAAAAATTAGGAGATGTGACAGACATTATGTAATGAAAGGAAACTGCTCAAAAGTAAAGAACTAGGATGGGAGAAAAGAGAAAAGAAAGATGAGTAGAACTATATATATATGATAGCTAACATAGTTGTACTACTGAGTTATATCACTTTATTGAAAGCAAGTTAATCATTAATTATTTGGTCAATGTTGCATGTCTGTATTTGTTTTCCTGAGTAATCACTTTGAAGTTATCAATATGTCATACAAAAACCATTGTTAATTTCCTTTCACCTTGTGTGTAATTTAGTATTGCTTGTATTGTTCTTGTGCTTCTTTGTAAATGGATGTGTGTTTGTTAATGTTTTCATTCTTTTATTTTTAAAATAAAAATTTAAAAATCCCTTGTATATTTCTGATAATAAGAAATTATCAGATATATTTTTGTAATATTTTCTCAAAGTCTATGACTTTAAGTTTTTTATTTATTAGGACAGATTTTTAGTACATGATGACAATATTCCTAGTGGAAAATTGGTACTTCTGCATAACACAATTTGAGTTTTTCTATCCTTCCTCTCCTTTGTTTCCCTCTCTCTCGATCTCTTCTCATTTTTAGTACAGATTTAGAGCGTTTCTTTCTTATAATAAAATTTCTAAAAATGAATTTTAATTTATTTTTTCAATCATTTTCCTCACATATGTTACTTTTAATTTTATGTGTACTGTCATCATCATTCTGAAGGTCATCTAGATTTTTTTCAATGTTGTCTTGTAGGATTTTTCGCATTTTGCATGTTATGTTTAGGCATATGATTAATTTTAAATTAAGTCCTATGAAGTATTTTAACATTATTCACCTAAATTTTATCTTTTATTGGTTGATTTTTCTGTGTTGTTTTGTCAAAATCAGTTGAGCATGTTTCCATGCGTGAGTGGATAATAAGAGAAGATATTTTAGAGTAAGGTACATTGAGTCAAACTAATAAGATAGAAGCAACACACAGTTAGAAGGCACAAGAAACAACTCATTGTCAGGTAGAAACTAACAAAATAAGGGCAGACTCAACAAAAAAGGGCAGACTCTCTATATGAAAAAATAATAATTAACTGCTGTGCAGTTACATACATAGAATGACACCACACACTAAAAGAGATATAAAAGAAAAATAATATTTAATGATAATATTTACTTAAAGAAAACAAAAAAGAAAGATTTGAGAGATTTTGAAAGGTGAAAAATAAATAGAATGTGAGAAAAGATATAGGGCAATTGAATCCAACTAATGAAGAGAAACACAAATTTAGTGAATCTTATAAAACAACAATGATGTGAGAGAACATAATGTTTCATAGGAAGATATATAGAAGTAAAATCAACACCTTGTACATTCAGTCCACAACTCATGAAGGAGTTAAATTCCAGGAGAAAGTTTACTAAATTGGGTTTGTTATTAAGTCCAATGAAGAGAGTCTTATTCACCTTTGACACAAATATAAAATATACTGCCTTTTTCTCCCTAGAAGTGCACTCCACATCATCATTGCTTTTTCTGTTGCTTCTGGACATCATGAACTCTGATTGAGCCCTCTCCCACTGTACAATATTGCACTTTTCAGTAAGCATATGGCAGCAAAATTTTGGCAAATCTGACAGAGTTACTTCTATGATTTGTTCATATGTATGAATCTTCATAATGTGAGGTCCTTTCATATCTGTGAAAGTTCACCACTGGAGTGTTCAAAAGTTGGGGACTTACTATACTCGTAAGCACTTAAAATACACACAAACGTCCTTGGAACTTATCAAACTTTTTTAAAAGAAAAGGAAAAAGTAGATCAAATATTTTTCCTCCTGGTGTTATTTACATTGAAGTCAAAATTACTCCAGAATTTTCTTCTGACTGTTTCTTAATAGAAAAAGCCACACAGATATGCAGGAGCATAAGCTCTAACCAGGTATGGATATGGATGAAAAATCAGGGTACTCTGACAGTGGTGCAACTATCTCATACCAACCAACGTAAACATGTTAGTACCTGGGAGGGAAAGGATCAGAGAATTCAGATTTTCCACTGAATCTAATCTGTCACACACATAATTTATGGGTAAATTCAGACCATGAGATCTGTACATTTCCAAACTGTACTTTTCAAGGCATGTCTGGCCAGTGTCTGAACACTACTGTATTTACACTCAGTACCTCTTCACAATTGTGGGAGGGATAAAGTTGGAGGGTGTGCATTTTTATTGGGGGCCTCTCCTGCCCAGCCTCATGATACTAACTGCAGATTGTGCCAATTCTGTCTGTCTCCCACCACAAAACCCAACATGAGCAACTACTTGCCTGTGACTATATTCAAACTACTTCTGTTTTCTAGCTGTCTTTTCACCCCACTTGGGTTATCCCAGGCCAAATTTCCTTCCTCTGTGAACTGGGAGGAGAGATCTCTTGAAATCTTTTGATTTTTGTTTTACCTTGTCAGAGTTACCTTGTTTTCAGGCCCACATTAATTAATAGGGTGGATATCCACTCCTGTCCTGTAGAGCTGTGATAGACACATCTTGGAGTTATAGAAAACATAGAGATTTTCCTCATCTAGGCAGAGAGAATTAGGCAAGATGGCTTCTACGCTCATATTAGCCCTAGTCTATTTTCTCCTCAGTGTATAAATAGAGAGGATAAGAGGAGCTTCTAAGATGGCTTCCCAATCCAAACTTGTCTAAATCTGGAGAGAAAATATGAGAATTATCATTTTATCTCTATTCTCTTGAGTGTAGTCAGACATACTGTTTGTTGAGGCTGTATTACTCTTTAGAAGCAAACTGAGTACTTACAAGATAATGTTTAGTTTTTATTTACCTTTGCATAGGAAGGAAAGATTTCCTTTCCCACTCAGCCACTGTTTCTTCAATACCTTGTTGTTTCAGGTAGTCTATTTATCTTTATAAAATAATAATATTTAGAGGTTTCTCCTAGTTCCCTCTTTTTCAAGAGACAGTCCCAAGATTGCAAGTCCCTGTCCCCTAACTAGCTAGGAACCTGTTGTTTGTGGCAAATATTCTCATTATAACTGTGAATGCACAGACTACTAAGCTCATGTTCTCTTTAAAAATATATTTTCAAAAATTTGAATTTTTCTCTTTCTCCTTTTCTCTCATGATTTGCACAAACTGTCTTTCTCCTAACAAACTTTCCTTTAAAATTCTCCTTCCCATACAGCAGGCAGAAAGTGGTACCATAATTGATGTATGAATAATGCTGTTCACGTCTTTTTTGGAAATGCCCACACTCTGGTATTATTATCTGTTAAGAGTTTTACAACCAATATTATAATGCCAGTTTCCTGAAAGTAAAAATTGTGTCTGATTCAACATGCACTCCAGATTCTGTGCTTAATCTGACACATAATGGAGACTACACTTTTAATGAAGAATTAGATGAATTATCATAAATTTTTAATAAAACCTTACTAGCTGACTCTAAGAGTTTCAAAATTTCTGACTATCTTTTATATTTATGATTTTATTTTATTTATAACATTTTTAAATAAATAGTAACTGAAGGAAGCAATAAAGCATTTTTATGAATTTTATACATATTGTCTCTATAATACCTATAAAGTTTTGCAATGAATCAATACAACACTTATTTTCTATAAGTCACAGGACTTTGAAAAGAAAAAAAAATATGTTGAATCATTTTATTAATGAAAACACAAAAATGTGAAAATGGAATAATTATAGTTATTATCTTACCACTTCTTCCTCTTAGTTCTCACATTTTATCTTTTAACTGTCTTCTGATTGTCTACCTTCTGGGAGTACCAGATGGAGAAATATATTCATATTAACGGTGAGGATGAACATTTCAGTCAATCATTTGGAATCTTAGTCTCACCAACACAAAGCATCTGGATATTGAAAAACATCTAGATGATTGACAACATTTTTTCACTTTGCATCCAGATGTTTTGGTGTCATGTAGAAACAGTTTATAGCTCACAAAAGTGGAATCATGGTTTAAACATTAACGCAAGGTCTGTTCATAGAGTTGTGAAGTCTCATTTTCTTATGACTGAGTATCAATTTATGCTTATTTCTCACATTGGCCAAACATTAGTAAACCAAAGCCATTCTATAAGCACACAGAAAATAAGTTTCTGAATATATAATCAGGAAATAAAAATTTATTTTCTGAGAAAATTTTCATAAAGGATGCTATATATCTACTAGTTTGTGTCCTCCCTATATGTTGTACTTGCCCAAAATGTGGAAGGTGGTATGCTATGAATAGATATATAAAATAAAGATGTTTTGTAATGGGTGTAACATGGCTATGACTTTAAAAAGAAGACCTGGGTGTAGCGGTGCATACCTGTAATCCCAGCCCTTGGGAAGATTAGGGAAGAGGATTGCCACAGGTTTGGGTCTAGCCTGGACTGCTTAGTGAGTTCAAAGGAAGCCTGAACTTGAGGCAGGTTCTATTAAGAACCTGCCTCAAAAATTTAAAAAGTAACTAAAAAGAAAAATTCTATAAGAATCTTGGGTTGTGAAAAGGTAAGTTTATACATTCTGGGAATATTCCATTTCTGTTTTTAATCTTATCAAGTCAAAAGAATGAAAAAAATGAAGGGAAATATTTGAGGTATTCATTGAAGCTAGAGAGTTGAACAAACTAGCATGCTGTTTATACTTAATGCATTTGAATTTGTAAGAGCAACCACCTTTTCAATTTACTTTTAGTACTTGGAATCAATCACATAACTGTGATAGATTTCATTTTCATTTTCAGCTTTGTAACCTTTACTGGGATTGACTCACTGTTAAAATAGTTACAGTAAGGCTGATCAAATCCGTCACACTGGCAGTAGTAATAGTTGAGTGTAATGAAGTTCACTCATTCAAGTGTCTAGGTATATAAATTCATCCTTAATCATATTACAAATGGTCTCATAAATTATACTGTGTGTGCAATATACCATTTTAGGTTAATTTCATAATGTTACATTGTTTAAAAGTCTTTTGTTCCATCATTATGTGTCTACCTCACAAAAATCTGTAACATACGACTTTGTTCTACAAACCATTAATTTATAATAGTTTCACACATGTCAGTTCTGATAATTATGATGCTATACAGTTTGAATAAGTTGACAGTATTTGGGCAGAAGGAGCCACTTTTACTATTATTTACATGTCAACTTAAGCTTATTTATATATTAATTGTATTCACAATTATCCCCTTGAATGATGTTCATGCCACAGATTGGAAATGGCTAATCTTACTGATCTTTTCAGTCCAATGAAACTGATATCCTTTAATAACTTATTTTTATGTTACAATATTTTCCCTTTACTGACTGAGAAGTTCTGAAGTTTTGTTCTGTTATAGCCAAATTCACCTAAAGCAGTTAATGTCTCATTATGTTTTATCTAATCACCTTTGGACATCCTCCCTTAAATTACATTTTGCAATAGTCTCCCTGAAAGATTCCCACCGAAAACTTCAGTGAAGTTGAATTTTGTATTTGGGTTATGAAATATAAATGAGGAAGTATAAATAAATGAGGAAGAAAAGTAACAAATTTGTCTATTATTTTCTTACTATTTCATAACTTGCTGTTGAAATAATTCCTGCATTTTAATGTTTATCATTATCTAAAACATATTTTATGTGTCAGATTTTCACTGGTTATTATTTATACAACATGGTTTATTGAATTCAATCCAAAGTGAGGGAAATTACAGAATACATAATTATATTTTGGTTAGATTAGATTATGAATTGTTTTACACGTGTAGTCATTTTACACAATCATGAAATTTAGATGTGAGTTAATCCTCCAGGGGTTGGAAGCTTGCTATAAACCTTAAAGATTTAGACTGTAAAGTAGAAGTGCAATTAGGTTGGGTGTAGTTACTTTCTTTGCACTGAAAGGTAGAAAACTGATACTTATGATTTACAACAACTAACACAACTTCAAAATTTGTTCTCAGAGAAATTAAATCAAGAGCAAAAGCACAACTGTCAGTCAAATTTGGTATCAATCAAACAAAATAACACATACCCCAATATTTTATTTTTTTCCAATGACTTCTGTTAGTATTGTGGAGGTTCTGCCTGGGTCTTATTATCCAGAGAATTCTGCTATTAATAATTATATCTTACACATGCACACACACACAGAGTATTATGTATATGTCACCCCCTGTGACCTTTTGCTCACCCAACAAACAAAGGCTAAGACCCTGGTTAGTGTAGTTTACAACAATCAGTGCAACAATTATTTTTAGAATCCAGCTTTCCACGCTGAGTACAGTGACCCCTTCGAGTACCTCAGTCAATGCCCTCTACTTTGTTGAAAGATAGCTTTTCCCCTGTATCCATGATTCATAAATAAATCTTTGCTTCACATTACTTTCGTTTTCTAACTTTTTCTTTCTGTGATTTCCCTATTTTCTTTAGAAGGCTTTCAGCTTTGTGCTAGCCTCAGTCCACTTCTTCCTTCTTCATCAGAGTGAGGGCACAAAACCAAGAAAGGGAGCATCAGCCCACAGGAGACTCATCTCTTGCCAAACCCCTGCCAGATGCAACACTATCTTCTTACTAAAACAGTAAATGAATTACAAGTTAAGTAACTTATCCAAAGTCATACAACTAATGACTTTAGGCTGGGTTGGTATTGATATCATTTTCTATATACTGCATCATGAATTTACATTGACATGATTTCTGTCCCTAATGTACAAGGTTTGTACAGTAGCAAAAGAGCTCACAGTATTTGCATTTTATTGCCTCTCATGTAGATTTTTGATAACCAAATGTAACCTGCAAATATAAGCTTTGGTATGATTGCAGGTCATGGAGATGGATAATAGTGAATTGAATCTAGCAAATAAATGATTCACTGGAGAATTACTTTGAACATTGAAAGCAGATTTAGATTTAAGTTTAGGTACTAGCTCATTTTTATTTTTATTTTTTACCTAATCCCATTGACATGGCTTCAGTGATGAGGAGTAACTAGAAGATTTCCAAACACATTATTTTAGAAACTGAGCAGCTCAGTTCCTCAACATGTTTGCATTGCAAGAAAGCACAAATATTTCTAGGATTTCATCTGATTTTCCACAGAGAAAATAAGCCATACTGATTGATTTAACGCAAGACTATGGGCAGAAATTCAAATGTAAAAAACTCGATCATTATGTGAACAATCAGAGCTTTAATATTATAGAACTACATACATTTTTACATATTCTTGATATGGCTTCAATTTATGCACAGACTTCAGTGCAACTGATATGAATTAAACAAAATATATATATATATATGAATCATCATAAATAAAAATGGTTCTATTTCAGCCTTTTCTTTTTCATCACAAAGAATGATGACAGTCAGTTTACTTTTGAGAGTAGGATTCTTAAGCAACATATCTGACATAATTTACTGGACAATTCACTCTTCTTATTCATTACATTCAAACTATTAGTTTAATGATGTATTATTTCCCCAGTTCACTGACTTAAATCAGAGAATTCATTGGCATTTCAACATTGGGTGGACAAATCTGTAATGATTATCAAAATAAGGCAGGAAAATTGTGTTGATATTTATGTAAAATAGTATATACCAGAAAAAACCAAGTAAATGCTTACTTGACTTAAATACACCAGTGTAGGAGCCTTTTTACAGTTAATGAGATCTGAATTCATTACCATCTTTAAATTTTATAACCATATCTTTGATAACCACCAGAGATGAAATATCTTATGAATATTTATATGGTCATAAAATATGGATATTAAGGACATGTCATGATCCCAAGTTACAGAAAGTCAAAAAATAAAGATTTGTATAATTATCTGAAGTTACTTTACCAACAGTAAAAAGTTATTAGATAAGTTATTTACTCACAACATGAACCAATGCTTTATTGATCCTGCTTACTGTTCCATTCACTAAATGACTCCTAAATGGCCTGGGATTCTGGTTCCAAAGTCATCATGTATCATTAAGCAGTATGGAAAATGTCAGCATGCTATGACTGAACAACATTAAAAATGCTAAAAACAGGGCAAGTATAAAGATAAATTAAATCAAAAGCAAATGGCCTAATAAATTTGAGATTCTAACTTTAATTAACATAAATCAATGACATGAAGGAAATTTATAGTTGTGTGCACCATAGTGTGATTGTAGATTTTGAAGAATCCTACAGATTATTACCGGGTTTAACTAATAGTAAAGGCTTCCTAAATATAAGAATGTTGAAATAATAGCATTCTCCAATTTCAATGATAGCCACATGTTTTACATCTTTTTAAACTACCAGGTCTTTGATTACTTTGTCATTTTACTGTTGTCATATATTTTCTAATTTAATAGTTTCAGAATGAGAATCAGTCCTGCAAATTTTAAAGAGCTAAAACCATAAAAGTCTCCCTTATTGTTCTCAATTGCCATTCTTCTTATTCTCTTTCAAATTTTCTTTCCCTTTTATAAATACAGTATGTATTACAGTAACCACTAACTATATATGACTATTCAAATTCAAATTAATTAAATTTAAATGAAATTAAAAATTCCCTTTCTCAGTTGCACTAGCAATGTCATTATTACAAAATGTCTTCTGGGTCCTGGGATATAGCTCAGCTGCACAAACGCCTGCCTGGCAAGCACAAGGTCCTGAGTTCAATTCCCGGTACCAAACCAAACCAAACAAAACAAAATGTCTACTGCATAATGCAATACTAGATTCTAATCTTGTGTGTTATTACTCAAGACTTTGATATTGTCAAGCAAGGTAGAAATATAATGTTCTAACAGTATATATTTTTACAAATGTAATAAATTTATTGGAAGGCTAAATGTTCTTTATTAATAAAAATATGCACACAGTGAAAATTCAGAACTTAAGAAAAGGTGAAAAAATATTTTGGGGAGAAGATTGATTCTAGCGCTATTAAAATCACAAAATATACACACTTGCAGTTGATGATAGGAGAAACTGTTCAGACGTTCACCTTTTTTTGTTCAGTGCATTCATTCTGTTTACTGTGTATCCATTATTTCTGTGCATTGAGTGTACAGTAATATGCAAAACAGATATGCTTTGTATCGGTCATTTTCCCATCCCTGAGACGAAACACTAGCACCTGAAATGTAAAAGAGGAGAGTTTTATTATGGATCACAGTTTCACTGGTTTCAGCTGATGGCTGGGCTGGCACCAAAGCAGCAATGGCAGGGCAAAAGGGCCTAGCAGAAGAAATCTTCTCACCTCATAATTACCGGGGAATAGTGATAAAAGGGAGGAGCTACAGACAAGCATACACACTTTCACGGCACTAACCTATCTCTTTTTATGAAGACGTCTTACCTCGAAATACAGGAGACTCTAGAGGGAAATTTTAAATCTAATTTATACCATTCAATTTTCCTTGTCCAAAATGTATATGACCACCTTACAATGTAAAATTCATTAAATCCATCTCTAAGAGACACCAAACACTTAACAGTTCCACCATTTCTCAACAGTAAAAATAGAAAGTCTCCTCCAAAACTCAAGGTAAACACTTAGCTTCGAATCCCTTAAGAAAACTAAATATTTACCAATACAGTGGCACAAGGGAGACCCAAAAGGGATACCATAAGGGAGCACCAGGATGATAGAAAAGAATCAGACTAATGCAAGACCAAAACCTGGCAGGACAAATATTAAATCCTGTACGTACATATGCAGCACTAGAGCAGTTTGTGGTGAAATGTGACTGCCATAGGTCTTTGGAATAACAGATGATATGGCATTGCTGGTCGAAGCCCACCTATCCTCTCTCTAGGTCTGGTTGTACTCACTGCCTGAGGTTTTCTTTAGCATACATAGCATGTTGCTGGCATTTGCAACTGCCTGAAATATCCACTGCACTCTCAATTTCAATCTTATGGCTTCACATTTCACCCTGTCCATGGCTCATAGCAGACTGTGACTCTACAACACATTACTGCCTGGCGTTTTTGACCTGCTTATGAAATTGGGGAGCCGCATGCACCAACCACACTTGCATTCTTCACACCAGAAAAGCCAGCACCATGTGCATAATGTCAACAACTGACTATAGCAGGAACAGTAGCAAGCCTTCTTGAATCACGATTGCAATAACCTCCGAGTGCCTCAGTGGCTATACCAGAGGATACATTTCCCTACATGCTTCTCAATGAGCAGGATACCCTGAAGCTCTATTCTCAGAGCAGTCTTTCAAAGGACTTTATAATTTTATTTTTTAACCTTATTTTTTAATTACTACATATTTTTCATACATATTGATTACATTAATTGTAGGGAATTTGTAATTCAGCATATATTTTAATTCTTATTTTTTTCATTTCCTCTCCCTTTCTCCCAACCCTTCTTCCATTCCTCATTTACAAGTCTTGTTTGCATTTTCTTCTATTCTGACTTATTTTCCTTTTGCCATCCTCCCTTTCCTCCTACCTCCCTTTTCCTTCCTATTTGAACATGTTATTCTTACTTGCCAATATCTATCCTCTATCATGCTCTTTATTTGCGCTTTATGTTACTCACACGAGAAATAATGCAACATTTAATCTCATGTGTCTTATTTATTTCACTTAAGATTATGGATGAACCTCGAGAGTTTACCATTTTAAACTCTTGCAGCTGTAATTGGAGGGATCTTGACATTTTCTGTGATATCCTCAATCCCCCATTGCTGTTCTCATGGCAATCTTTTTAGTAACCATGCTCTCCAGGGCCTCAACTGTACAGGCTCTTCCTTACTGGCCATGTTCCAAACTTTTTAAAACATTAAGGTTTCCATTTCTCTCCTGATTTTTATTGTGTACTTGGCTAAATGTAGCCAGCAATATCTATGCTACAGTCTGGATACTGAACTGCCTTAATATTTTCTTTACCAGATCAATTACTCATCCACCTTTAAATTTAGCCTCACACAAAGTCTTAAAACATGGAGAAAACAGAGGAATTTTTGCCAGAATAAAACACACATGGCTTATATTCTAGTTTAGTACACTACTCATTCAGAGCTGCAGCCCCTTGAGGCTGGCCTTTCCTGTCTACATTTCTGTCAGCATTCTGATCTTTCGAGCTCCTATTAGCATCTCTCATCAATCTCTCCTTATAGAATTCCAAGGCTTCTCTAGGGAACATCTGCAAATATTTCCAAACTCCTCTCATAAGCCAATTCTAAAGGCTTCTGAGCCACAAGATTAGACACATTCACAGAAATGATCACAGATCTCTGGTACAAATTTTCTATATTACCCAACTTTCTTGACATTGGGCAAAATACTTCACACCCATTATTAACATAGGAGAATTTTAATTTGGTTCACTGTTTGAGGGAGGTCAGTCCATGGTAACCAGGCTTCAGGGCACAAATGGCATAAAGAAAGAGCCTGGTAGAATAAAGCTATTCACTTTTATGAAGATCTACAAGCAGGAGATTAAAAAGAAAGATCTGGGGACAAAATTTACTCATCTAGGTCAAGCTCATACACACCTGACCAGGCTTCACTTGTGAACACATGAGACTTTTAGGGGACATTTGGACCTAAACCAAAGCACATTTTTATTCTAAAGGAGATTAGAGTCTATAAGGAACAGAAATAATTAAATAGACATTTATATAATGAGTACTATGGTATTGACATCATAAAAAGCAATACACAGAAAATGCAGCCAGCATGGATGCGGAGAAACAGGGAATTGGAACTAGCCAAATAAGTAATTTTTCTTCTTATTTTTGCCATTATCTGAAAGTAAAACTTTACCTGAGACTTGTGGGATTTGAAAAAGTTAGTAGGAGAAGTGCGAGGAGAAATGGTATTTCAGACAGAGTATACATAAAGATTTCAAGACAAGACAACACTGTCAGTTTGTGGCTAGGCTGTTATACCCTTTCACTTATGTCGACATTTAAGAACATTATCTTTAGCAAAATTCAGGAGCATATGTTTATTTTGATATCTAATGCACGCATTACTCCATAGTAGATACTACATTATATATTATAGAACTTTCCTCTAAGAGCTCATGTATAATATTTGGCACTCATCTGGTTTTCTTAGTAACAAATTTGAAGATAAGAATATGTAATACAACAGCCATTGTTAACTTCCTATCACCTTATTTGAAATTCTGTATCATTTTTATTGTTTTTGTGTTGTTTTGTTTATGTCTTTGTGTTTGTCAATTTGTTTCTGTTCTTTTCTCTTTAAAATAAAAGAAAAACTGTGATGGAATCTTGGAATAACCAGCCACCAGGTTATCCTCTCTACATACAGAGATGTTGCCATTGCCCTTTTCTTTTGATAAGATCAAATTTAAGAGGGCTTGTCCAATACTTCTTCTCTGTTCACATGCCCTCTGGCTAGATTTTTCTTTTATGAAATAAGCCACACATATAATTTCATTTTAAACCACTATATAGTCCTTGACTTTATCATGAAATGTAGAAAAATGTATTTAGTTTCATCATAAATTTATAAGAAAATAATAGCATGAGATGGAAAACTACTTTGAGTTACAGAACATGCCTCTATTAACCTTTCCCGCCTGGCACATCTATTCTACTCATTGCTCTAGAGAAACTGAAGATTATCAACAATTTCATCATACAAGTTAAGTAATCATTACTACTATTTACAAATATTTTAATGTCAAAACCATTATTGAATACATAATTTATGTACAGGACTTCCTTTTACATTGGCCAGAAGTAACTGGAGTGTATGATATATCCATTCTACATAGAAAGGTGAAGATCACATAATATGCCAAAACTTTGTGTAGGTAGTAAGAGAAAGAATGGAGACACAAGTGCAGATTGATGTGATTCAAATTAAATGCTCTAAGCCATTACAGTAAATAATATTCCAGTACAGTATACTGGTTATAAAATTTCTTTTTCTCATTTATTTTTGCAAATGCAGAATCAATAATTATATTCACAACAATCTTTCTGTAAGAAGAAATTTACACTCATTGAGTGTTTGCACTTCTTGGACTGTGAATCCTAACGCATAATAATGCAAAATAAGACTATTTTAAACTCTAATTAAGTATATTTCCTCACCCCAAGGCTCATTTCTGCAATGATGGCGTATTAACACTTTTAGATAAGAAAATATGGTAATGTTTCTTATTGTTTGTTTCAATATGTCCTCTCAAAGCCTCATGCAGTCATGGGGGATGGGCTTTTCAGAGTGGGCTAAATCTAGGGTTGGAGAATGAGTCATGGTCCAATACAGGATTAAGGGTGTGTGTGCTACATTCCTACTAAAATGCATAGCCTACATACAATATAAGGGTCAGAAAGAGTTGTTTCACCTCTCCCTCCCTTGTTATTTTTGCTGATTTTTGCCATCATGTATGGTTCCTACTTGTGGTGGATTGACCACTGTGGTCAACTTGTAACACCCAGCTGAACTGAACCAGCATGGTGCTGTGAGTGGGAGGCCCACCTGAAGGTTGTTGCTGGCGGCATAAGAAGCAGAATGAGAGAAACTGTAGAAAGGCTGTTGGGAGCTGTTGGGTGCTGTTAGAAGCTGTAAGGAGCTGTTGGGTCTCTTGCAGCAGCTTGTCATGCTGGCTTTCCTGATGAATTACCCTGTCCTCATCATCCGAAAAGCTCAAGACTTTTTTGCAAGAGTATGGGAATTTTCTTTTTTATTTTAAAAATAAAAAGAAGAAAACGTTAACAGACAGACAACCTTTTACAAAATAGCAAAAGAACAGTACTTTGTTGTCACTAAGAACGGCTTTGGTTCACTTTGGGGGAGCACTTGTCCTCACTTTGAGCATAGCTTCCTGGCTTCAGAGGTGAAGATGGTGCACTGCTCAGTCTCCTGGAGAAGGTTGTTGCATTGGCTTTCCTGATGGGAACTAGGCTTTCTTCATCGTTGGAGGAGCTTGGGATCTCACTGTTGCTGAGAATGGCTGTGGTACCTTTCAAGGGAGCTGTGGCTTTTACTTTGAGCATTGCTTCCTAGCTTTAGTACAGATCCCTCAGCCTGCTTGCACAAATTCTTCATTCTGCTGGCAAAGACATTCTAGCTTCCACCACTGACTTTTGGGCCTTCTTAGCACAGATTCATGAAACAGGCTTGCATGACACATTGTTATGGGCTCTAAGTCTCCAGTTGAACTCATGAGAGGCACTGTTATGGGCTCTAGGTCTTCAGTTAAACTCATACAGGACATTGGCATGTGATCCAGCCCTTTGGCTGGACTCACTGGTCTTTAGTGTGTGGACAGATTTCCTGCACTCTTTGTATATGATTCTTTGGGTGATTGTTATAAAATAATCTTATAAAATATGTGTCCTGTATTATATTGTTTCTCTTCCCCCAAACCCCAAACTACAGCATTCCTTTACCATGTGCCATAGTGTCTTGGAGCCAGCTGATTATAGATTGAAACCTCTACCAACTGTGAGCTAAATGACCTGTTCCTCCTTGAACTTTGGGTGTTGTTATGGTTTGTGTTTGGGTGTCCCCCCAAAGCCTCATGTGGTCTCGGGATAGGCTCTTAGGGTTTGATTGATTATGGGTGTGAGAGCTACACCAGCCCTGGGGTGGATAGTTTGCATATGTAAGGGAGAGGAAGAAGCTGCTTGAGGCCATTCCTCCCCCATTCCTCGCTGGTGTATGGTGGTGTGTGCTTGCTGCTTTTTCTGTGTTCTGCCGCCATGAGCTGTAGCCCTCCGCCATGTGCCACTCTGCCTTGTAATCTGCCAAGCACGGACTGAAACCTCCACAAACTGTAAGCAAAACAAACTTTTCCTTCCTTAATTTTGGGTGTCAGGTATTTTGTCCCAGCTATGAGAGAAAAGTAACTAAGACAAAATTTGGTACCAGAGGAGTGGAGTCATTGCTGTGACTATATCTGACCATGTGGTTTAACAGGCTTTGGAAATGGCTTGTGGGGACTGTTTGGAAAGGTTTGGAGTTGTCGCCTGAAAGAGAAGTGCTAGAACACCTTCGGCTGTTCTGTTTGGGAGATTCTGGTCAGAGCTCAGAAGACCAGAAAGTTGACAGAAACCTTGCCAGTAAAGACCAAGTTTGGGAGGTTTCTGCTGGGAAGAAGGACTGCATTGGTTGTTGGACTCCAGATGATGTGTGTTATGGCTTGACAGAAAGTTTGTCTGCATTTTGCTCATGTCCAGAGACTTTGCCTAAGACTGAGATTAAGGGCAGCAGTGGACTGATTAATCTGGCAAAAGAAATATCAAGGCAGACAAACATTGGGGCAGTGGCATGGCTATTGTTGGGGGCTTTTAGCCAGATTTATATTGAGAATCAAGAACAAAGAGACCAGCAGGATGATTTAAAATGTTGTGAGTTTGGCCAGAAAGGAAACTGCAGTAATGCTGTGGACTGCAAAGATAAGGCTGAGGAGATCTCTATTGCTGAGAAGGAACAAGAGAATGGAAAAGATGGCCTGAGGGCATCACAACCAGCAAGTCTCCACCCTTTGTAGCCTCAAAACGGCAAAGGTGAAAGACCTTGCTTTGAGAAAAAAAGCTGCTCAGCACCATGTAGCAGAATGGCGATGGTGGCCGCACCAGGTTCCAGAATGGCGGCAGCATAGAGGATCTGTTCCTCAGAATTGGATTCAGAGTGCCCAACAATCCTGGCACTCAACCCCTCTGGCCAAGAGAGAGGAAAGCTTGGCTACTGCTCCAGGTGGCAGCAGACCTTGGTATCATCCACGTGATCCTGGCTTTAGGTGCATGGCGAATGCACGAGTTCTGAGGTTTAAGAGGCTTCCACCCAGATTTCAGAAAGCCTGGGAGGCCAGGCAGTGTGCTCCTGAGAGGGCAGTGTGTGAGGCTGTGAGTGTGAAGCAAAAGGTGCCCTGGAGACCTCAAAAATTTAAAAAAGCCAGGACCATGGATCATCTAAGGAAAACTGCAAGGAGGGAGCAAAGCAGGCCTAAGAGAGAAGTCATGGAAGCTGTAACCACCAGAAATGCCACAGGGGTGGACTCATACAAGCCCTTTGGAGCTTACAATGTGCCACAGATTGCTTCAGGTGCTGGTCATGTAACTACAGGACATAATGTTAGCCCTGTTGGATTTTGGACTTGCTTTGGTCCCAATGCTCTGTGTCCCCCTGTTTGTACCTTTTGGAATGGTACTGCTTATTTTGTGCCATTGAATGTTGGAAGTGTTTAACTTTTCATTTGTTTAGGGGCTCACAGCTAAGAGTTTGCCTTACATCTTGGAGACTTGGGACTTGGACTCTTCTGCAATACTGCAGCTGTTAGGACTTTGGCAACTCTCGCAGATGGACTAAATGCTGTTTGTATAAAGGGATGGACATGAGTCTTTGGGGGGCCAGGGGTGGAATGTTATGGTTTGTGTTTAGGTGTCCCTCCAATGCCTCATGCAGTCTCAGGGCAGGCTTTTAGGGTTTGATTGATTATGGGTGTGAGAGCTACACCAGCCCTGGGGTGGATAGTTTGCATATGTAAGGGAGAGGAAGAGAGTGCTGAAGTCCATTCTGGGCTTTTGTGCTTGTTGCTTTGCTGTGTTCTGTCGCCATGAGCTGTAGCCTTCTACCATGTGCCACTCTGGCTTGTAATCTGCCAAGTACAGACTGAAACCTCCACAAACTGTAAGTGAAATAAACTTTTCCTTCCTTAATTTTGGGTGTCAGGTATTTTGCCCCAGCAACGAGAGAAAAGTAACTAAGACAGGTGTCATGTATTTTCTTTCATCCATAACAGAAAGGCAACTAAGGCAGTGATGAAGGATAATATTTCAGTTCAGTTGACTTATGTCATCTACAAACATAAATTATCTTATGACTTGTTTATAGATGTCCCCTGATGCATCATGCAATTGTAGGTGGGGCTTTTCAGAGGTGGCTAGATGTGATGTGTGTGCTTCTGGCATCAAGGATGTGATCCTTGGATTGGATTAAGGACGTGAGTGCTACTCATTCTAATGGTAGCCTGGCTGAGAGATAAGGGACAGAAAGATCTGCTGTGCTCCTTGATTGTCACTAGTCGCTTGCTTCTTTGGCTGTCTTCTCTCTGCCATGAACAATTTCTCCTCTGTGATACTCTTCACCATGCCACCCTGTTTTGGAGACAGCTAATTATGGAATGAAACCTCTACATACTGAATCTAAATAAATGTTTCTTCCTGTCAATTTGGATGTTGGGTATTTTACCCCAGCACACAGAATTTACTACCAGAGAAGTGGGGTCATTACTGTGACTATACCTGACCATGTGGTTCCCATTCCTTGAACCTTTTGGAATGAAAATATCTATCTTGTATCATTATATGTTGTGTTATTATATATGTATTTAATTTTCTTCTCATGTGTACAGAGGCTTAAAGTTTACTGTTTACCATAAAACTCAGAGACTTTGGATTTCAACTTCTCTGCAATGCTGAAACTCTTAGGATATTGGCAATTCTTAGAGAGGGAAAAACATTTTTTTGATGAAGAAATGTACATGAGTCTTTGGGGGGCCAGGAGTGCAATGTTCTGGCTTATCAAGAAGCTCCTCAAAGACTCATGCTGTCATAGGTGGGGTTTTTCAGAGGTGGCCAGATATGGTGTGTGTGCTACTGGGATCAAAATTGTGCTGCTCTGACTGATTAATAGGTTATAGGATTAAAGATGTGAATGCTATACACCCTAGGGTTAGCTTTGATAAGATATAAGGGACAGAGAGAGCTGCTGCACGCCTTGCTTATTGCTGGTCAGTACTTGCTGCTTTAGCTGTCTTCTGTCTGCCATGAACTGTTTCTCCTCTGCCATGCCACTCTTGCTTGGAACCAAGTTATTATAGACTGAAACCTCTAAAAACTGTGAGTTGAAATACATGTTTCCTCCTTTAACTTTGAGTATTGGGTATTTTGTGTGAAAAATGAGAAAAGTAATTAAATAGATGATAAATACTTTGGTGCAAAATCTCTAGTGCCTTTATAGTTCAACCTTCTTTAATTAGCTAAATTCTTTAAAATATTTTGTGTAGTTTTGATGTACTATGCACTCACACATTACAGTAGAGGCCATTTATTTTCTATAAACTGCTAAGTTCAATAGCAGAAGAATGAATAGAGAAATTGTGGTATTTACATATAATGGAGTACTGAACTGCCACAAAGAAAAATGAACTTGAGTCATTCGTAGGAAAATGAATGTACCTTGAGATCATGGTGTTAAGTGAAATAAATCAGATGTACAAGCTTAAATACCACATGGTTTCTATTATGTGTGAGACCCGAGTTCTAAAGAACAAGATAAAATATAAATTATTGGAAGTAGAAAGACAGATCTTTTTCAAATGGAAGGGGCATTGAAAGATGGCTGATGGGGAGTGGGGAGGGAAAGGGAATGAAAGGAGTTAAAAAGTGTTGCATACATATAGTAACTCCACATAAGGAGTGCAAATATTGTATGCTGCAACACATACTAATAACATTGTTAAATTGACTATTATGTTTAAGTCTATATGACTATAGATAGTAAAGGTCAGTTCAAAGTGCATGCAATGAAGCATATGCAATATCTTCAGTCAATTAAGCTCTGGCAAACTTAGACAAATCTATAAACTAGGAAATTCTGCAACATAAAACTAGTTTTATAAAAAATGGAAATCAGTAAGTTCAAACAAAACACTAATAAACAAAATATATCAAAACAATACGGAAGAAAATTACAAGAAGAAAAGATATATATTCAGATATACCTTGAAATACTGTCATTTTACAGGTCAAAAATGGTTTAATATTGACACATTTATATGGGTCAACATAACACCAGTTTCATTAGAGGCAGAAGAGCAGAAAATAAGCACAAGTAAATCTGGTAAGTCTTCAGAATGTAGAAGTGTAAAATGGTAGAAGAAAGGAGAACAAAAAATGCATAATTTCTTTTCTGACCTTTAGACCTGGTTTTGAATATTATATTATTTCCAGAGAAGACCAAGTTCTTTTTAGTGACTGAAAAAAACCTATTTATTTAGTTTCTGTGGTCACATTATTGGATACAGTTTATTAGAATAAAAAATCTATAATTCCAATGGTTCTTAGATAAATCTAGTCAGTGTGGAACTGTTGTGGAGGTCATTCTGGCTTTGATTAGCTGTACTATTTGTGGGTCTCAGTGTTAGTGCTTTAATCTGGGATTATTAGCTGTTTTCTGGAAGGGCCAGATAGTAAATATTTTGGATTTTATGGTTAATATATTAAGATACATTCTTTTTATTCAAATGACCATATAATTTGTTGAAAAATTCATTCATAGCTTGAGAGCTGGACAAAAGCATGCCACAGATCAAAATTAGCCAGCAAGGGGCTGGGGATTTAGCTCAGCGGCAAAAGCACCTGCCTGGCAAGCGCAAGGTCGTGAGTTCGGTTCCCGGTACCGGAGAAAAACCAAAAAAA